>NC_077228.1:56127092-56442092 GCF_027887165.1 Monodelphis domestica | reverse complement strand
GGTGTTATGCCTTTATAGCCTCTTTGCTTAGCTTATATTGAGGGGTCTTAGGAGGTGTTCCTTCCTTTACTTCAATTTTTACTGGTGTTGCTGATTTTATCTTCCCTACAACATTTGGATGTGTAGCCCATATGCCCCGTGGAATGTCTTTGGGGCTATCAAACATTAGTATTTCTGTGTGCAGCTAGTCAGGTGTTTCAGCTAGTTGCCCTAAAAATAATAATGGATAATGTTTCAAGGAATGCTTTGGTAAATGTAGATAAATTTTCCCTGACCCCTCACAATGGATGGTCACCCTAATTTTACAAAGGAAGTCTCTCCCCAAAAAGTTGTCTGGGCATCTGGCTATCAGTAGGAATGTGTGATCTATGGATAACAGACCTAGTTTCACCATATTAGGTTCAAGTTTAGGAACTTGTATTTCTCCAGTTGTTCCAGCCACTGTGACTGATCCCTCTATGTTACTGTCCCCTGGGAATGATTTCAAAATGGATCTTTTTGCCCCAGTATCAATGAAAGCTTTATAGTTTTGTTCCCCCACTGTTATCCACACATAAGGCTCTTGTGTGTATTCTTGCAAAACTGGTACCATAGTGTTTAATTGTTCTATTTGTCCCAAATCTTCTCCTATCTCCTGCCCCATAATTGGTTGTAATTCAGAGTTATCTGTTGATAAATTTGGTTCCCCTTCTTTTAAATTCTGATTCTCCACCCCTTTTGGTGAAGATTTGATAGTTTGATTCTTTCCCATTTGATTTTCAGCTTGTGAGTTGGGCTTAGGTAGAATGGGATAGTCTTCAGGCCTTGGTCAGCAAAGTGCTGACAGGCCCTAAGTGATGAATCAGATATTCCCCCAACATTTAACTTGTTAGAATTCTGGAGCTCAGAGATGCTTAGAGAGTGCTTATCTGTTAACTCTATTCTTTTCTTGCTTAATCATCTCCTTAGATTGTTTCAAAGTGTCTGGTTCAAGAGATAGCTTGTCATCATGGAATAGTTTTTGACATGTGCTGATGCCTTCCCCATATCTGTTTTCATTGGTGTGTTTAGATGGTTTAGAGTCATTGATTTCTGGATGTTGTGGGTAAAAATCTTTTGCTGTTGGGTTTAAGGTTGATCTATTTACATTCTCTAGCTTCTCTTGTTCTTTGGATGTTTGTATATGCACCTGTTCTGTATCCCCTGGGTTTATAGATGTTTGTATGGTGGGGTTTGTTATTTTGATTTCTACTTGGATTTTCTCACAGTTCTTGTTTGCTACTTTGTCTCTGGGGTTTAGAGAATCACTGATAGCCCTCCATTGTTAATATTGTTTCATGGTGCTGTTTTTGATTGGAGGATTTTTTATAATTCTTTTTCTGTCTACTCCCACTCCATATCTACATACTAAGAAATTTTATAAATATTTCTTGATTTGCTCTCTGGTTTTTCCATTGCTTCATTTGAAGCTACTATGTGACTCAAATACTTTGTTTCTCACGTCTGCTATGTCAATTTGTAATTCCCTCTCCATCTCTTGTATTTCTCTGTTTTGAACTCTTATTTCCTCCCTCTTTCTCCATAGATTTCAATTCTCCCACCATTGTTTGATCTATTTTCCTTCCTGTAGTGACATCCCCAGTTTTCCTCCCTTGCACCCTTTGTGCATTAAATCTAGCATTCTTCTGGCTTCATGCTGAATATCTGGGATTCCCTTTTGCCAGAACTTACAAGTATTTGGGTTTTGTTCTTTGATTTATTAAGGTTTGCATGGTTTTGAGATTGGGTGTTGTCTCTTCCTTGTATTTGCAGTGGTCACAGCATTTGGTCTTGTTTGTCTCATTGTATGTCTGCTGTCTTTCATAGTTGTACCCTTTATACTATGTAGACCTGTTTTGGTAGTTTGAACTTGTGTTGTGACCTTTATTTAGATTTCATTGGGCATAATCTCACTATATGTCCCACTCTCTGAAATAAAAAAGCATTTCCTGTTACCTCTTTGTCCCCTTGGTTGCTATTGTATCGTTTGGTGTGAGAAGGTTCTAGTGGTAGTCAGGTTCTTGACCTCATATAATTCTTCTTGTGTAAGGGCTTCTTTGGTCTCTTCTACCTTTTGTTTTAATTCTTCCTTCTCTTTTTGTTGCTCTAAATGGGTCTCATGCAGATATGTGGAGGAGTCTCTCAGGTCTGAGATGGATAGAGATTCAAATCCTGGGCAAAAATGCCTGAAGAAATGTCTGAGATCGTGTGAACATCCCTTCAGAAATTGTCTTTTTACAAGGGGAATTGATTCCTGGCTATCCTGACTGAAACCCAAAATAGCTTCCATGTTCTCCAGAAGCCTGTTGATGTATACAGATCAATGTTCTGCCTCAATTTATCAAAATTTCCCCAAGCATTTGGTCTTATACAAAATGATATGATCACCTCCAATAAATCTTCCCTAGCCTTTTTTAAGAAAGTCATGTTAAGGGGTCTATAAAAATCAAAGTCCGCATAAACTTCTGCCCAGCTAGTAAAACTAACATCTTCCCATGTCTTTTTAATGAATTGTGCATGCTTTTGTGGGGTAAATAATTCAGAAAGTAGGATCTCTACATCCTGGAAATCTGGGTCATAAAGTTTGAAAGCTCTTTTCAGTTCTTTTAGACATCTAAATTGTTCTACACAGAATCTCCCATTTCAGGGAATCCAAGTCTTGTACAGAAAAAGACTTGGGTACCTTTGCATGGAGAATACACAGAGTCTGGGGTTACTTTAGCAAAATCCCTGAGAGGTATGATTTTATGTGCCCTGCAACTTTCTCAGGCTCAGTGCTCTTTTGCTTGTTCACCATGATCCTGTCAGTGCACACCCCCACTGTCAGAGCTGTTGTTATATCAGATGTTTCAGTGCTCTTGCCTATGTCTTTGTCTTATCATTGTCCTTATTAGTCACTGTCTCATTTCCTTTCCTTAGTTTCTCATTCTTCCTTGTATTGAATTCCTGACACACTTCTGTGATAGTTGTCATTTGGGAAAATGAGAGTTCTAGTCTATTGTCAATATTGCTCTTCAATGTCTTCTTGGCCAGGATTATCTTGATTCCCTTCTTGATGTTACTGTATAACTGCCAGAGAACCACTAAAGTCCCATATCTAGCAGGAAGGGTCAAACATATTGTTGATATTTTCAATGACATCTGATCCCGGTGTCTTATGATACTGTTAGCTGCCCCTGTATAATGTTATATATTATGCCAGTTATGGTGTAAAAAATGTAGTACCACCAATGAAATAAGATGACTAACAACAGTAGTGTCCAGGGTTCTTTCTGTATCATTTTTGTTGTTCCCTTGTAGCTATATTCTTTAGTTGTTGTATTAATGTTCTTTTTATAGGCATCAAGATATCTGCCTTGATCCTATGTGCAGTTACTTTAGCGTCTCTACCCCCCTAAGATGTCTGCCCTATCAGTGAGTTCCAACTGCCAGTCAGCGACAGTTGGTGATGGATTGATTCTTTGACCACTGGGTTGCCACTGTAATATAATGAGAGAAAATGGAATCTTCCCTACTGAGTCAGGAACAGAGTGATGTAGAGGTGGAATGGAGTCAAGTATGAAGAGAAAGGGGATGGATTGATTTCCCTCTCTCTTCTCCCTGACAAATCCCACTCTGACTGCCTTCAAGATCACAAACTTCTGTTCCCTCAGAATTGGTTGAAACAATTATGATACCAACAGCTTCTTCCTCTCTGAGGAGAGAAATGTAACTTTCCTCTCCCAATCTCCCAAAGTCTCCTTCCTTTCTTAGATACTATGAAGGCAGTCTCTTGCTCTAAAGAACCACTGTTTATTCTAAGGGAACAAATAAATAGGTAGGGTAATTGAATTGAAGAATAAGGTAATGGGAAAGAGGGAATGGAAGGTCCCTAAAGTAACTGAACCCCTTCTCCCCAAGGTCTGGAAGGATCAGGCTTTACTTGTCTGACCCCCTATGGTCAGTTGTGAAGATGTCGTGACTTCTAGCTGCCTTGGCTATTATAATAAGTTCAAAGACTTTCAAGGGATTCAGAGGAATTCTTTCAGTGAACAGCTTCCAGTTGAAGCCCTGTTCACTTAGCTTGTTTCTCTGAAAACTGGGTCAAAGGTCACAGGAGGAGAGTGCTGGTTCAGAGATCTGCTCAGGTCTTCCTTTCTGTTAGACTTTCCAGAAAGAAATTCCCTCTCCAAATGTCCAGATTCTCTTACTTCCTCTTCCTTCCTTCAGAAGTCTTTCTCCTTTCTGCCCTTCCCCTGTTCTAGCTGATCCTTCAGCCTGCAAAATCTGCTCCTCTCTTTCTTCTGGCAGGTTGAGTCCAATTCCTCTCTTACAATTACCAATATCATCTTTTCATATAGGAATACAAATCATTTGAACTCATTGGATCCCTTAATTTTTTCCCTTTTTTAAATTACCTTTTGGTGATCTCTTGAGTTCTATATTTGGCCATCCAATTTTCTGTTTAAGTCCTGTGTTTTCTTCCAGAATGCTTGGAAATCTTCTATTTTATTAAATAAACATTTACTTTCCCCTGCAAGAATATAGTTAATTTAACTGGGTAATTGATTCTTGGTTGTAGACCTCTTGCTATCCAAAACATTATGTTCCATGCTTTCTGATCCTTTAGTGTGGATGCAGTCAGATCTTGTGTAATCCTGACTGTGGCTCCATGGTATCTGAATTGTTTTCTTTTAACATATCTTTTCCTTGGTTTGGAAGTTCTTGAACTTGGCTATAACATTCCTGTGTGTTGTCAATTGGGGATTTAATGCAGGAGGTGATCTGTGGGTTTTTCAATCTCTACTTTACCCTCTTATTAAGAATATCAGAGCAGTTTTCTTGGATAATTTCCTGTAGAATTATGTCCAGGATTTTTATTTGGTCATGATTTTCTGGTAGTTCAATACTTCTTAAATTTTCTCTCCTGGATCTATTTTCTAAGTCTTTTATTTTATCAATAAAGTGTTTCATATTTTCCTCAATTTTTTTTCTTTCTTTTCATTTTGTTTTATAGACTCACTGCCTTATGAAGTCATTAATTTCTAGTTGTTCAATCCTAATTTTTAAAGACTAGTTTTTTAATCCTCCTTTTCCTTTTGCTTTATTTTTCTTTGTAGGTCATCATTCACTTTCTTTGCCTCATTTTGAAGCTATTCAATTCTGGCTTTGAAGACAACATTTTCTTGTTTCAGTTCATGTGCCTCTGTTTCTGGATGATCTATTTTGCTTTTTAAGTTTTTTTTTTCCCCCCACAATTGTCTTCAGCCTTTCTTAATTGTTTTTTGAATTGTGTTTTGACTTCTTCCAAAACTTGTGTCCAATTTGCTGGTTTTTGCTTGGTGTTCCTTGGTCATTTCTTTTTTCTTTTTCTGTTGTTTACTCATATTTTTTCCTTCTTTCCTCCATCATTGCCTATATTCTTTCTCCTCTGTTTATTTGCTGGATCTATAAGTTTGGGCTTCTTCTTTGTTTAGCTGATTAACTAGTGTAGGCTGGTGGAATTGACCAATTTTATTAATGTGCCCTGAGGCCAGATCTTCCCCAGCTGCCAGCAGAGGCTGAAGATGAAAGTGAGGGTCTCGTGGCTGAAGAAAGTTACTCTAGGTCCTCCTCTCTACTCCTTTCTACCAACCTTAACCCTAACCCCAACCCTGAGCTTCCTGTGGTGATACCAAGATACTCTGTCATAGTTGTAGCATTCATCCTGGGATCTCAGTCAGCCAGATTCCTATCAGGAGTTTCAGCGCAGTATGGGGTGGGGGTGGTGTTGAATCTTTCCCTTAATACCTGAGAATTCTGCATACCTTTCATGATGGATCAAGCAGGAGAGACCCATGGCTCTGTCCCACTGCTGAGTCTGGCTCTCTGTCCACTCTGTACCCTTGCTCCTCTGGTTTTCTGCCAGTTCCATGAGACTGAGCCCCTATACCCTCTGAAGGCTTCTTCTCTATATTATTGATAAACTGAATTAAGCCAGTTGAGCTGATCTGCAGAGCTGACTGTGCCCTGAAGTCAAAATTTACAGAGGCAGAGGCCTAAAAATGGAGTAATGGCTGAAGGCTGTGATCAGCCTGCTATTTCCTCTGCTTCTGTCCTCAAGCTACCTCCTTGCCAGCTGTTGTCATAGCCCTGAGCCTCACCTAGCTGTGGTAGTATAAAGATTAAAATCAATATACAATAACTAAATGTATTATATGAAATTTTATTAACAAAATCTCCATTTATACAGTAGCAAGGCACTCCATCCTGGTTGGAGCCCTCATCCTGAGATCCCAACGACTGCCCATGTCTTCATAGTAGGTAGGGGAGGGCCCTGGGACCTTCCTTATTTCTTTTCTTTAAACATAAGAGTTCAACCTTCTCTTTACACCTTTTAAGTTGAAGCAAGAAGGAGGGTCCCTTAAGCCTATCTTCTTGTTGGATTTGGTTTTCTGTTCCCCTTGAAGCACTTTGGTTTTGATTGGTGTGGAAAGGTTTTCACAGAGATTTCCACTGCTTCTAAGCTGCAATTTTGATTAATCCCTCCACAAATCCTCCCTCTGATTCCTTAGGCTGAGTCATCTGTGTCTTTAAAACTTTCTGATTGAGCATAGTTTGCCATTTTTCCTTCATTGTAAGAGAGAAGTTGCAAAAAAAGAAAAAATCAGATCAAGCAAGGCAAAGGAACAATCCAAGTGGGGAAGGGCAAGGAAGACTCAAGATTTCAGGAAGGAACAGAGGAGCTGAGAACATTCGAAACTGTCAGTTCACTTCTAATCAGCTCTCTCCTGGAGTGGAGGGTCTGAGAGGAAGACCTCTGACACGGAGGATCCCTCTGGACATTGACTACCTTCCAGTAAACCCCCAAATCTCTCTGGTTATAATGAAAGACAAAAGTAGATAGGGACTTTATAGAAAACCATTTACTGAGAAGATTTTTCTTTCCCCAAATTGTCCGCAACTTCAACTCGTAGCTAGATTAGCTTAGGAGGAAGGGCAAACCCAACAACTTAGTGAGGGGGGTCAGGCAGACAGCCTGAACCTCTCAGGATTTGGGGGCAGGTCAGTTGCTAATATATAGGGATTCCTATCTCCCACTTTCTCAACCAAAACCCTCATCCTCCCTTCCCTGTGTGTCCTCAAGAATAAAGTGTTACCCTTTAGATCAGGTCTTCCTTCTTTCTGATATCAAAGAAGGAGACTGAAAATTTGGGGAGAATCATACCATTCCCCAGAAGGGAGAATAGTTCAAGACCAGGGCTAAGGAGTGAACTAGGTCTCAAAGGGAAAGGTGGCATTTGGGATATTGGGAGGATCCAGAGGCAGGAAATTTACCTGCCTCTCAGCAACAGCTAAGATCAAGAAGGGAGGCAGTTGGTCATTTCTCTAAGACTTTCTCCTCCCGTCCTTAACCTCCACCTCCCAAACCCAGTCTCTGAGAAGACATATTTTGTCCCTCAGGAAGACAAACAGTACTTTCTTCCCCAAGGGGAAGAGAGGGGAGTATCGATCTCTTCCCTCTCTCCATTTCTTCAGTTCTCTCACCCTCTCTCCAGTTACCCAGGGTGTGTGTATGACCTCCTTCTGGTCATATATTACATTTAAGGGTAAAGTACTCCTTCACTCACAGCAAATGATATCATGTAATAAGTGGAGAGGACCTAAGGATGACTTTTTTCACTTGGGCCATATGAGCAACTAGTTTGGGGTTTTGTCTTGTTCCATCTTCCCTTTAAGGTTTTATATGTAGGAAAGGAGTCTAAATCCAGATGCTTGAGCCATAAAGATCTCACTCTAGGAATCCAGGCTTCATGCTACAGCAACCTTGTAGAGAAGTCCTAAGAAGCAAGCATATTAGATGTGGTCTAGTAAGCTCAATCTTGGAGGGGCTATTTTTTTTTAAATCCTTACCTTTCATCTTAAAATCAATATTGTTAAGTGACTTATGTAGCATTATTCAACTAGTAAGTCCCTAGGGCCAGATTTGAATTCAGTTCTTAACTCTAGGTGCAATGCTCTATTATACCACCCAATTTCCTCAGTTGCGATCATGGTACCAAAAAAAATTGACTGTGAAACCTACTAGATTGTAGCATACACACATACATGCACACACCATCCATATACTTTTTTGACATGGATATTGAGAAACCAATTTTATCTGCAAGCTGAAATGATACATCAAAATAGGATTTTAGTAGAAATAATAGACACAGGGAAATGGGGAAAATATGATCAGTATTTAGGAAATGAAGCAGAAATTAATTTAATTTGATTAAATTAAGAAATTAAAATAGAGCACTCAGAAAAGCCATATCCATGTGCCATGAAGCCAATAAATTCATAATGTTTTCTTTAAGGATAGAGTTTTAAGGCATTGGATGTGATGAGCACTGATGTGGCAAAAAATAAAATTGAGTGTATTGACATATAGGAAATGGGTGGCTACTGAGATAGTAGTCATAGAAAAGTTGCCTAAATGTAGACAGTCCAATGGTTGTTTAGAATGAGTCTAAAATCAACACTAAATTTGAAGAAAGAATGAAGATAACAGTTTTGTTATAATATCTGATTCAATAGAATTTTGACTCTGGGAAATTGTTAAAAATTATAGAATTTGATCAGTAACATTTCTTAGAGAAGTTTAATACTCACTACAGTGAGGGTGGGGAGAGCCTAGAAACTACCTCAGCTATCAAATGCTTGAGTTCAAACATCTTTTTTTACCACTTACTATCTGAGAAACCTAGAACAAGATGCTTTTTACCTCCATTGGCTTCATAATCTGCGTCTAAAAAATGATGGGGTTAGACCTGTTGATCTCTCAAATCTCTTTCAGTTCTAAGCTTATGTGATCCCCACAAAGGAGAGACACACCAATCAGTTGCAACATTCACTCAGGGTCCAAGTTCATTTGCAAAATAGTATGGAGAAAAATCATTTTTAAATTATGAGCAATAATTTAATTTCAGACAACTAAAAGCAATGATGGGGAAAATGAGCCTACAGCAAGTTTTCTATGAGACCCAACTAAGTCAGATCATCTTGAAAGCTTTTTTAGATGAAAGTATAAGGGAAATAACAAAACTGATTGGACAGCATTTCTACCTCAATCTATTTTCGTCATTAATGAGGAAAGAAAGGAAGAGAAATAGGCCTCTACTATGTGCCAGTACTTTACAAATATATCATTTGATCCTCACAACAGCCCTTTAAGGTAGATGTGCTTATTATTCCCCTCTTACAGATGAGGAAACTGAAGTGACTTGTCCAGGGTATTAGAGCTGATACCAACATAACCATGTCTGGGAATCTAATATCTCAATATTCATCCAATGGGTTCTATCTAGGAACAGTAAATGACCATTAAGGTACAGTCAGGAAGAGCACCCATTTACATAGAAGATGTCTATATAATGTCAATTATAACACACATGGAGAAAAGTTCTATAGAACTCTCCTGTGGAGGACCTTTTCATCTCTCCTCCTTTACTGTCCCATACTCTTGTTCACTATAATGCCTAATACAATTGTACTTACGCATAGAAGATGGATTGACAATTTGTTTGTGTTTTGCACCTTTGATGTAAGATGGAAAATTACAAATAATTACTCAGGAGTGTCTAGAAGACCAAAGGAAAGTCTTACAAAGCTTAAGATTTCCCTTGTAAGTTGGGATTCTTGGCTGGTGAGGAGGAATCCAAGTTAGTAAGTAAGTGGCTAAGGAATTCCTAAATAAAAAATGCATTTGTGTCTCTATTAGATCTGATTTCTAAACAGATTGTAGAATGACTTGGTTTATTTGCCTTGACATGATAATGAAATATACCTTCTTCCTCATGTCAGGGCAAAATTTGTTAACTGTGTCAGACATGCTCTCTTTAGCAAGATGTGTCTTAAATTGCTTTATTTGTCATGAAGCAGCTGAATGAAATGAGTTATTATGAAGGTAATGATAATGATGATGGACCCCATGTTATAATACTATATCAATATTTATTACATAATTTTATTATGATATTAGTAATAATGATAATAATAGCATTTAATATATTTGTAAAGCATGGTATAAATATTTAATTATCATAACAATCCTGCATTTGGGTAGGTGCTATTATTATCCACATTTTATAGCTAAGGAGACTGAGACAGACATAGATTAAATGACTTTCCCAGGGTTACATAGCTGGCAAGTATCTGAGGCTGGATTTGGAATCAGATCTTCCTGATCCATACCCAGGATTCTATCCATTCTCTTTTTACTTATTTATAAATTATATATATATGTTTCTATATATGTATATCATATATGTGTGTATGTATGTATGTGTGTGATATAATGAAGAAGAGGATGGGACAGAACAGAAGAGACAAAAAGATACATATATATCATATATATGTATTATATATAATTATATATAAATTACCTCCTAGGTATACTCAATCAATCCTATGTATACTACCTCAATGATCTGATTTATGCCCATGTTGTTTACTTGTTTCAGGAGTGTCTCACTCTTTGTGAGCCCATTTGGGTTTTTCTTAGCCAAGATTTTGTAGCGATTTACTATTTTCTTATTGGTTCCAAGGCAGGGTATGGGTTGGGCAGTGGGAGTCAGGTGACTTCCCCAAGGTCACAGCTGTACTAACAATTACATATACTTTCAATTTAATACTAAAATACAAATTTTAAAGGTAATAAAGATGAAATAATATTTTGAAAACAATGTTTTGTTTGTTAAAGGTGCACAAAATTTGTTCTCATTAAAATTATTGTTAATTATTTATTGGTGAAAATAATGTGTTTTAATGTTTTCTTATTTTTGAAAAGCTTGATTTGTATACCTGTGATTTCAAGACCTCATCCTAAGTTGTTTACTTTGAAATTTGGTTTTAAAGGCTATTATAGTTAAAAAGACAACTCCCAAAGATTTAAGGCTCTAAATGTCAACCAGACTTACTAAATTATGATGTTCATTTTTCAAATCCATTCACCAATTATTCAAAGGGCTTTTTTTTTATAAAATTCAGCTTGTAAATTTCCATTTTCTTTGATGTCAATTAGCAGCTGTTCCTGAAAAATAATCCAAAGGTGTTATATTTTTGTATTTTTAACAAATAGGTTCAAAACCCATTGAAATTGAATTGGAAATTTTTAAACAGGTGAGAGAATTGTGTTCTCAAGTTGTTGCTATTTCTAGTGGTTCAGTTAGAAGTTTTTATAGGTAATTCACATTGTTTTCAGGAGCCCAGAGAAGAGAGAATAAGCCTGTTAGAGGAGAGGATGATTAGTGGGATCCGGAAGGATGAAGTTTCTGAAAAGACCATCAGATACAGCAATTAGAGAATATTGGTAACTTTGAAGAGAGTGGATTCTATTGAGTGAGAAGTCAAGGAGAAAGAGATTTTGAAAGGGTGGTGATGGCACCCTTCATAGAATTAGGGAAGTTTAGAAAAAAGCTGTGGAGTTTTCTGGGAAAGATAATGTTGTAAGGGCTGCAATGAATCCTATATATACTTCCCCAATGAGTTCTTTTATTCATATTGTTGTTCAGTTGTTTGAGTCATATCTGACCCTTGGTGACCCCATTTGGGATTTTATTTTCAAAAATATTGGAGCAGTTTGCCATTTTCTTCTCTAGATCATTAAAAAAAAAAAACCTTACCTTCCATTTAAGAATAAATGCTGTGTGTTGCTTCCAAGGCAGAAGGGAGTTCCAAACACCTATAAAATCACAAATAAAATTGTTACATTTAGGATTTTTTTGTCATGATATAGAAAACGTCTCCACATCTCCAACATATCCACAGTGGTTATCACCAGTCATAATTCTGAAAACCTCAAAGTCTCATGTGAGATACTACCTATTCCATAGATTAGATATATGGATGCAATGCATTTTAAGTACACAATGAGATTAAAAGCACTTTGCAACAATAAAGAATCTTTTTAAAAGGACCACTGGCTAAGGCAAGTAGTAAATGGCAGAACCGGGTTCCACCCCACTCCTTCTGAACCTTCTCCATCACACCATTCCAAATGTAAGCTAAGTGATTATGATGACAATGAATCTAGGAGCTATGGGCACCAGTCCCAGATCTGCCCATAATGAATATAATAACTTACATTTCTATAGTGATTTAATGTTTGCAAAGTGCTTTTCTATCAATGAGCCAGTGAGATAAATAGCACAAGAATATTATCTTTATTTTACAGCTGAGGAAACTAACACTCTCCATGTTTAAATGGATTATCTCCAGGTCATTGTTAGTAACATTCAACAATAGGATTGGAATGTGGGTTTTCTTTCTTCAAAAAGAGAGTTCAATGTTTTTGGGCAAGGCATTTCACTAGGCATCAATTTTCTCATCTGTAATATGAAAAGGTTCTTCTATGATCTTTTATGTCCTTCCCCAGCCTACCAGTATCTAATTTTGTTCAATAATAACTGACATTTGCATAGCATTTTAGGGTTTGCAAAGTAGAAGCGATTTTATTTGACCCTTTAGAACAATGCTGAGATAGATGGAAGTAGTAAAGTGGTTTCTTTATTTTTTTTTTTTAGTTGTTGGGTTTGGTTTTGTTGGTAAAATGAATTATGAGCTGCATTTGAAGTCAGAAGGATTCAAGTCTTGTTTCAGAAGCTTACCAGCTATGAGACTCTGGGCAAGAGTGTGAGCTTTAGTTTCCTTAGTTATAATTTTAAAATAGAATAACAGCCCCTACCTTAAAAGGTTGGGAGGTCCCACTCTCCTGACTAATAACTATCTCTCCATATCTATTTCAAAAAAGCTTCATTCCTTGGCTGAGCAAATTGTGGTATCTGCTGGTAATGGAATACTATTGTGCTATAATAAATGATGAACAGTATGATTTTTAGAGAGAACTGGAAGGACCTACGTGAACAGATGGGGAATGAAATAAGCAGAACCAGGAGAACATTGTACACAATAACTGAAACAATGTGGGATGATCAAATGTAATTGACTTTGTTAATAATAGCAATACATTGATCCAGGACAATCTTGAGGGACTTATGAGAAATAACACTATCAATATCTAGTGAAAGGACTGTGGGAATAGAAAAGCAGATGAAAACATGATTTATCACATATTTATTCATCACATGTTTTATCACATTATTATTGCATGTTTATGTATTATTTGTTTGTTATATTATTATATGATTTGGCTTGGTTTTATAATATTATTCTTTTATTAAAATGAATAATATGGAAATAGTTTTTAGTGATAATACATGTATAACCCAATGGAATTGTTTGTCAACTCCAGGAGGAGGGAAGGAAGGGGGGGAGAGACAACATGAGAATCATGTAACTTTGGAAAATTTATGTGTAAATTTGTTACTAAAATAAAATAAAGATAATTTTTTACAAAGCTTCATTCCAGACACATGCTCCACAAACTCTATGCTAATCACTTTGCCTCCTGAGAGTACCCCTTCTTCCCTCTCCCATCTGTCCTCTTTATCTAGAACCATCAATCACAGTCAAGTTCATTCTGACATTGATCCTGGGTGGAGTACTCACTACTCACTAAAGTTCTGAATTTAAATCTAGTTGCCAATCCTTGTTAGCTGTGAGACTCTGGGCAAGTCACTTAGCCTCTGCCTCAGTTCTCTCAACTATAAAAAAGGCATAATTATTGCATATACCCCAGAGGGTTGTTGTGAGCATCAAATGAGGGATATTTGTAAAGTGCTTAGCACAGTACCTAGAACATGGTGTTATATGAATGTTGATTGCCTTCCTTCTCCCAGTCTCATTAGAATGCAAGCACATCAAAGGTAAGAACTGTCTATAGTTATAACTCTAGATAGGCACAGAGATTGGTACGTAGTCAATGCTTAAAAATGCCTTTTCATTCATTCGAATGAGATAAAATGAGTTTACCTTAAAACACTGTATAGGTATGAGTTATTATTTTTACCATGATGCCTATTCTATAAACTAGAACTTTGAGGACTTTAAAAGTTAAAAAAAATATTTTTTTTTCAGTGATTACATTGCCAGGAAGTATCCAAGGCAGAATTTAAAATTAAGTTATTCTTGACTCTAGGTCCTGCAATCTTTGCAGCATGGTACAGTGAGTGCCTGAGATCTTAGGCTGTCAGTGAGCTCCTGGCCACATATGGTCAAGGACAGCCAGCAGACTCCACAGCATCCTTGCTCCTTATTTCATAATGAGAATCTGCGCATGTTTGAATAACCAAAGGAACTGCATGTAATGGTTCCTTGGAACTCTGTGTTCTTGTCCTGTCGAATTGTCTGCTTGTGTGGATGGACAAGGAAAGAGCCATTCCAATTAGCCTGGCCAGATTACCTCTGCTGGCCCTGAGAGACCTGAGTTCACTGCAGAGAAATGATGCTGCTGCCATATACTCTCGACCGGATCAAACTCCTTTTGGACACACAGATCAATGGAGTGACACAAAAATTCCAGGTGCCATTGCAGTAAGCAGCTGGCATCTTGCCGACTCTAAAAACACTTTCTCCTCCTTTCCCAGACTTATGGTCTGGAAAAAGTAAAGTAGTAATAATAACTCATATTTACAAGGAATCTCAAAGATCACAAAGTACTTTAAATGCATTATCTCACTTGTGCCTTCTGACAGCCCTTTGGGGTAACTAGTATTTGTGGCAGTATAGCCAACATTTTTGTAGAACTCACTATATACCAAGTACCATGCTAAGTATGCTGCAGATATCTTCCTTGATTCTCATAAAACCCTAGGTAGGTGCTATTATTTTCCCATTTTATATATTCATGATATAAATAATAATGATAGCT
Source organism: Monodelphis domestica (assembly GCF_027887165.1). Taxonomy (NCBI): domain Eukaryota; kingdom Metazoa; phylum Chordata; class Mammalia; order Didelphimorphia; family Didelphidae; genus Monodelphis; species Monodelphis domestica. The sequence continues at coordinate 56,427,301 of NC_077228.1, read as the reverse complement.
AACATTTATATAGCTCTTACTATGTGCCAGGCACTGTGCTAAGTGCTTTACAATTGCTCATTTGATTGTTACAACAACACTGGGAGATAGGTGCTATTATCCCCATTTTAAAGATGAAAAAACTAGAGCCAGCTGTGACTCAGTGGATTGAGAGTCAGACCTAGAGATGGGAGGTCCTGGGTTCAAATATGACCTCAGACCCTTCCCAGTTATGTGACCCTGGACAAGTCACTTAACCCCCATTGCCTAACCCTTACTGCTCTTCTGCCTTGGAACCAATACACAGTATTGATTCTAAAATGGAAGGTAAGGTTTAAAAAAAAGATGAAGAAACCAAGGCAAATAAAAACTAAATGATTTGCCCAAGGTCTCATAGGTAGTATCTGAGTCTGGATTTGAATTCTAGCCCAGGTGCTCTTGCCACTGCACCACAAATTGTCCTCCGATATAAATATTACTGTTCTTATACTATAGAAGAGAACACTGAGAATCTGGCTTAAATGACTTGGCTATGTTCATTTACATAGTAAGTATCTAGTGAAAGATTTGAATTCAGGTCTTATAGGCTCCAAGGCTGGAATTCTTTCTATTCCTCTGGGCTATCTCTTGGCACACTATTTCTGGTCAAAAGACAGGAACAATTGATGAATGGATAAACAAGTTGTGGCATATGATTGTGAAGGAATACTACTGGGCCATAAGAAATGATCACAGTTTAATTTTAGAAAATCATGGGAAGGAAGACCTACATGAAATTATGAAGAGTGAAAGGAGCAGAACCAAAAGAACATTATATACAGCTACAGAAACATTCTTTGAAGAACAACTCATATATGCCCACCTCTAGAGAAAGAAATGATAATAGAAATAAGTAAGATTTTTTTTTAAATAGGCATATACCTTTTTGTCAGATGGTGCCTTCTGGGAATTTTAATGTAATAAACAAATCAATAAATAAATTTGAATTAAAAAAAAAACCCGAAGAGGGAAAGAGCTTCTAAATAGTGCCAAGGGCAGTTTATCCAGTAACTGATTACTCTTTGGTTAGGGTGGGAGGTGAACTATGATTTTATTGATAGAGGAAAGGTTCCCTATCAATACAAATCATTACCTGTTCTTTAGGATCTTAGAGAGTTGCCTAGAATACTGAGAAGTTGAGACTTACAGCCAATAACTGTTGAAGGCTCATGTACGTTGATGGACATAGATATAATTATGTTCTAAATCTGGGCTAGGGGTTGGATCCATGATTATATTGCTTTTGGGAACTCCTTTTTGGGAAATACTTTGCCAGTTCAGGAGAGGACTTTCTTTGTAGCTAATAGTCATATAGCTGGTGAGTATCTGAGGCAGAATCTGAACCTGATTCTGATCCAATGTATATATATATATATATATATATATATATATATATTTGCCCCAGTTCTAGCACTCTAACCAGTGTACTACCCAGCTGCCTAATGGACTTAGGGCTTAGAAGCAGAAGAGATTGGATTTAAGACATCTCAGCACTAGCACTTGCTCTTCCATCTTAGACAAGTCACTTCTGTCTGGGCCTCAGTTTATTCATTTGCAAAATGAGGAGGCTAAACTCTATAATCCCTTCTACCTGGAAGATTCCATGAATCTCATGATAATAGTCACTGCATGAAGCAGTCTTCCCTTTTGTAACTGTGATACCTCTGAGGAGTGGAAAGAGACATTCTCTTCTACACTACCCCTGATGGATAAATGGAGAACTGAGTCAACCAGATAGTATGAGATCATTAATTCCTTCAGTATTCCACTTTACTTTTTTTCAATGAAAAACTGTTATGACACACCAAAGGGAAAGGTCAGTGGAGGGACAATAAATCAAGTTTTTCCCAATAAGCCAAGAAGAAAATGCTTTTTTTCATAGCTTTCAACAGGAAATGATTGACCTTATCAAAACCCAAAAGGCTTTTGCTTAGATTAGATTACAGGGATCTTAATAGGAATGGAATGGAAAAATATAGAAGAGAATTCCTCCACATCCTCATTTCAAAAGACGCTGGTGTCCAGGAATTGTTGCTTAAGCAATTGTAGAGGGAACTGAAAAATTGGCTTTTTCAGTAACATGCATATCTTTCCTTTCTTTTTCTTCCCCCTTCTTCCCGCTAAGCCCTTTCACACTGAAGCTTTCACAATCTCTGAATTTCCCATTCTGGAAATATCTCCATTGGGTGACAGAATCAGACTTGGATTTCCCAAATGAAGAATGAGTTTGTGTGATAACTCAGTCACAATGAACATCCAACAAATACTGCCTTTCAGAAACTGACTCCAGCCTACGTTTCTAGCCTTATTGTGTGCATTACTCCACTTCATATACTCAGTGGTCCAACAAACTGGACGTTGTGTAATTCCTTACACAGGATATCTCCATCTCTCATATCCATGTTTTTGACGGACAGTAGCCTATGCCTGAAGTACAATTCCTCCTTCTAACAGCCTCTTAAAATCTTTAGTTTCCTTCAGAGATCAGCTCAAGTGTCATTTTCTCTATATAGATGAAACATTTTCTGACTTCCTCTAGAAATGATCATCTTCCCCTGACTTACCTTTATTCTTTCTGTCTCTCTGTCTCTTGGTCTCTTAATCTCTCTATAGGTCTCTGTCTCTGTCTCCCCTTATATGTAATATGTATTACATATACACATATTGTGTATATGCATATATTCTGTATATGTGCATATGTGTACATAATATATGTATGTGTATGTTTGAGTACTTGGATTAGGGTGGGAATTATATGAGTGGAGACAAAGACTTAGATGCAAGAGATGTGCAGAAAGAAATGATAAGGCTTGGCAGATGATTGGATACAAAGGGTGAGAGAGAACGATGAGTTGTATATATGTGTGTATACACATACAAGAACATGTATACATGTGTACACACATATGTTGTCTTTTGGCAGAATGGAAGTTCCTTAAGGCCAGGGTCTCTTTTATTTGGCTCTTTGTACTCTTAGTATAAAATGAGATGATATCTAGCTACCTTTGCATACCTTCGAGTACCATATAAAAACTAGTCGACTGGTCCTGTTGTTGATGTTGTTAGCATTTAATATATAGTGTTTGGAACTTAGGAAGCACTGAAAAATACTTGTTTGATTCATTGATTTAGAGAGCTGGGTTGGGAGCCTCCTAGAGGAGATACAAAGTTCAGGTAGGGGATCCTGCCTTCTTAGAGTTTACAGACTAGTAGGGTGATGGGACCCTAAGAGAAATCATCTGCTATTACTGGGTGAGGTGGAAGCTTCACTGGCCCATGGCCCCGGGATGTCTGCTCAGTTGCGCATCCTGGGAATTTTCCTCTCATGCTTCATGGAATTTTCCTCTCCTTGCTGTCTTACGCACTTTGGTGATTACTGTCCTTTGGCTTTTTAAGTGCTCACAAGGAGCAGAGAGATACAGAAAAGCTTTACTGTCAGCCCTAAGAGAGGTTAAGATATTCTCCTGATCTAAAAGGTTCTGCCTGGCTAAAAGTGCTTTCCACATGTTAGTCTGGCCAAATCTCTCACCCGAACGGAATTTTAAAAAGTTGATGCTCTTGGAAGGATATGAAGCCATTACTTCTCAGGGCCCAGTGGGCCACAATAAGTCTGTTAAGGAAGCTCTTAGTACTCTTTCAAGAACTTAGGGATTTTTATCTGATTACTTTTCCTCACAGGATCACTTCTAGCATCCATCTTTCTTCCTGTTAAATGCATTGGACAAAAGGAAATTAATCCATCTCCAGCTGAATACTGTGCAGCCAGGAACATTTACCCCCCCTCTCATGGGAGTCTACCCTGCTTTTCTAAGAGATTTAAAAAAGAAATTAAGCTTCTATGGCTACTTTTTCCTTTAATTAACAAAGATCTCTCCATTTCTTTGGGTTCTAAGGACTTCAGCACATTGTAGCAGTTTTTCACCATTTGTATGTCCTGGATCCCTTAAGCAATCAATCTGTTGTAAATATATAAAAATAAAATACACAGGATTATAGAGGAAATCAATTAAATTGAAATAGTGATCAAAATATTGAGACAGCTAGATGGCACAGGGAAGAGAGTACTGGGCCTGGAGTCAGAAAAACTCATCTTTCTGAGTTAAAATTTGGCCTCAGACACTTACTAACTGTGTGACCTTGAGAAAGTAATTTAATTCTGCTTGCCTCAGTTTCCTCATCTATAAAATGAACTGTAGAAGAAAATGGTAAACCACTTTAGTATTTTTGCCAAGAAAACACCAAATTGGATCACGAAAAGTCAGAAATAATTGAAATATCTGAACAATAGCAACAATAAAATCAAAATATTAAAATATTTTTCTCAAATGATAAAAGACTTAGACCCCTATGCAAATGCTCCCAGAAAACATTTCTTTTTAGTATCCATCATAGGTAAAACCTAGCTGATATTGAGAGGCTATAGGGAATGGGAAAGAGAATAGGAAACTGAAGATGGAATGGAGGCTTAAAAAAGAGCCAAAAGAGCCTCTTTAGGATGTCTGGAACCTGAGACAAATTATACTCTGAGTTTCTTCCTTCTTTGCTATCACCAGGATCCTTAATTTAAAAAAAAAGTTTAAAGAAATTACAAAGAGAAATCTTGAAAGAAAAGTCATAAAGAAGAGGGAGCATAAACCAGAAATGATCACTCTCACTATGTTGGTGAATGAGCTTTTGTATGTCCATGTTTTAGGGTCTGATTATATAGATAGGTGTAAGGTTTAATATAATTACTTTGGGATCTATTTTATTTTTTCTGTCAATATTTAATTCTTCCCCAATTATATGCAAAAATAATTTTAATATTAGTTTTCCAAAATGTTGTTCCAAATTCTCTCTCTCTCTGAATTTTATATAGGATATATATATATATGCATATATATATGACATCATGTAAAATATTTTCATATTGGTCATGTTATGGAATGATACATACATGAAAAACCCACTAAGAAAACAAAATGAAAAATATGTTTCAATCTGCATTCAGACTTGATCAGTTCTTCCTCTGATGGTAGATAGATTTTTTTCATAATAAATCTTTCAGAATGATCTTGGGTTATTGTGTTGATGAGAATAGATATGTTATTCACAATTGACCATCATACAATTTTGCTACTGCTACATACATTGTTCTCCTGGTTCTGCTCACTTCACTTTGGATCAGTTCATGTAAGTCTTTCCAGGTTTTTCTGAAATCATCCTGCCCATCATTCCTTATAATGCAATAGTATTCTAGCACAGTCACATACCACAATTTGTTCAGGCACTCCTCACTTTTCAATTTTTTGCCACCACAGAGCTGCTATAAAAATCTATAAATATTTTTTACAAGTGGGTCCTTCCCCCTTTTTTATCTCTTTTGGGATACCAATATAATAGTGGTATTACTGGATCAAAGAGTATGCATAGTTTTATAGCCCTTTGATCTCTGAATTGCTCTTCAGAATAGTTGAATCAGTTCACAATTCCATCAACAGTATATTAGTGTCTCAATTTTCCAACATCCTTTCCAACATTTATCAATGACCATTTAATGTCCAGATGACCATTGCTGTTAGGTATATTCATGCTAAGCCTTTTGAAATTTGCAACTGCTTCTTTGCAACTTTGCAAAGAACTTCTAGAATGGAAGAATGAGCTCTGTAATTCTAGATGTCTAGATCTCATACAGTTCAAAATATGGAATTGTAGGAGAAGGAAAACTTCAGTGTCTACAAATTATGACAAAATGAGTCAGGGAAGAAGCCTCTTCTTATGGCAGTTTCCTTCCCCTACTTCTTTCTTCCCATATTCCCCAATATTACTGTTAGATGTGAGACCAAAATATCCTCTCCCTTTCCCCGGAAAACTATCCCAGGTCCAAGGTATTCTTGAGGTCAAGAACAGCAACTCAAAACTTAAGCTCCTATCAATGTGTTTACATTTACCAACCTACTGAAGGATTCATTAGTCCAAAACAAAAGACATTTAACCAAACCACAAATTAACAAATTATGTAAGAAGAAAAGACCCCATCCTCTCTTTTGGAGAATATTCTCCCATAGTTTAATATACCACCAATGGGAGAGAGTGCATTAAGCATTCAATAAAAAACAGAGAACACGTACTCAACATGCATAAAGAATATATATCACCATGGAATATGGAGTAAGAGCACCTAGGCATATAGTCCATATTATTGTTCACTTGTTTTCACTCATTTCTGACTCTTTGTGACTCATTTGGAATTTTTTTTTTATCAAAGATACCGGAGTGGTTTACCATTTATTGACAGATGAGGAAACTGAGGCAAACAGCATTAAGGAGCTTGCTTAGGGACATAAAGCTGGTATCTAAGGCCAGATGTGAATTTGGACCTTCCTGACTTCAGACCTGGAGTTCCATCCACCTTACCACCATCAGCTGCCAGTCCCAATGCAATCAAGAAATATTTGTGAAGAGGCAGATGTGGCAAGACCAGTAAATACTTATTAAATGCCTGTAATTCCAGGCACAATGTTAAGCACTGGTGAAACACAGTCACTGCCCTTTAGCACTTCACAGCAGAATGGGAGAGATAACACTTCAACAACTGTGTAGGAACAAGCTACATAAGTACACATGAGAAATAATTAACAAAGAGATGATACTAGAATTAAGAGGCATTGGAAAAGGTGGAGTACTCAAAGATGGGGATTTGTTTCCAGAGTATATGCATGCTTATACCCTACATCCTGTCTTGATTGCATTTGGAACTAAAATACTTGGGCCACACAGGCTTTTTACTCTCATCATCTCAATGGATGACTCATTTTTAGAGAGACTGCCTAAGAGCTGAGCTAGTCAATCAATATGGCCATTACATTAGAAAGTAAGAGTGGAAGCCAGGTATGTCTTACCTATCTTAGAAGCCCTTGGTAGACTTGTATGGGACAGGGCAAAATTGTTTTGTCCACATAATATCCATACTGGTAGAGAGTTGGCACAGTGGATTCTTGGTCTTGGAATAAGAAAGCCTCATCTTCACAAGTTCAAATCTGGCCTCAGGCACTTAATAGTTGTGTGACACAGGGCAAATCACTTAATCCTATATACCTCATTTTCCAAAGCTACAAAACAAGCTAAAGAAATGGCAAACTACTCTAGTATCTTTGCCAAGAAAACCCCAAATAAATTCATAAAGATTTACTACTAAAATGACTAACAACAACAATAATATCAAGATAGAAATACTCAATTGGGTACCTTCTCCTGCCCATGTTCTTTCTGTATGAGCCATTTAACAAGAAAGAAGAATGAATCTAATGAATAAGGGATATCTGACTTAAACAAAAACAACAACCCATAATCCTACTTACTAAGAGCTGTTATGAGAAATGGGCTTATGGCCTTCCCAGAACATTAACATGAGAGATTTGCAGTGTTAATATGGGAAAAATACTTGATAAGACTTTAAAGGTGAAAGAAGGATCCTATATGAATTAGAGTTCATAAAATAGGGTGGTATTTGAGGACCCTAACAAGGTTGGGAAAGGAAATAGAAGAGAAAGGATATCATCATCCAGTTTAAATTGACTATGTCCATGAAATCATGGTCTCCATTTTAGAAGTCTCAAAGGAGAGGTGATGACTAATAAGATGACTGAGGGAGATTGGCACATAAAATCATAAGATATATTTCTGGCAGGGATGTTAGAAATGATCTAGTGCCATATCATCAATTTATAGCTAAGGAAAGTGAAAGCCATAGAATGATTGGATATGCCAAGGTCATATAGTTAGTGGAGGTGCAGAAAATAGGTTGATTGAATCTCTTGGGATTAGAGAAATTGGAGAGGCCATCTAAGTCCTGTTAATGTTTGTAGTAAGGTTCTCCCTACAGCATTCCCAACAAATGGCAAATTAGCATCCATTTGAAGAATTCCAAGGAAAAGAGGATCCTAGCATCCTAGATAGTCTATTCCACATTTAAATAGGGGTGGATCGGGTGCTCAGGGAGGAGTAATATCTTTGGTATGGAGGGCTTGTCATGCCCTCCTAGGGCAGCTCTCCAGCCTCTGACCGTTACCTGACAACCAGCTCTCACTTGTGACTCCTAGTAGCTGCTAGCATGCGGCAGCGGCCACATCCCGGGCAATGGCTTCGACAGGCCGGCTAAACCTTGTGAGGGTAGTCATTGGGTGATAGACCTCTGGTGAACTAGGACTTTGCTCACCCAGCATGTGAAGACTGCTTCAGCGGAACAGATGGAAGAAACCAACAAGAAGGTTCAATGGCTGAGATGGCGACGCAGCAAAGCACTGTGGAGTGCTTAGGGCATGTTGGAGCACAAAAGACAACATGGCCATCCAATGCAGCTGAGGAAGTCTCCAGATGTAAAGACTTTTAGTGCCACTGGACCCAGGCTTCCAACGCCAAGAGAGTTGGACTGTCTCTGTGCATTGACTTTTCCACTTAAATCTTCATGCACAAGTGTCTTTGTGCACAAAAACGCACAAAGACAATAGTAATCCTTGGTTACTGAGTGACTACTACTACTACGTTTAAATAATTCTATTTACAAGAAAACATGTCCTTACCTAAAATTGCCTCTTCTCAATTTGCCTTGTTCAGCCCTTTTGGGCCAGGATGAATATATATAATCTCTCTTCCATTTGACAATCTTCAGATGCATAAATACCACTTTTGTATCCTCTTGAATTCTCTATATTCTTTGATCTTTTTCAAAAATTAAGATGGGAAGGAGAGGAAAAAAACACCAAAAAACCCTTTATATTATTCTTACTTTTCTTCCTTAGACTCAAATCTAATTTCAACTTTAACACTTGATAATTTTTAATCAGACTGGACCATTTTTGTATTCTGGTTCTTTTTATCTGAACTTACCTACGTTTTCTGTGATACTTTTCAAAACTGAAGTTCATTCTTGGGTGTCCTGTGTATCTGCATCAGTCTTTTTGGACAGGTCTACTCCTTTTCTTCCTTGACATCACTGTTTTTGGGGGAATCTTCAGAATTTTATCCTTAAGGGTTTACATTTCCTTTGGACTGGGTTCTCCTAAAAAGAGTCTTACCTATACTTTTTTCTGAACACCTTAAAATCTGCATTTCCTAACTCTAAGATAATCATGATTTGATACCCAGATTCTTCTCCTATACAGTGAGTTCTTAAATCCAGACTTCCTGCTTTTAAATACAGTATTTTTCTAGGGAGTATTGCATCATAAATGAAAAAGGAAGAAAAAGAGCCTCAGTAAAGTGTCTCACTGTTCTTTTATCTGTTGTGTGATGGGAAAAGCAATCACTTGGGATTTAGGAGACCTGGGATGTGGTGGTTCCAAATCTGCCATTACTCAATTTATGTAATCTTAGACATGTAACTCCCTTCTCAATGTCCTCAGAAGAGTCTGAGCTAAATGATCAACAAGTCTTCCAATTCTAATATTTCAAAACTAATTTATAGACAATTTGACTTACTCCTCTTATTAAATTCCTTAATAGGGACTGTTTTGTGCTCCCCCTTTAGGAAATGAGGTTCCCAGGGCAAACATAAGTAGCCAATGTAGCATAAATGCTTTATCCGGCTCTGCTTTATTTGGGAGACTTTCCCATCACCCTCTACATTCAATCCCTGCACTTCAAACTATTGATGGGCTCTTGCTTGGGCAAAACACTGGGACAGAGCATTCTTTTCCATTGACTGGTAATGATATAAGTGCATTAGGTTAAGAGGTAACTACCGGAATTACAGTAAGCACTCTAGCCTTGTTTTTCTGCTAATTATCCCTGCTTGAGCTCTGGTCACACCAGAGAAGGACTTAATAATGAGATAAACAAGCTACCCATTATCTGTGGGCATTATCTGGGCTCACCTCTGGCCTTTGCATTCTCCTCATTACTACAGCAACACCTATCTCCTTTGTGAGGTCCTCTACAGTTCTGATCATATTTCTTGGCTATTAATTAAAGCCATTGGCAGTTATTCAATCATCAAGACTCAGAGCTGGAAGGAACCTGAGAGCTTACATCATCTGACCCTTACCCAACTCATGAGTCCTTTATACAACATGATTCTGCAAGTGATCACAGTCTCTAAAACCTACATTGATGGGGAATTCAATATAGCCCAAGACATCCCTTTTCCCTTTTGTAGTTGCATTTATTGTTCAATTGTTGAAGACTCTTCATGACCCTGTTTGGGGTTTTCTTGGCAAAGACACTGGATCGGTTTGCCATTTTCTTTTCCAGTTCATTGATAGGTGAGGAAACTGAGGCAAATGGGATTAAATAACTTGTCTAGGGTCACACAGCTAGTGTCTGAGGCCACATTTGAACTCATGAAGATGTCTTCTGGATTCCAAGCCCAGTGTTTTATCCACTGAGCTATCTAGCTGCTGTTCACTTCAGGAAAACTTCAGAGGAAGTTCTTTTTTTCTTTTCTTGCATGAGTTTGAAATCTACTTCTCAGCAACATGCCATAATTTTTCCTAGGTCTACTTCTGGGCAGAAGCAGAACAAAGCTGATCCCTTGTCCAGCTAGCAGCCCCTCAAACACTTGAAAGTGCTGTCATGTCCCCTTTAAATTTTCTCTTCCCCAGGCAAAATTTGCTCAATTCTTTCATCCAATGTTCAAGTGGTATAGTCTCGTTCCCTTTTACAATCCTGGATATCCTCTGGACAACCTCCAGTTTGTCCTAAAATGAAGTCCCCAGAATTGAACAAAACCTTCTAGATATGACCTCACCAGGGCAAAAGCATCTTCTCTATGTTGGAAATTGTGATTATCTTAATGCAACCTTTTTTTGGCTTCCATATCATACTATTGAGTCATAATGAGATTACAATCTTCTAAAACCCCTTGTTCTTTCCCATAGAAACTGTCATGTAGCTAATAAATAGATGCCTTTAAAAATTATTTCTGGATCTACCTCCCACCCAGGAATTGGATATTCCCTTGTAACAAAGAAAAGCAGATGCATACACCCCACACACAAACTGGTACAGCTAGGATGGCAATGGCAATGGCTGTGACAGTCTGCTCTTTTAGTTCCCTACTATGTATAAGATGCTGAAAAGAGAACGGTTATATTCTAGAATTTTTGCCAGCATTCAAAGTCAAATTTGTAGGCAGATGCAATCAGGACTCTGTCTTCTCTCTCTTTTTTTAAAAATCAGAACAGTATCCTGAGTTTTAGCACACCAAATAATTCTTAAAATTACATGCCACATTTATTTATATCCTTCATTATTTAAATTTGCTTCCATCTTCTCTGCAGCTTAAAAAATCTGAACTGATTGATGAGCACCTTGTGCAGCAACATCATTCTTTTTATTTAGCCTCTGATTTTATTTTTCTTTAAAATTAACTCATGAGGCAAATAAATGACTCAATGGATAGACAGCTAAGCCTGGAGACAGGAGGTCCTAGGTTCAAATCTGGCCTCAGACACTTCCTAGCTATGTAACCCTGGAGAAGTCACTTAACCCCAATTGTCTAGCCCTTACCACGTTTCTGCCTTAGAAAAAAACTGGTATTTAAAAAAGAAAACAGGTAAGGTTTTAAAATAACAACAACAACAACAACAATAATAATTTATTTAAGGGTAGCTAGGTAGCACAGTGGATAGAGCACTAGATCTTGAGTCAGGAGGACTTTAGATACTTCCTAGTTAAGTGATGCTGGGATGTACCCTAATTGACTAGCCCTTACTGTTTGTTCTTCACTCTTAAAATATATACTAAGGCAAATGACTAGTTTTTTTTTTCTTTTTTAAATAATAATTTATGTTTTCAGAATTTTATTTTCAAAAGCCTTGCACTCATTTGGGACCCATTTCTCCTGCAGAATCTTAATTCATTCTGCTTTTATCTATTCATCTTTAAAGACAGCTACCATTGTTTCTTCACCCTTCTGTAAGAGAGAGCATCCACCATTTCTTTAAACCATCATTGTGTAGCAGTATTTTAAAAAAAAATTTCTTTACTATCCTCCATGTCCTTCTTTGATTGCTTTCTATTTCATCAATACCTTTTCCAAAAGGTGGAGTTCTATATGAAATGGTATTCCTTTGTTCTAACTGTGGAAGAGTACAATGGTTATAAACACCTCCTTTGTTCTAGATACTATTGTTCTAAAATATGGAATTGTATTGACTATATATACTGTCATATCACAATATTGGGTTATATATTTTTATTTTTAAATTTAAGTTAATTTGTTTAGTCAATTTAGAACATTATTCCTTGGTTACAAGAATTATATTATTTCCCACCCACCCCTCCCCCCACACTTCCCACAGCCAACATGCAATTTCATTGGGTATTACTTGTGTCCTTGATCAAAACCTATTTCCATATTGTTGGTGTTTGCATTAGGATGTTCATTAGCATCTACATCCACAACCATATCCTCCCTACCCATGTATTGAAGCAAATGTTTTTCTTCCATATCTCTACTCCCACAGTTTTTTCCGCTGAATGTGGATAGTGTTTTTTCTCGTAGATCACTTCAAGTTGTTCAAATCACTGCATTGCCACTAATGTAGAAGTCCATTAAGTTTGATTGTACCACAGTGTTTCCAATGTTCTCCTGGTTCTGCTCCTCTCACTCTGCATCAATTCCTGGAGGTTGTTCCAGTTCCCATGGAATTCCTCCAGTTTATTATTCCTTTGAGCACAATAGTATTCGATCACCAGCATATACCACAATTTGTTCAGCCATTCTGGAGGGTGATTTGAAACTATGCCCAAAGGATGCTAAAATACTGTCTGCCCCTCATTTTCCAATTTTTTGCCACCACAAAGAGCTCAGTTATGAATATTCTTGTACAAGTCTTTTTCCTTATTATCTCTTTGGAGTACAAACCCAGCTGTGCTATGGCTGGATCAGAGGGCAGACAGTCTTTTAGCATCTTTTGGGCATAGTTCCAAATTGCCCACCAGAATGGTTGGATCAATTCACAACTCCACCAGCAATGCATTAATGTCCTGACTTTGCCACATCCCCTCCAGCATTCATTACTTTCCATAGCTGTCATGTTAGCCAATCTGCTAGGTGTGAGGTGATACCTCAGAGTTGTTTTGATTTGCATTTCTCTAATTATAAGAGATTTAGAACACTTTTTCATGTGCTTGTTAATATTTTTTATTTCTTTAACTGAAAATTGCCTGTTCATGTCCCTTGCCCATTTATCAATTGGATAATGATTTGAGTTTTTGTACAATTGGTTTAGCTGCTTATAATTTGAGTAATTAGACCTTTGTCAGAGGTTTTTGTTATGAAGATTGTTTCCCAATTGGTTACTTCCCTTCTAATTTTGGTTGCATTAATTTTGTTTGTACAAACCCTTTTTAATTTGATGTAATCAAAATTACCAATTTTACATTTTGTGTTATTTTTCTAGCTCTTTCTTGGTTTTAAAGACTTTCCTTTCCCAAAGATTTGACATGTATACTATTCTGTGTTCACCTAATTTGCTTATAGTTTCCTTCCTTATTTTCAGGTCATTTACCCATTCTGAGTTTACCTTGGTGTAGGGTGTGAGATGTTGATCCAAACCTAATCTCTCCCATGCTGTCTTCCAATATTCCCAGCACGTTTTATCAAATGGTGGGTTTTTGGTCCCAGTTGTGGTCCCCAAAGCTGGGATCTTTAGGCTTATCATAAACTGTCTGGCTGAGGACACTTACCACAAATCTATTCCACTAGTCGTCATCTCTGTCTCTTAGCCAGTACCAAATTGTTTTGATGATCACTGCTTTATAGTATAGTTTGAGATCTGGGACTGCAAGGCCAACTTCCTTCACATTTTTTTCATGATTTCTCTGGATGTACTTGACCTTTTGTTCTTCCAAATGAACTTTGTTATGTTTTTTTATAATTCAGTAAAAAAAGTTATTGGGTAGTTCAATGGCTATAGCACTGAATAAGTAAATTAATTTGGGTAGGATTGTCATTTTTATTATGTTAGCTTGTCCTACCCATGACCAATCAATGTTTTTCCAGTTTTTTAGATCTAGTCTTAATTGTGTGGAGAGTGTTTTGTAGTTGTGTTCATATAGTTCCTGTGTTTGTCTCAGCAGATAGATTCCTAAATATTTTATATTGTCTAGGGTGATTTTAAATGGAATTTCCCTTTCTAATACTTGCTGCTGCAATGGGTTGGAGATATATAGAAATGCTGATGACTTATGTGGGTTTATTTTGTATCCTGCAACTTTGCTAAAGTTGTTGATTATTTCAATTAGCTTTTTGGTTGATTCTCTAGGATTTCTTAAATAGACCATCATATCATCCACAAAGAATGACAGCTTGGTCTTCTCATTGCCTATTTTAATACCTTCAATTTCTTTTTCTTCTCTAATTGCTACAGCCAGTGTTTCTAGTACAATGTTAAATAATAGAGGTGATAAGGGGTATCCTTGTTTCACTCCTGTATTGGGAAGGCTTCTAGTTTATCCCCATTGCTGATGGTTTTAGATATACACTGTTTATTATTCTTAGGAAAGGCCCTTCTATTCCTATGTTTTCTAATGTTTTCAATAGGAATGGGTGTTGTATTTTGTCAAAGGCTTTTTCTGTATCTAATGAGATTATCATGTGATTTTTGTCAATTTGTTTGTTAATAAGGTCAATTATGTATATGGTTTTCCTAATATTGAACCATCCTTGCATTCCTGGTAAAAATCCCACCTGATCATAGTGAAAAACTCTCATGATGAGTTGCTGGAGTCTTTTTGCTAGTATAATATTTAAGATTTTTGCATCTATACTCATTAAGGAGATTGGTCTGTAGTTTTCTTTATCTCTGTTTTTGACAGGCCTGCCTTTGGAATCAGTACCATATTTGTGTCATAAAAGGAATTTGGTAGAATACCTTCTTGGCTTAGTCTGTCAAATAGTTTGTATAATATTGGGATTAATTGTTCTTTGAATGTTTGATAGATCTGGACCTGGGAATTTTTTCTTGGGGAGTTCTTTGATGGCTTGTTCAATTTCTTTTTGGGGTTGTTTAGGTAATCTAATTCTTCCTCTATTAGTCTAGGCAATTTATATTTTTGTAAATGTTCATCCATATAATTGAGCATAATATTTTTTAATGATTGCCTTAATTTCCTCTTAATTAGAGTTTTTCTCCCTTTTCATCTTGGATACTATTAATTTAATTTTCTTCTTTCCTTTTTTTTATAAGATTGACCAGTACTTTGTCCATATTATTTGTTTTTTCAAAGTATCAGATTCTAGTCTTATTTATTAAGCCAATAGTTCATTGACTTTCAATTTTATTAAGTTCTCCTTTGATTTTTAGGATATCAAATTTAGGCTTCATCTGAGGATTTTTAATTTGTTCACTTTCTAGTTTTTTTTTAATTTAGATGCCCAATTCATTGACCTCTGCCCTCTTTAGTTTATTAATATATGAATTCAAGGACATAAATCCCCCCCTGAATATTGCTTTGGCTGAATCCCATAGGTTTTGAAAGGATGTCTCATCATTGTCATTTTCTTCTATGAAATTATTAATTGTTTATATGATTTGTTCTTTAACTAATCGATTTTGGAGAATCATATTGTTAATTTCCAATTAATTTTTCATTTTCCTCTCCATGTACGCTTACTAATTATTATTTTCATTGCATTGTGATCTGAGAAGGATGCATTTATTATTTCTGCTCCTTTGCACTTGTTTGCAATGTTTTTATGCCCTAATACATGATCAATTTTTTGAATGTACCATGTGCTTTTGAAAAGAAGGTATATTCCTTTTTGTCCCTATTTATTTTTTCTCCACATATCTACTAATTCTAATTTTTCTATTATTTTTTCTTTTTAAACATTATTTTATTTGGTCATTTTAAAATATTATTCATTGGAAAAAAAAGATCATTTTCTTTTCCTGCCACCACCCCTCCCATAGCTGACTCACATTTCCACTGGGTATCACACGTGTTCTTGATTCGAACCCATTTCCATGATGTTGGGATTTGCATTATGGGTGGTCATTTAGAGTCTCTTCCCAGTCATATCTCCTTAATCCCTGTTGTCAAGCAGTTGCTTTTCCTCAGTGTTTTTATTCCCACAGTTTGTCCTCTGCTTGTGGATAGTGTTTTTTCTCCATGATCTCTGCAGATTGTTCAGGGACATTGCATTGACACTAATGGAGAAGTCCATTACATCTGATTGTACCACAGTGTATCAGTCTCTGGGTACAATGTTTTCCTGGTTCTGCTCCTTTCGCTCTGCATCACTTCCTGGAGGTTGTTCCAGTCTCCATGGAATTCCTCCACTTTATTATTCCTTTTATCACAACAGTATTCCATCACCAACATATACCACAATTTGTTCAGCCATTCCCCAACTGAGGGGCATCCCTACTTTTTCCAATTTTTGGCCACCACAAAGAGTGTAGCTATGAATATTCTTGTACAAGTCTTTTTCCTTATTATCTCTTTGGGGTATAATCCCAGCAGTGCTATGGCTGGGCCAAAGGGCAGACAGTCGTTTATCACCCTTTGGGTATAGTTCTAAATTGCCCCCCAGAATGGTTGGATCAATTCACAACTCCACCAGCAATGAATTAATATCCCAACTTTGCCACATCCCCTCCAACATTTATTACTTTCCTTTGCTGTCATGTTAGCCAATCTGCTAGGTGTGAGGTGATACCTCAGAGTTGTTTTGATTTGCATCTCTCTGATTATCAGAGATTTAGAACACTTTTTCCTGTGCTTATTAATAGTTTTGATTTCTTTGGCTGAAAACTGTCTATTCATGTCCTTTTTCTAAGATTTCATTCACTTATCTAACCTCTTTATTATTTATTTTTTGGTTTGATTTATCTAGTTTGGATAGAGGAAGGTTCAGGTCTCCCACTAGTATAGTTTTTCTATCTATTTCATCCTTGAGCTACACTAGTTTCTCCTTTAGAAATTTGGTTGCTATGCCATTTGGTGCATACATGTTGAGTACTGATGTTTCCTCCTTGTTCATATTGCCTTTTATCAGGATGTAATTACCTTCCTGATACCTTTTAACTAGATTTATTTTTACTTTGGCTTTGTCAGATATCATGATAGTGACTCCTGCCTTCTTTTTATCAGTTGATGCCCAATAGATTTGGCTCCATTCTCTTATTTTGACCCTATGAGTATCTACCTTCCTCGTGTGTGTTTCTTGTAGACATCACATGGTAGGGTTTTGAATTATAATCCACTCTGCTATTCACTTGCATTTTATGGGTGAGTTCATTCTATTCACATTCAGAGTTATGATTACCGGATGTGTATTTCTTAGCATTTTGATTTCTACTCCTATTCTTGCTTTTCTTCTTTCACTATTTCCTTCTACACCAATGTCTTTTTAATCAGTTCCCCTAATTCCCACCTTTATTTTACTTCTTTCTACCCCCCTCCTGTCTCATTTGCCCCTTATTTTTTACAGTGCTTTTAAACTACCCTCCACCCTCTCCCTACCTTGTACTGTTTTCCTCCACACCAGTCCATTTGTTATCTTCTACTTCCCTATAGGGCACAAATCAATTCTCTGCCCTAATGGATTGGATTGTTCTTCCCTCTTTGGGTCAATTTCAATGCATGTACGAGTTGAGTTTGTCCTATCTCCAACCACTTTACCCTTCCAGTGTATTGATGCTCTCTCCTCTCCTGCCATGTGCTTCTTTGTGACATATAAATTTACCTCTTCATTTTCTTTTCCCATTTCTTTTAGTATTAACTTCTTTTTTAGCTCTAATTGTAATATAATATATAATATACATATATATTTTTATGTATACATATGTCTATATACATATTTATGTCTTGTCATTTCATCCCATACAGTTTGTCACTGTTCTCTCTAAATGTACTTCTTCTAACTGCCCAGGTGATAATAACAATTTTTAAAAGTTACCAATGACCTCTTTTCTTATAGGGATACATATCATTTTAACTTATTGGGTCTCATAGAAAAAAGATTTTTTTGTTTTGTTTTTCTTTTCCCCTCTTTTTTAATTACCTTTTGATGATTCTCTTGAATTCTGTTCTTGGGAATCAAATTTTCTGGTCAGGTCTGGTCTTTTCTTTACCAATGCTTGGAATTCTTTTATTTTGTTAAATGTCCATACTTTCCCCTGTAAGAATATAGTCAGTTTTGTTGGGTAGTTGATTCTTGGTTGTAGACCTAATTCCCATGCTTTCCAAAATATCATATCCCATGCCTTTCAGTCCTTCAGTGTAGATGCAGCCAGATCCTGTGTTATCCTCTCTGTGATTCCGTGGTATCTGAATTACTTCTTCTTAGCAGCTTGTAATATTTTTTATTTGTTCTGATAGTTCTTGAATTTGGCTATAACATTCCTGGGTGTTGTCAGTTGGGGATTAAGTACAGGAGGTGATCTGTGGATTCTTTCAATCTCCACTTTTTCCCCTTGTTCCAGAATATTGGGGCAGTTTTCTTGAATAATTTCCTATAGTATTATGTCCAGGCGTTTTCTTTTGTCATGGTCTTCTGGTAGACCAATGATTCTTAAGTTATCTTTCCTGGAATGGTTTTGTAAATCTTACATTTTGTGAATGACATGCTTCATATTTTCCTCAATTTTTTCATTCATTAGATTTTGTTTTATAGTGTGCTGCTGACTTGTGAAGTCACTTGATTCTAGTTGTTGTATTCTTGTTTGTAAAGATTGGATTTCATCCCTGGTTTATTGGTGATCCTTCTCCTTCTGATCTGATTTTCTTTGGAGGTCATCTTTCATCCTCTTTACTTCATCTTTCATCTCCTTTGCTTCATTTTTGAGCTGGTTGATTTTGACTTTCAAGACACTATTTTCTCATTTTAGTTCAAGTGCCTCTGTTTCCAGATGGCTTATCTTGGTTTTTAAGTTTTTTCCCCAATTGTCTTCACCTCTCTTAATTGTGTTTTGAATTGTATTTTGAGTTCTTCCAAGCCATGTGTCCAATTTGCTGGGTTTTCTGTTTTATTGCTTGGTGTTCCCTCATGATTCTCTGTTCTGTTTTCTCTTTGTTCATTGCCTATATAGTGTAATATTTAAAATAGTTGGGGGTCATAAACTGTAGTCATTAAAATAGTGGATGAGTAAATTGTGACCGCAGAAAGTATGTTTCCAAGACAGTATCTTGTTTTAAATCAAATATATAAGGTGGTCGCCAGGGAAATATTCCCAATTATGAAAATATACCCAAGTCAACTGGGTTTTATAGAGATTTTAATTAATAATACAATGAGGAATTAAAGAAAGAGAGAAAGAGTAGGAAAGGAATAAGTAGGAAGGGCCTTAAGCCAACATGGCCTAGACCTGAGTCTTAAGAGAGAGATCAGTCAGTCCTTAATCACTCACCACAAGATCTGTCCAAGCAAGAATATAGACACCTGTTCAGCCAGCCATCCTTCTCCAGAGAGGGATTCTTCTGACTGTCCTCAAGAGACTGTCCCAAGAACCTGTTTCCAGAACTCTCTCCCAACAGCCTCCTTAGAGACCGTTTTTTTTTTCTTTTAAGAGCCTGTCATCTCCTTATATAGGGAATTTTCTCCTATGTCACCTCCCCTAAGTTCTTCCATCTACCAATCACAGTAGACATTTTTCAAAGGACAGACCATTATTAGTCCACACCTAAGAAGGTGTAAATTTTTGAGTAATTCACACCAGGAAAGCTCTGAGTAAGTTTCTCAGCTCTTTGTTCCTTGTAAATTCAAAAGTTGCCTGACCTTTATAGGTACTTAGCGCCCCTCTGTATTATATCCAAAAATAGGCATGGCTTAAGAACTTTTTTGTCTTACTATAAGTGTGGGTTTAAGTACTTTTCATTGTTCAGCAAAGAGCTTACAACTTTATCTTCCCCTAGGGCATGCTTAAGTATGGTGAAGTAGAGTTCTCACATTCCTGATCAAGTACCTTCACTGTCCAAATGGGGAATGGTCTTAACCCAGCCTTATGAAGTAGGGTCTGGGAAATTTTTAAGGTTCACAATAGAAACTGTTGATTGTAATTTCTTTTATCTTTTTCTGTTGTTTGCTCATATTTTCCCTTACTTTACTCCCTGCATTATTTGCCTATTTGTCTGTGCTCTTGCTCATATCTCTCTCTCTCTCTCTCTCTCTCTCTCTCTCTCTCTCTCTCTCTCTCTCATCTCTTGATTTTGGGCTTTTCTGTCAGTCTTCCCTCTTGGAGTTTTATCAGCAAATCTCTCAGTACAGTCTGTGGGGGAGGGGTATTTGGAGGTTTTGCTTCCCTGCCCTCTAGAGGCTCTGATTGGATTAAAGTCCAGCAGTCTGTGGGGGAGGGGTGTTGGAGCTTGAGCTTCTTTGCCCTTGGAAGATTGTTGATGAGATTACCTCCAGCTGGTTTGGGTTGTATGTGCCCTGAGGCCAAAACATCCTGGAAGGGGGAAGCAATATGGAGTGTCTTGGCTGCTGCAACTAGGCTTCTGCAACTAGGCTGCCTGCTCTGCACTCCTTCTCTAACTCCTTCCCCACTGCCTGTGTTCAAAGCTCTGAGCCTGGCACAGCTTTCCCTGCAAGGTACTCCCTCCAGACCAGCACCTTTGCCTGCCCAGAGGTTCCAGCTGCTGCTGGAGGCTTAGAGCTCTAGGTGGGGGTAGGAGGGTCCTGGGACCTTCCTTCTCCCTTCCCCTTAAACCCAAGTGTTTTTGAATTCTGGCTTTTGGGGACACATACCTTTTAAATTGAGTACAGCAGGAGGGTTCCTTGGCTCTGTCTTGTTGTTAGGTCTGATTTCCAGTCCCCTAGGAGCATTTAGTTTGTAATTGGTAAGGAAGAGTTTTCAGAGGTCTGAAATTTTTCTGCCTCTATGCCACCATCTTGACACTGCCCCAATATTGGGTTATATTAAGATTATAATAAACTGACTAAAACTGCCAAATATTTATCATATGAATTTCTGTTTAGCCAAACTCTCCTGTCATTTATTTATATATTTGACTTTTCTAATTCAGTTGTAGGAGTTTATATTTATAGTGTATAAGGGCTAGACGTGATTTCATTTATATAAGGAATACCAAGATGAAGAAACTCATTTTACCAATATTGTTGCCACTGTTCCTCAATTTTAGAGACATAGAATTATTTAAAGTAGTAAGAGATTAATTAACTTGCCAATGGTCACATAGAATGTGTCAGAGGTCAGGCCTTTTACCCAGTTCCTCCTGGCTCCAATAACTCTTCTCCTTATTCCTTTATCAGTGGACAGTTAATTAGGCACACCTGGTTATGCAATTGTTGTGGGGGACAGGGTGTAGCATAGGAGAAGATATTGGTTTCTCAGGTACATGTGGTCCTCTCTGCTTTGTCAAATGATAACTTAGGTGATGGGAGCCATCAGACCATGACATCTTGACAGAGTCACACGTGGTAGCTGAGGAGACCACAGAGTAGTCCTTGGCGAGATGTGATTGCCCACCCAGTTCCCCTTTTTCATGACCTCTTTCATCAATTCCCCTTACCTATGAGTTGACATAATTATTATTCCCCTTTGTCTCAAAAGAAATAATGCAAGAGTAAAACACATACCCTAATTCTCTAAAACATCACCAAAAGATCAGACTCTTAAATTCAATCCCAAAAATACTATCATCAGTTAACTTTTATTTAGGTACATAATTCCCAGCAAAACCACAGCTACAGGCCAATCCCAAACATTTTCCCACTCACAGAAACCTATTCTCATGAAGCCAGCACACAAATCAATAATAGAGGCCCAAGCAATAAGTAAATCAAACTTCAATATGTCTCAGTGACTCTATTACACAAATCAGTAACTCAGGAACTCCCTAGTAAGAACCTTGAGAAATGACCAGTCTAAATTTGAATTATGTTTCCAGTACCTCTCAACCTTACTGATAGATTGTTAAATTGTCTTTTAAGAACTGTTGATTAATTATTCCATTTTATTAAAAGTAATAAGTAATTTTCCTTGATTGTTTGTAAGCTCAAATCTTCTCACAGGGTAATGAGAAAATTAAGCCACCTGGGATGAAATAATTTATCTTGTATGCTGTCTGTAACCACAATAAAAGAATATAGAATTTTAACCAAGTGACTTGTTAAAAGTTAATGTATCATTTTGACTACATCAAACTAAAAAGCTTTTGTACAAACAAAACCAATATAACTAAAATCAGAAGGGAAACAACAAATTGGGAAAAAATCTTCATAGAAACCTCTGACAAAGGTTTAATTACTCATATTTATAATGAGCTAAATCAATTGTACAAAAAATCAAGCCATTCTCCAATTGATAAATGGGCAAGGGAAATGGATAGGCAGTTCTCAGATAAAGAAATCAAAACTATTAACAAGCACATGAAGAAGTGTTCTAAATCTCTTATAATCAGAGAGATGCAAATCAAAACAACTCTGAGGTATCACCTCACACCTAGCAGATTGGCTAACATAACAGCAAAGGAAAGTAATGAATGCTGGAGGGGATGTGGCAAAGTAGGGACATTAATTCATTGCTGGTGGAGCTGTGAACTGATCCAACCATTCTGGAGGGCAATTTGGAACTATGCCCAAAGGGCGACAAAAGAATATCTACCCTTTGACCCAGCCATAGCACTGCTGGGTCTGTACCCCAAAGAGATAATGGACACAAAGACTTGTACAAAAATATTCATAGCTGCGCTCTTTGTGGTGGCCCAAAACTGGAAAACGAGGGGATGCCCATCAATTGGGGAATGGCTGAACAAACTGTGGTATATGTTGGTGATGGAATACTATTGTGCTAAAAGGAATAATAAAGTGGAGGAGTTCCATGGAGACTGGAACAACCTCCAGGAAGTGATGCAGAGCGAGAGGAGCAGAGCCAGGAGAACATTGTACACAGAGACTAATACACTGTGGTATAATCGAACGTAATGGACTTCTCCATTAGTGGCAGTGTAATGTCCCTGAACAACGTGCAGGGATCCAGGAGAAAAAAACACCATTCAGAAGGAAAGGATAAACTATGGGAGTGGAAACACCGAGAAAAAGCAACTGCCTGAATACAGAGGTTGAGGGGACATGACAGAGGATAGACTCTAAATGAACACTCTAATGCAAATACTATCAACAAAGCAATGGGTTCAAATCAAGAAAACATCTAATGCCCAGTGGACTTACGCGTCGGCTATGGGGGGTGGGGGGAGGAAAAGAAAATGATCTATGTCTTTAACGAATAATGCTTGGAAATGATCAAATAAAATATATTTTAAAAAAAGTTAATGTATCACTTTTCCAATTATCTCTCTTTGAACATGTGGGTTAGGTAATTCAATCTGCATGCCAAGAAAATGGGTATAAGAATAAATCCCAAGTCTGGGAATTGGCAGAGCAGCTGTCAGATGCAAAGCAGTCCTATGGCCATAATGATTAAGCTGTCTTCCATTTATTTATTTTGACTGATCATTTTCCACCTGGAGTCATGAGTGAGGCTGGACCCTGCCCATGGCACTTAGGAATATATAGCTCATAGCCCCCATTTAGGAAAATCCCTTTCATTTAGGCAGAGGTTTGTCTCTCTCCACTAATTTAAATAATATTTATCTCTATATTAACCTCTCATCTCTTCATGTTTGAGGAAAAATTCTGTATAGAGTATGAAAAAGAAAGCATGGTCTATTAAAATATCTATTATTGGACAGATATGGATACAGTAGTTTGAAGAAAGAGAAGATTTTTTTTAATTGGTGGGGTGGAGTAACTTCTTTTAGTCCTTGAAGTGGATACAACTGGTAGCTTCAGTTCAAATTTTCTATTCTGAGATACTTATAGAAAGACAATATCCCTCCTCATATTTCACTTCTCTACTGTTGTTCAGTCCTCCTTTCTCTTTATCCCTTTGATTTCTCTTTTTGCCTGTTGCCCCCTGTTATTGATTCTTCCATTTCAATACGTTATGTTCTAGGCAGGAATCATCTCCTTGACAGAACCACTGCTACTGCTACTGCTGCTGCTCAACTCTTTAGATCCCCATTCCTTCCTCTCATTAGAGGCTCACAGACAATGTTTGTTCCTTTGAAATCTCCTGGATATGATTCAAATCTGCCTTCTGACTTAAAAATCATGATGGTACCAAATTGCTATCAGGACTGAGAAGGGAATGTTTTTCCCTATGAACCATAAATCCCAGAATACTAATCAATCCTCAAACCCCTAATCCACAAATCAATTATTAAAATGTAAAACATCCTAGGACCAGGTACAATTGCCAAGAGAACTCTATGGTAGGTTTCTTTAAAAGTTGACATATAAACATTAAAAACTACTCTTTGGGTTCACCCACTTCAAAATCCCCCAAACACTCTTCATTCTTTCCTTCCCTCTTGCTGTTAAGGGTACCATCATCTCCTCAGTTCCCTAAGCTTGCCAACCCAAGTGTCATACTTCAAGTAAGTATACTTCATCCCTTCTCTCTCATTTCTACATATCCAACTTATTGCCAAGGCTTGCCAATTTTACCTTTATAATATCTCTTGAATAAATCCTTTCCCCTTGTTGTAATAACATAGAATTAGCTCTTTGCTGCAAAGCAAAGCAGGAGATCCTACAGGGAAGGAGCAAAGAGCTAATGCTATATTCTTACAACACTCTACTCTGACACTGCCACTACTCAGAGGTAGGCACCCATCACTTCATACCTGGACTACTGAAATAGCCTACTGGTTGGGATTCCTGCAAAAAATACCTCCCCATTCCAGTCCATTCACCACCCAGCAGTCCAATTCACCTCCCTAAAGAGTAAGGCTTGATCATATCTGACCTCCTTTATATTCCTAAAACCAGACACTTCTCTCAGTTCCGGGCATGTTCACTGGCTGTCCCCATACTTGTAATGTTCTCCCTTCTTATTTCCATTCCTAGCTTCTCTGGAGCAGTGAACTGTGGGTTCAAATCCAGTCTCAGATACTTACCATGTGATCATAGGCAACTCATTTAACTTAGCCTCTGTTTACTTATCTATAAAATGAGAATAATTGTAGCACCTATCTCTTGGGTTTGACATATGTAAAGCACTTGGCAAATCTTAAAGCACCATATAAATGCTAGCTTTTATATGAAGGAGCTGCTTATATCACAGTGTCAGGGTTTGAAAAGATCTCAAAAATTAAGTAGCCCAACCTGTACCTGAATGAGAATCCCCTCTATGACATCTCTCACAAGCAGTTATCCAATCTTTACTTATAGACCTCCAGTGATGATGGGCAATTCCTGTGACAGTCCATCCCATTTGGAAGAGCTCCCACCATTCAGCTGATTTTCCTTGCATTCATCTGAGATTTGCTTTTTTGAAAATGAAACTTGTACCAGTTGCTTCTCATTTTGTTTTGTGAGGTCAAGTCTAATTCTTTTTACACACAATTGACTTTAGGACTGGAGTTAGAGCTGGAATGGACCTTAGAATGGATTTACTTGTCTTCTTTGTGACTCAACTAGGAAGCAGTTAAAAACAATGTACCCTCTCTAAGATATAAGAAGTGGATAGAACTGTCCTAATCCTTTCTGGATTTCCTTATTCGATCTTTAGATGAAGTATTGAATTGCTTCTTATACATCGTTCACTAAACATTAATTAAGTACCTAAAATGTGCCAGAGGGACAGCTAGATGATACAGTGGATAGAAGG
Source organism: Monodelphis domestica (assembly GCF_027887165.1). Lineage (NCBI taxonomy): Eukaryota > Metazoa > Chordata > Mammalia > Didelphimorphia > Didelphidae > Monodelphis > Monodelphis domestica. Next base: position 56,401,658 of record NC_077228.1, on the reverse strand, counting down.
CTGGTCCTAGAGTCAGGAAGACTCATCTTCAGGAAATCAAACCTGACCTCAGAACATTACTAGCTGTGTGAAGCTTAGCAAGTTACTTAGCTCTATTTGCTTCATTTTCTTCATCTGTAAAATGAGCTGGAGAAAAATCTTTGCCAAGAAAATCCTCAAAGGAGTCATGAAGAGCCATACATGGCTGGAAAATTACTAAAAAAAATGGCAAAACTGCATGCAGGCCCTATGCAAAGAGCTGGGGATACAAACCAAAAAGCAAAAAAAAAAAGTCCCTGACATAAAGGAGTGCACAGTCTAATGAAGGAGACAGTCAGGTACAAACAGGATATGTAGAGAGACAGAGAAATGGAGAAACAGAGGATCAGAAAGACAAAGAGACAGAAGGTCAGAGAGACATAGACAGAGAAATAGATAGAAACAGAGACAGAGAAATGGACAGAGATAGTGAGACAAAGAGACAAAAAGACACAGAAAGAGAGAGAGTGAGAGAGAGAAAGAAAGAGAGAGAGAGAGAGAGAGAGAGAGAGAGAGAGAGAGAGAGAGAGAGAGAGAGTCAAGTTCTGCATTCACAGACCTCTAAGACAAAACCAAGAATAAATCTGAAGCTCCTTCTGTGTAAAACATCACTGGGCTGATATTGGGAAACAGATTTTAGATTAGATGGGGTCTCTATCCTCAGGAAAGTCTTTTAAAGAGATAAAACCTATCTGCCAACAAATACCATATACAGAGAGAGAGAGAGAGAGAGAGACAGAGAGAGAGAGAGAGAGAGAGATTCCTGAAGCTTTAGAGATCTTTTAGTCCTATATCCTCATTTTACATATAAAGAAACTGAGGCCCAGAGATACTGTGACTTGACCAAGATCTTTACCCATGAGATTACAATTTATTGTAATAGCAAAACTTGGCATTGAACCCACAACTCCAGACCACTGGTATTTCCTATGGGTGTAATAGCAAGGGGGACTTTGAAAGGGAAGGAACCAATGTTCAGCTGTTGGGGATTGGATACTATGTGATACTTCCTCTTTTTTTTCCCTCTAAGCTGAGCTGTTACCAATGGAATCAGTCAGTCCAGACTAAAGGGTAAGCCTGATTCTGCCCAGCCTCCTTTTTAACTGATGGATTGAAGTTCTCCTCCTAACACATAGACTCTGAATAAAGTTCTGGTATAATTCAAGATATCTAATTTATTTGGGTATAAGGTTGTTGAAAGGATAAGGAAAGGAAAGGGCAGAGGGAAAAGAAAGTCCCTGAGATTTTCTCTCCTATATAACTCTTGAGAATTTGCCCAAGAAAATCTTTTCAGGAATAAGCTCTGGGTTCCTTTAAGGGAAAAAGAGAGTCTTTATCCCAAAGATTGGCTTCAGTTGAGAATTAAGATCTTCTTCAGTTCAAGCAAATGATTTTGATATTTGTTTGATATTGATTTCTTCCACCCAGCTCCACAGAGTCCCAGATAAGAACCTTGGGGCTCTTCCTCCAACTGCTTTTGAACCTGAATGGAACTCCATCCCATCCCCCAAGGTCTTGTGAAGGTTCAATTTGCTCCTCTTCTCAGCATCTCTTCAAACTTCAAATTTATCTTTGCTACTGGTCATCCTCTTATTCACAAGGGTCTACATGACACCATATTCAAATAGAAATTTTCTGAGTCTTTCAGAATCAAAGAGTACATGAAAAAGATGCAGAAGGATCTGGAATATCAAACTTTGTACCATTGATGTAAATCACCCAGGACACAGTAGTTTATTATATTCTATAAATCTCTGGGATTTTCACTCTTGATTAGAGAAATGCAAATTAAAACAACTCCGAGATACCACTGCATTTCTATCAGATTGACCAATATGGGAGTAATGAAAAGTGATAAATATTGGAGAGGGATGTGGCAAAAGTAGAACACTAATGCTTTGTTGGTGGAATTGTGAACTGACCCAACCATTCTGGAGGGCAATTTGGAACTATGCCCAAAGGGCCATAAAATAGTGCATACCCTTTGACCCAAGAATACCCTACTAGGTCTACATTACAAAGAGATCCAAAAAGAAGGGCAGGGGGAGAGGGAAAGGATTTACTTGTACAAAAATATTTATGGCAGCCCTTTCTGAGGTGGCAAAGAATTGTAAACTGAGGGGATGTCCATCAATTAGGAATAGCTGAAAAAATTGTGGTATATGAAGGTGATGGAATATTATCGTGCTATAAGAAATCAATAGGATGATCTCAGAAAGAGCTGAAAAGACCAATGTGAACTGATGCAGAGTGAAATAGAGAACCAGGAGAAAATTAATATTGATTGATGTGCAGAGTAACAACAATATTGTGAGATGATCAACTATAAAAGGTTTAGCTTCTCTAAGCAGTACAATGATCCAGGACAATTCTGAAGGACTTATGACAAAGAATGCTATCCACCTCCAGAGAAAGAACTGTTGCAGTTGAAATGCAGATTAAAGCATACAATTTTTCTCTTTAGTTATTTGTGTTTTAATTTGAGGATTTTGGCTTTCTATGAGCATTCCTTTATAAAAATGACCAATATGGAAATAAGTTTTGCAAAATACTTATGTAACCTAGATCAAATTGCTTACCATCTCTAGGAGTGGAGAGGAAAGGGAGGGACTGAGTCAATTTGGAACTTCTAACTTCAGAAAACTTACATGGAAAACTATTATCTGTAATTGGTAAAATAAAATATCTTTACAAAATAAATAAATAAAATCTCAGGGATTTCAAGCAGTGATGACTCTACAAGCTCTCTTAGTTATCTATCCCTTCCCTGTCCCATTAGAGTTCTGGCTATTCAGAGATAGTTCTAAGTAACATTCATCCAAGTCATTTCCAAATAGGATTTGCAGCAGCCTAGAAGAGTGAAATGAGAGCCGCAGCCCTGCCAGGCTCAGAGAGCAGAACCCTCAGGGCCTTCTACCCGAGTCCCGGTGAGGGTTACTGCCTGGGGCTTCCGCTGCAGAGAGCTGGTCGAAACGACAGCAACCCTCAGGGCGAGCAAGACAGCCTCACCTGCTGGATCCTGCTATCCAAGTCTCAGTGAAAGTCCTTGCCCTCGAGCTTGGGAAAGCTGCAGCCCATCCCCACGAAGGCCGATGAAACAGCCTCACGGCCAGCAATTCTGAGGGCAACTTCCTGAAAGTGAGCCGGGGGAGAGTGTGGCCCCGTGGTCTGACCCTTCCATTCCAGTTCCAGTGAGGCATATTCAGTTTAACCCAGGGAAAGCTCATAGACAATCTGCCCAGGACTAAAGCCTCTGATCACCAGACAGAGATAAGAAAAGCTAATCCTCCACATTCAGAGATGACAAGCTCCACAGAAGCACAGAAGCCCCAAAATACCAAGAAAAATAAGAAGAAAGGGGCGACTTTGGACACATTCTATGGAGCCAAAATACAAAATACAGAGCAGATAGAAGAAGATATACAAGAAAATTCTCCAAAATCTTCCAAAGGAAATAGAAACTCTCCACAAACCCATGAAGAATTTGAATCAGAAATGACCAAAAAGATGGAAGCCCTCTGGGAGGAAAAGTGGGAAATAATGCAAAAGAAATTCATGCATCTACAAAACCAGTTTGACCAAACTGTAAAAGAAAACCAGGCTTTAAAGCAAGAACTAATAAAGCAAAGCCAAAACACCAAGAAATTAGAAGAGAACATAAAATATCTCACCGACAAGGTGATAGATCTGGAAAATAGAGGGAGAAGAGAAAATTTAAGAATAATTGGACTCCCAGAAAAGCCAGAAATAAACACCAAACTGGACATGGTGATACAAGATATAATCAAAGAAAATTGCCCAGAGATTCTAGAACAAGGGGGCAATACAGCCACTGAAAGAGCTCACAGAACACCTTCTACACTAAACCCCCAAAAGACAACTCCCAGGAATGTAATTGCCAAATTCCAAAGCTATCAAACAAAAGAAAAAATCCTACAGGAAGCCAGAAAAAGACAATTTAGATATAAAGGAATGCCAATCAGGGTCACACAAGACCTTGCAAGTTCCACTCTGAATGATCGTAAGGCATGGAACATGATCTTCAGAAAGGCAAGAGAGCTGGGTCTCCAACCAAGAATCAGCTACCCAGCAAAACTGACTATATACTTCCAGGGGAAAGTATGGGCATTCAACAAAATAGAAGACTTCCAACTTTTTGCAAAGAAAAGACCAGAGCTCTGTGGAAAGTTTGATACCGAAAATCAAAGAGCAAGGAATACCTGAAAAGGTAAATATTAAGGAAAGGGGAAAAATGTTATCTTCTTCTTTTACTCAAACTCCCTTCTATAAGGACTACATTTATATCAATCTATGTATACTAACATGTGGGGAAAATGTAATGTATAAATAGGGGGTAAAGAAAGACCAAATAGAATAATGGTTCTCACACAAAGATTCACAGGGGAAGGGGAGGGGAAGAAAACTCCTATAAGAAGGAGAGGAAGAGGGGGGGGGGTTTACTTAAACCTCAATCTCAGGGAAATCAACTCTGAGAGGGAAAAACATCCAGATCCATTGGGATCTTGAATTCTATCTTACCCAACAAGGGTAAGGAGAAGGGAAAACCAAGGGGGGGAGGGGGAGAGGGAGAACAAAAAGGGAGGGAAAGAGAGGGGGGAGGGGGAGGGAAGAAAAAGGGAGGGACTAAAAAGGGAAACATCAAGGGAGGGGACAAGGGGGACTGATTCAAAGTAAATCACTGGACTAAAAGGTAGAGCCGAAGAAGAAAAGGTTAGAATTAGGGAAGGCAATCAAAATGCCAGGGAGTCCACAAATGACAATCATAACTTTGAACGTGAATGGGATGAACTCACCCATAAAACGTAGACAAATAGCAGAATGGATTAGAATCCAAAACCCTACCATATGTTGTCTTTAAGAAACACACATGAGGCGGGTTGACACCCACAAGGTCAGAATTAAAGGATGGAGTAAGACCTTCTGGGCCTCAACTGATAGAAAGAAGGCAGGAGTGGTAATCATGATATCTGATAAAGCCAATGCAAAAATAGACCTGATCAAAAGGGATAGGGAAGGTAATTATATTTTGTTAAAAGGGACTCTAGACAATGAGGAAATATCATTAATCAACATGTATGCACCAAATAATATAGCACCCAAATTTCTAATGGAGAAACTAGGCGAATTGAAGGAAGAAATAGACAATAAAACCATACTAGTGGGAGACTTAAACCAACCATTATCAAATTTAGATAAATCAAATCAAAAAATAAATAAGAAAGAGGTAAAAGAAGTGAATGAAATCTTAGAAAAATTAGAATTAATAGACATATGGAGAAAAATAAATAGGGATAAAAAGGAATACACCTTCTTCTCAGCACCACATGGCACATTCACAAAAATTGACCATACATTAGGTCACAGAAACATAGCACACAAATGCAAAAAAGCAGAAATAATGAATGCAGCCTTCTCAGATCACAAGGCAATAAAAATAATGATTAGTAATGGTACATGGAAAACCAAATCTAAAACCAATTGGAAATTAAACAATATGATACTCCAAAACCGTTTAGTTAAAGAAGAAATCATAGAAACAATTAATAATTTCATCAAGGAAAATGACAATGGCGAAACATCCTTTCAAACCTTTTGGGATGCAGCCAAAGCGGTAATCAGAGGCAAATTCATATCCCTGAAAGCTTATATTAACAAACAAGGGAGAGCAGAGATCAATCAATTGGAAATGCAATTGAAAAAACTCGAAAGCGATCAAATTAAAAACCCCCAGCAGAAAACCAAATTAGAAATCCTAAAAATTAAGGGAGAAATTAATAAAAACGAAAGTGATAGAACTATTGATTTAATAAATAAGACAAGAAGCTGGTACTTTGAAAAAACAAACAAAATAGACAAAGTACTGGTCAATCTAATTAAAAAAAGGAAGGAAGAAAAGCAAATTCACAGCATTAAAGATGAAAAAGGGGACAGCACCTCCAATGAGGAGGAAATTAAGGCAATCATTAGAAATTACTTTGCCCAATTATATGGCAATAAATACACCAATTTAGGAGAAATGGATGAATATATACAAAAATACAAACTGCCTAGACTAACAGAAGAGGAAATAGAATTCTTAAATAATCCTATATCAGAAATTGAAATCCATCAAGCCATCAAAGAACTTCCTAAGAAAAAATCCCCAGGGCCTGATGGATTCACCAGTGAATTCTATCAAACATTCAGAGAACAGTTAATCCCAATACTATACAAACTATTTGACATAATAAGCAAAGAGGGAGTTCTACCAAACTCCTTTTACGACACAAACATGGTACTGATTCCAAAACCAGGCAAGTCAAAAACAGAGAAAGAAAACTATAGGCCAATCTCCCTATTGAATATAGATGCAAAAATCTTAAATAGGATACTAGCAAAAAGACTCCAGCAAGTGATCAGAAGGATCATTCACCATGATCAAGTAGGATTCATACCAGGGATGCAGGGCTGGTTCAACATTAGGAAAACCATCCACATAATTGACCACATCAACAAGCAAACTAGCAAGAACCACATGATTATCTCAATAGATGCAGAAAAAGCCTTTGATAAAATACAACACCCATTCCTATTAAAAACACTAGAAAGCATAGGAATAGAAGGGTCATTCCTAAAAATAATAAACAGTATATATCTAAAACCATCAGCTAATATAATCTGCAATGGGGATAAACTAGATGCATTCCCAATAAGATCAGGAGTGAAACAAGGATGCCCATTATCACCTCTACTATTTGACATTGTACTAGAAACACTAGCAGTAGCAATTAGAGAAGATAAAGGAATTGAAGGCATCAAAATAGGCAAGGAGGAGACCAAGTTATCACTCTTTGCGGATGACATGATGGTCTACTTAAAGAATCCTAGAGATTCAACCAAAAAGCTAATTGAAATAATCAACAACTTTAGCAAAGTTGCAGGATACAAAATAAACCCACATAAATCATCAGCTTTTCTATATATCTCCAACACAGCTCAGCAGCAAGAACTAGAAAGAGAAATCCCATTCAAAATCACCTTAGACAAAATAAAATACCTAGGAATCTATCTCCCAAGACAAACACAGGAACTATATGAACACAACTACAAAACACTCGCCACACAACTAAAACTAGACCTGAACAAATGGAAAAACATTAACTGCTCATGGATAGGACGAGCCAATATAATAAAAATGACCATCCTACCCAAACTTATTTATCTATTTAGTGCCATACCCATTGAACTACCAAAATACTTCTTCACTGATTTAGAAAAAACCATAACAAAGTTCATTTGGAAGAACAAAAGATCAAGGATATCCAGGGAAATAATGAAAAAAAACACATACGATGGGGGCCTTGCAGTCCCTGACCTAAAACTATATTACAAAGCAGCAGTCATCAAAACAATTTGGTACTGGCTAAGAAACAGAAAGGAAGATCAGTGGAATAGACTGGGGGAAAGCGACCTCAGCAAGACAGTATACGATAAACCCATAGATCCCAGCTTTTGGGACAAAAATCCACTATTCGATAAAAACTGCTGGGAAAATTGGAAGACAGTGTGGGAGAGACTAGGAATAGATCAACACCTCACACCCTACACCAAGATAAATTCAAAATGGGTAAGTGAATTAAACATAAAGAAGGAAACCATAAGTAAATTGGGTAAACACAGAATAGTATACATGTCAGACCTTTGGGAGGGGAAAGGCTTTAAAACCAAGCAAGATATAGAAAGAATCACAAAATGTAAAATAAATAATTTTGACTACATCAAACTAAAAAGCTTTTGTACAAACAAAACCAATATAACTAAAATCAGAAGGGAAACAACAAATTGGGAAAAAATCTTCATAGAAACCTCTGACAAAGGTTTAATTACTCATATTTATAATGAGCTAAATCAATTGTACAAAAAATCAAGCCATTCTCCAATTGATAAATGGGCAAGGGACATGGATAGGCAGTTCTCAGAAAAGAAATCAAAACTATTAACAAGCACATGAAGAAGTGCTCTACATCTCTTATAATCAGAGAGATGCAAATCAAAACAACTCTGAGGTATCACCTCACACCTAGCAGATTGGCTAACATTACAGCAAAGGAAAGTAATGAATGCTGGAGGGGATGTGGCAAAGTAGGGACATTAATTCATTGCTGGTGGAGCTGTGAACTGATCCAACCATTCTGGAGGGCAATTTGGAACTATGCCCAAAGGGCGACAAAAGAATATCTACCCTTTGACCCAGCCATAGCACTGCTGGGTCTGTACCCCAAAGAGATAATGGACACAAAGACTTGTACAAAAATATTCATAGCTGCGCTCTTTGTGGTGGCCCAAAACTGGAAAACGAGGGGATGCCCATCAATTGGGGAATGGCTGAACAAACTGTGGTATATGTTGGTGATGGAGTACTATTGTGCTCAAAGGAATAATAAAGTGGAGAAGTTCCATGGAGACTGGAACAACCTCCAGGAAGTGATGCAGAGCGAGAGGAGCAGAGCCAGGAGAACATTGTACACAGAGACTAATACACTGTGGTATAATCGAACGTAATGGACTTCTCCATTAGTGGCGGTGTAATGTCCCTGAACAACTTGCAGGGATCCAGGAGAAAAAAACACCATTCATAAGCAAAGGATAAACTATGGGAGTGGAAACACCGAGAAAAAGCAACTGCCTGAATACAGAGGTTGAGGGGACATGACAGAGGATAGACTTTAAATGAACACTCTAATGCAAATACTATCAACAAAGCAATGGGTTCAAATCAAGAAAACATCTAATGCCCAGTGGACTTACGCGTCGGCTATGGGGGGTGAGGGGGAGGAAAAGAAAATGATCTATGTCTTTAACGAATAATGCTTGGAAATGATCAAATAAAATATATTTAAAAAAAAAAAGAGTGAAATGAGCCAGAACATCAAAGCCTATTCTCTGTTGTGTCAGCAAATGAAGACTGGCTGCCAGACCCAAAGTTTGAGTCACTTACTACTATCCCAGTGGCATCTTATTGTATGCTAGAATTAGTTTGGGAGCATATTCTCCAACTACATCAAACAAGTAACAGTACTTCTGGGACAAAAGGCACCTTAAAAATGATCCCTTTATCCCATTTTATTTCATTTTATTTTTTAATAGCCCTTACCTTTCATCTTAGAATCAATATATGTATTGGTTCCAAGGCAGAAGAGCTATAAGGATTAAGCAATGGGGTTTAAGTGACTTGTGCAGGGTCACATAGCTAGGAAGTGTCAAAGGCCAAATCTGAACCTAGGACCTCCCATCTCTCAATCTACTGAGCCATCTAGCTGCCTCCATCCCCATTTTAGAGATAAGAACACTGAAGCTCAGAAAGTGGAAGTGACTTGTCCAAAGTCACATACCATGTGGAACAAATAAGATATTAAGGCCAGTTCTTCCAGCTCTTCATTCAGTGCTCTAGCATACCATGTTGCTCCCTCAGTCTTTTGGGGCTTTCCTAATGTTATTGTTACCATCCTCTTTCCCTCAGAATTGTACCTGGGAATTTTGATCCTTGGAGTAAATAATTTAATTTATTAAGAGTCAAGATGAGAGGGAGACAAAAACACTACACAATCATCACTTCTGATTTCATCAGCAATCCTGGTGATTTCACCAGGTATCCTGGAAGGCACAGCATCCCCAGGTCAGGTAGTATAATAGAGGCATGGGGAGAGAGAGGAGAGAGAACTTGCAAGAACCAAGGCTGGAGACCTAGCTCTAGCTATCAATCAAGAGAAGATTCCAATGGAATGTTCCCAGGAGTGGCAGTTGGGGATTTTCTGGCCACATTGAGAAGAGAAACTTGGCTTTTGGACTTTGTCTCTCTCTCTCTCTGACTCTGGGTAGTTGAAGCTGATAAGAAAAAGAAACTTGGCTTTTGAGTTGGTGGTCTATTTGAGAGTTGAGCTGGCCAGGAGAAACGTAGAGACTTTGAATTTTGTTTTTCTCTGGGGTTGAAGCTGAGAAAGGAGACAAGCCAGGCTGAAGAAGAGACTTTTCATGGTGAAGAAGAAAGAAGATTCAAACAGTTGTCCTCCATCTTCCTAATTGTCTTAGAGTCACAGTTTGTGGCTGGAATACTTCCTCAAACCTTCCTAAAATTATCCCATAGTTTAGGGAAATCCTCATCCCTCTTACCTCAGTTTCCCATCCTGTTATCCCAATAAACCCCTTGACTGAGAAAGCAACTAGAATATCTTTATAGTTCACTCAGGAGAGAGGGAAGAAGCCTAAGGCTTCAAGAAGATTGGGAGGTGAGGGAGGCAAAAAGGAGAGGGTTGGTTAAGGGAGCGAGTGAGGGAGGAAGGAGGTTAGGAAATATACTGATCCATCAGCCGTCAGTAGGGATCAATAGGAGAAACCCCAGAGCAAACCCCAGAGCAGTCCCTTGTATACCAGCATCCCTGTGTGGTGGCATCTCTGAGCATTTCTTATTCCTACCTCCATTATAAATAAGCAGCCTCAGGTTCCCTTAGCAGTTCTCTAGTCATAAGCCAGAGAACAGCAGTCATTGCAAAAGAAACAGTTCCCCTCAGTTTATCTCTCTATTTCAATAAAAAACAGTTTCTCATCAGTTTACATATTCTATTTCAGTAGTGAATGAAAAATTAGCCCTAGTCAGATTCATTTATAACTGGTATGGTAGAAGATGTTGGAAGAGACTTTTGATGGTGACTTGATAGATCCAATCCAACAAGATAAGGCTCTTTTCCGGACTCTTGATAGGAAGATCAAAGGAACAGCTATCTTTATGCTCAAGGAACTTACTTCCTCTTTTTTGTTTGTTTGTGTGTGTGTGTGTGTGTGTGTGTGTGTGTGTTTTTAAACCCTTACCTTCCATCTTGAAGTCAATACTGTGTATTGGTTCCAAGGCTGAAGAGAGGTAAGGGCTAGGCAATGGGGGTTAAGTGACTTGCCCAGGGTCACACAGCTGGGAAATGCCTGAGGTCAGATTTGAACCTAGGACCTCCCATCTCTAGGCCTGGCTCTCAATCCACTGAGCTACCCAGCTTCCCCCAAGGAGCTTACTTTTAACAAAATCTTAGCCAATGACTCCTGAAACTAGGCAAAGGAAAGGAATTGCTCTCTTCTTCCCAGGGTGCTAATATCTGAATAGAGTAAATTACTTACAAGAATTCTATAAAGTTTTATATAAATATTTGTAATATGTTATAGATATATTTTATAATATATTACATATACAGAATGTGTATTTAATTGCTTTTTATAATTATTATAATAGTATAGTCTATTCTATTTCTATTTCTTATATATTATATGTACAATGTATGTATTATATTATATGCAGTTGTATGCAATACAATTTATATATTATTCCAATTTTATATATGAAGAAATAGACTCAAAGGAATAAAAAATCTGGCCACTGTCCTAAAGATGGTAAAGGGAAGAAGCAGGACTTGAACTGGGACCTTCTGACTCCCAGTCTCAAATTCTTTCCTCTTCTCTTCTTCCCAGGTAAAACAAATTCACCTTCTTTAACTTTTCTTTATCAATTCTCATTTCCTTTCAGATTTCAATTCTGCTTGTCTGGACTACAGCAAAATAACAGGGACATTTAATTCAAGTCAACAAATCTTTACTATAATCATTAAGACAAACTGAATTAGGGACAGAATTGAATTAGGGTGTGTAAAGTCACAGCTCTTCTGGGCTGGTAGTGCATAGAAGACAAATAAGAGAGATGAAGTATCTGTCCACCCACCTATGCCCTCTACCTCACTTACATTCAATTCACTTCCAAGTCAAACCATCATTTCATGATGCCATTGGACCTCTTTGAAAATGAAGGATGAGGGGGCAGCTGGGTGGCTAAATGGATTGAGAGTCAGGCCTGGACGTCCTATGTTTAAATCTGGCCTCAGACACTTCCCAACTGGGTGACCCTGGGCAAGTCACTTAACTCCCATTGCCCAGCCCTTACTGCTCTTCTGCCTTGGAACCAATACACAATACTAATTCTAATTCTAAGAGGGAAGGAAAGAGTTAAAAAAAAAAGGCCAAACAATGAAATATGGCCACCCTTTGTCATCAAAAAGCATTTACTAATCATCAGTGTGAACAGAGTACATGCTGTTCAGAGATTATAAAGCAGACTTTACTGGTTTGTTACTGAGTATTTAGGGAGAGCCTATCATGTGCCCAGTGCTGTGCTCAGGGATGGAGACCAGGAGAGAAGACACAACAAATGCACGGTCCATGGTCCCTGACCCAGTGGAAGAAACAATGAGGCAGCAAATAAGGGTTGAATTATATGGTCCTGCCTGAAAGCACATGAGATGTTTAGAGAGAGCAGGCCAGGTTGGGACAGTACATTCTCACAATCTCAGAATCTCTGAGTTAGAAAGGACCTCTGTGGCCATTCCAGCTCATGTGATACCTGAACGACAATCCTCAGAGTATACCCTGACAAGTGGTCATTCAGCCTTCCCAGAGATCCTGGAGAGAAGAGATTTGTCTACTGCCTTTCTTTGCATTTCTAGTACTGAGCCCAGAGCCTGAGGAACCTAATAAAACTTAGTTGACTAATTGACCTCTAATGGGCAGGGATCCCCTCACTTCCCAGCAAGCCACTTTCACAAACAAATTTTCACTGTAAGGTAACTTTAATGACCAGGAAGTTGTTTGTGACAATAATCTCCAAAATGTGCATGTTGGAAGTTTCTATATATTGTTTTAATTCTGTCTAAATTCAAGCAGGACAAGAAAAAAAAATATCAAGAACCGGTAAGTATTTATTAAGAGCTGTCATATGCCAGACAGACCATTGAGTGCTGGTGATGCAAAGCCTTAAAAAGGAAGGAAAGGAAAAAAGAAGAAAGTTTCCACTGTCTACTTACATTTTATCAGCTCCTTCCATCAAGTGACAGTCCTTCAAATATGTAGACATTTTTCATTTTCCCCTAAGTCTTCTCTTCTCTCAATTAAAGATTCCCAGTTCCTCCACCTGACCCTCTTAAAAATGAACACAAGATCCTTTGCCAATCTGGTTTCACTCCTTTGTGTGCAATCATAGGATGCTTTGTGAAGAAATATGCCCATAAGAGGCCCAAAATAACTTGTGCAGCTAGTCTCAAAGCCCCATTCCCCAAAGATGTCCTTTTTTCACAAGACATGGAAATTGAGCAGGGAAAAGGAATTAAATTGATGGAGAAATATTTGGGGAGTCCAGCTATGGAAACTTTTCCTTACCTCTCAGACTTGTTTCTTCACTGTGTTTATTAAAGAGTACTGTCATGGAGGAATAGGATTTTTCATAGGTTTGGAGGATGAAGGTCATTCAAAAGAATAACAGAAGCAAGGGAGTGATAGCAAGACTCAATCATGGTGTGTTAGAGTAACATGTCAAGCCTTGTCTGATTTGTTTAGATGGTTCTAGAGTACAGATCAGAGGAGGCCAGAGTTGGAAGTGATATTAAGAACTATCTAGTTCAATCCCTGATTTTGGATATGAAAAGACTAAGGGCCAGAGAACTGAGTACCTTACCCAGAGGCATGCAACAAGTAAAAAATAAGTGCCATTAGATAACTTGGGAGCCAACGATAGAAAGTCTTGAAGACAAATAGATAGGCAAGCAGACAGACAGGAGCATGCATGGATGCATGGATGGACAGATAGATATCTACTGCATTCTATTAGATGGATGGTGTGGGATCTTGTGTTCATGCCATATTATTAGAATCAGTTGACATAGATGGGTAGATAGTACATAGAGAGATAGACAGACAGATAGATAGATAGATAGATAGATAGATAGATAGACAGACAGACAGACAGACAGACAGACAGACAGATAGATAGATAGATAGATAGATAGATAGATAGATAGATAGATAGATAGATAGAAAGATAGAAGAATGGATGGATGGATGGATGGATGGATGGATGGATGGATGGACAGATAGATATCTACTGCATTCTATTAGATGGATGGTGTTGGATCTTGTGTTCATGCCATATTATTAGAATCAGTTGACATAGATGGGTAGATAGTACATAGAGAGATAGACAGACAGACAGATAGATAGATAGATAGATAGATAGATAGATAGATAGATAGAAGAATGGATGGATGGATGGATGGATGGATGGATGGATGGACAGATGGACAGATACATACATACATACATGCATACATGCATGCATAGAAGAATGGATTCATGGGTGGATGGATAGACAGACAGATAGATAGATACATAAATACAGAGAGAGAGAGAGAGATGAAAGAATGAATGGATGGATGGATAGAGAGATCCATACATACACAGATGGAAAATGAATGGATGGATAGATGGATAGACAGACAGATAGATAGATAGATAGATAGATAGATAGATAGATAGATAGATAGATAGATAGATAGATAACTTACTATGTTCTAGGTACTGTACTGAGAAATAGAAATAAAATAAAAGCAAGTAAAACTGTCTATCCCCCAAGAAGCTTACATTCTTCTGGGGAAAAACAACACATAAAGAGATAGTATAAAGGTACTCACCTTATCCAGCAAGGGGACTGAGGAACAGAATACAAGTTTCTGGTGGAGTAGAGGTAGAGAGAGGTCATGATGAGGAGACAGTCAGAAAATGGCATGGAGCTCTCAGGCCTGGCAAGGTAAAACAAAGACCCACATACTAAAACTGGGGGACCTTGGAGGATAATCTAAATTAGATGTAGAGAAGTTAATACATATTGCTATATTGTTTTTTATTGTTTTTTTAAACCCTTACCTTCCACCTTAAAATTAATACTAGGTATTTGGCTATGAGGCAGAAGAGTGATAAGGGCTAGACAATGGGGGCTAAGTGACCTGCCCAGGGTCACACAGCTAGGAAGTGTCTGAATCCAGATTTGAACCTAGGACCTCCCCTCTCTAGGCCTGGCTCCCAATCAACTGAGCTATCCAGCTGCTCCCTTCATTGCTTTTTGAATTGAGCACTTACTTTTTTTTTCTTTTTTATTGTTATGCAAAACATACTTCCATATTAGTCATTGTTGCAAAAGCACACCCATACACAATCAAAACTCCAAAATAAAACCAGATATATACTGATGTGAAAGAAGATTCCAACAGTTCATTCTTTGGAGGTGGATAGCATTCCCCATCATAAGCCTTTCAGGATTGTCTCAGATCATTGCATTGCTGTGAGTAGCCAAGTTTTCACAGATAATCATTGTCTAATATTGCTGTTATTGTGTACAATGTTCTCCTAGTTCTGCTTTTTTCTCACTGCATCATGCAGATCTTTCCAGCTTTTTTCTGAAATCATCTTGCCTATGATTTCTTATAGCACAATAGTATTCCATTACCAATGTGTACCACAATTTGTTCAGCCATTCCCTAATAAATTGACATCCCTTCAATTTCCAACTCTTTGCCCCCCCCAAAAGAGCAGCTATAAATATTTTTGCACAAGTAGGTCCTTTCCCCTTATTTATTATATCTTTGGGATAAAGACCCAGTAGTGGATCCAGTAATGGCACTACTAGATGAAAGGGAATGCACACTTTTATAGCCCTTTGGGTATAGTTCCAAATTGCCCTCCAGAATGGTTGGATCAGTTCACAACTCCACCAACAATGCATTAGTGTCTCAATTTTGCACCATTCCGTCCAACATTTACCACTTTCTTTTACCACCATTTTGGCCAATCTTATAGGTGTGAGGTGGCTCCTCAGGATTAGTTTAATTTGCATTTCTCTAATCAAGAGTGATTTAAAACATTTTTTTTCATGTGATTATTAATGGCTTTGATTTTATCATCTGAAAACTGCTTGTTCATATCATTTGAACCATTTCACAATGGGGAATGGCTTGTATTCTTATAAATTTGACATAGTTCTTTATAAATTTGAGAAATTAGACCTTCATCAGAGACATTTGTTATAAAAATGTTTTTCCCAATTCGATGTTTCCCTTCCAATCTTGGTTAGATTAGTTTTGTTTTTTTTTTGTACAAAACCTTTTAAATTTAATATAATAAAAATTATTCACTTATATATTATAATACTCTCCAACTCTTGTTTAGTTATAAATTCTTTCCTTCTCCAAAGATCTGCCAAGCAAATTATTCTGTGTTCTCCTAACTTAGCTATGATGTCACTCTTTATATCTAAATCATATATCCATTTTGACCTTATCTTGGTAGAGGGTGTGAGATATTGGTCTATACCTAGCTTCTGCCATAGTTTTCCAATTTTCCCAGCAGTTTTTATTAAACAGTGAATTCTTATTACCAAAGTTGGCATCTTTGGTTTTATCAAATACTAGGTTCCTAAGATTATTTACCCTTGTATATTGTATATCTAATCCACTCTATTGATCTACCATTCTATTCCTTAGCCAGTACCAGATTGTTTTGATGATTGCTGCTTTACAATACAGCTTGTGTTCTTGTAGTGCTACACCTCCTTCCTTTACTTTTTTTTTTCATTAGTTCCCTTGATATTACCCTGCAAGGTAAGCAGTGCAGGACTTATTATTGTCCCAGTTTTAGAGATATGGAAACTAAAGCTCCAGGCTTTTGATCAAAATCACCTACAGAAAGCAGAGCATAAGACGGAAGAGTTAGAGGTGATTAGAATAAATAAGTGAATGAAAGATGAATACATAAATTTAGCTCTGATGTGGAAGGCCCTGGAGTAAGAGATAGTTATACTCAGATACCAGGGTTATAAAAGGGCTCCAACATATGTATGTTACATACAAGTTAACAATGAGAATAATTGATAGAATAATAATAGCTAGTATATGGTACTTACTATGTACCAGGTGCTTTATTAATATTATTTCATTCAGTCCTTTTGAAAACCCTGGGAGGTAGGTGCCATTGTTATCATCATTACAGAAGAAACTGAGGAAAACAGCAATTAAATGAGTTTTCCAGAGTCACACAGTTAATGTCAATAAATCACCAGTTTGTAAGATCATAGAATCTCAAGACCCTTTTTAACACATGATAAAACTCCACCTCACAGGGGAGAACTCGAGTCTTCCTAACTTTCACTTTGGCACTTAGAGGCAGAAGTTTTGGTGAGACAATGAGTGAGAAAATAATCTTTGGATGATCATGCCTTTGTACATTAGGTTCAGAGAAAGTCATCATCTAAATAATTCTTGCTAGAACTAAAGTTAAGGGAATGGCAGAAATTCCTGGTGAATGATTTCGTAGAACTGTCAATCAGACACTTCCAAGGGGTTGAAACCACTCAAAACATTACACATGTTCCTTTATGTTGGAAACAGTGTGTGCCGGTAGATTTAAAGCAATTATCTAGACTTTCCCAGGCATTCTGTGGCTCCACCTCTATCAAAAACAAACAAGAAGACATCCTGTCTTGGACAGTGTGGGCCAGGTCACTGGGCTGAAAGCATCTCTTGCTGCCCATTCTTGCCTGTGTTGTGGATGCCAGGTGACAAATGCAGTGAATGTGAACAGTCACAAAGAATAATCGCCTGCCACTTGGGGATGGGAACATTGGAAATCAATTCCCCTGGGGGGAGTGGGGGGAAGAAAAGCCCAGTTCACTGTGTTCCTAGGGACTCTGCTCTGGCAATTTGGCTTTCATTGCTTTTATCCCAGAGGAAAGAGTGGTGGTTGGGGAAACAATTATAGGCATATCCCACCTGACATTAATGATTGGTTCCAACAACAACGAGATATTAGGAGCAAAAGTTTTATAGGGAGCCATGATTCAGGAGTTTAGACCATCTGATTTGGCTGGAAGATTCTTCCTCAAGCTTTCTTGTCATTAGAGAGATGCTTGTTAAGTTGCATTCACATCATTGCAAAAGTTAGGGCATGATTATATGAGACAGAATGGGCTTTGCTCCTGTGTTAGGATGCCCTGATCTCTCCACATGGCCATCATTAATTTCCAGAAGCTGGGACCCTGTGTAGAAAGGAACATAAAGTAGAAGGAGGAGGATTGACTATATGTAATCAATTATCGGTGTGACAGTGGAGAAGCCAGTTAGCCTTGTCCCATCCAACCATTCACTGTGTGAATGCTGCCATCTGTCCTGCTGAGCCTGTCTCCTCAGATGCAACAGCACCAACTGGATTGAACCTCCAGAATCCCTCCTTGGGGGGTGGGGGGTGGAGGTGGGGTTAATCCATATTTGGCTGAGCTGTCCTAACAGGTGAAGAAATGAGTGCATGCAAACTCACCCAACTCACCATATCTACCCAGGCACAAACCACATTTCACATTTCATCTTGTCATCAACTTGGGCATCTTACCTTTGGTGTTTGTAGAATTCTTGCTCATTATTCTATGGATTATAATCAACTTAAAACTGTCATTGTTTTGGGAAAAGGCACAAGAGTTTAGGATCTTACAACTCTACTCACTATCTCTGTGATTATCCAGAATGAAATTCTATTCCCTGGCTACAACTCTTGTCTAAACAGACAATTAAGAGAACCGTTGATAGACTGTTAGACTTGGAGTCAGAAAGAACTGAGTTCAAATTCCTTCATGTGTGCTACATCATATTTTCTAATTTTATACTCACAATAACCCTGTGAGGAGGGCACTATTATTATCCTTCCTTCACAATTGCAAAAACTAAGAATAAATCATTTAGCCACTCATCTTTGGGCAAATAATAACCTCTCTGAGTTGGAGTTATGTTAAGATGGTCTCAAGAGTCTATGATCTTATAAACAGATAATATACTGAAGTTTAATACCAAAAGGACTATGCATATATTTTTGTCTATCAATTCACCTGGTCTTTCTATTTTTCTTTTCTTTTTAAAAAAAAATTTTAAACCCTAACCATCTCAGGTTCTGTCTTGGAATCTATACCAAGTATTGGTTCCAAGGCAAAGGAGTGGTAAGGGCTAGGCAATGGGATCCAGTGACTTGCCCAAGGTCACATAGGTTGGGTTTGAAGTCATATTTGAACCGAGGACATCCTATCTCTAAATCTGGCTCTCTACCCACTGAGTCAACTAGTTGCCTCTCTTTCTATTTCCACCTGTATCTCTCCAGCAGCTAACACAGTGCTCTACATGTACACAAACAGGTAAAAATTTATTATTTTCTGGCTTCCTTCAAGTCCCAACTAAAGTCACACCATCTGCATGAAGCCTTTCTCAACCATCTTTAATGGTATTTTTTTCCCTCTGAGTCTAACCCCTTTTTATCCTGTCTCTATCTTGTTTGGACAAAGTAGTTTGCATGTTGTCTCCCTGAAAGACTGTGAGATTCTTAAGGGCAATGACTATTCTTTACCTGCCTTTATATCCCCAGAGATTAGAGCAGTTCCTGGCACACAATAGGTGCTTAATCAATGTTTGTTGACTGATTTTATCAATGAGGGCAACTCTTAGTGCAGGAACTACCACCTACACAGATTACAATCCCATCTATGACTTAGTGGATGATTGATTACAGAGGAGTTAATTTAAACATGTAGAGGCTAAAGTGGTTTGCCCAAGATCACACAACTAGCAAATTTCAGAGGAAAGATTTGACCTCGAGTATTTCTGAAGAAACTATGGCCAGGCTACCTCTAATGACTCTTCACATCTAGTCCATCATGGGGTAATGGGTTCACAGATCTATAGATAACAGTGACCTAAAGATCATCTAAATTTACATATTTAAGAAAACTGTAGACTGGAGGAGGTAAGTGATTTGTTCAAGGTCACATAAGCAATAATCAGATGTTAAATTTGAATTCAGGTCTTCTGACTTCAGAGCCAGGGGTTCTTTCCACTATATGATGATGCCACCAATATAATCCAATTAGCAATTATTAAGCATTTGCTGTGTGTAAGATATTATTACTCAGTTAATTATTGAATAGTATTATGATATAATTAGATATTAATGTGTATATATAAATATATATATATAATTAAATAATAATATTATTAGCTATTGGAGATACAAAGACAAAAACCAAAAATGATCCCTGTTCTCAAGGAACTGGAGGGTTCTAGCATCGTTTAATGAAATCTAAACTGTTTAGCATGCAGATATATGTGTATATCTATACATATATTATTTATAGATTATATATTATATGATGGATAAAAGTAATATATTATAATATGGCATATACTAGATTAAAGCGTATATATGTATAAAATAAAGAATATGTATGTTATCTAATATAAGCTATATATTACATGTGTGTAAATTATATATAATATATAAGATAAAACTATGTAAAAATGTGATGTGACACATATTGGGTAAAAGTACATATAATATATTCATAACATATAAAACTACATAGGATATATATATATAGTTATCCAGTATGTACTATATATTACATATACAAAATTATATCTAATTTATATTGGATAAGGATTATATAAATATGCAATATGACATATATTAGATAAAAGTATAAATAAATGCATACCTATTTATAACATAATGTATAATTACATAGAATATTTATAAATGGTTTTATCCAATACATACTATCTAATATATATGCTATATCCAAAAATACTTATTTGGCTATTTAAATGCTAAACACTTTAGAATTCATTAAACAATGCTAGAGTTCTCCAGTTGCTTGAGGAAAGGGATTATTTTGGCTTTTGACTTTGTATCTGCAGTAACTAATACAACATATTATATATATTTACACATACATTTATGCAATATACATGATATATTGTATCATTGTTGTCCGGTTGTTGTTTTTTTCAATAAGGTTCAATTCTTCATGCCAGCTTACTGTCTTTTACTCCCAATCCCCTTTGAGTCTAGACCTCATTTGGGATTTTCTTGGCAATGATACTAGAGAGGTTTGCCCTCTCCTTCCCCAGATCTTTTGACAGATGAGGAAACTGAGGCAAACAGGTTAGGTGAATTGCCCAGAGTCACATAGCCAGTAAGTGTCCAAGACCTATTTTGAACTCAGGAAGATAATTCTTCCTGACAACAGGTCAGGTACACTCTCCACTGTATCATCTTTCTGCCATTAATGTAAAATAGGTGTGTACACATGAGTGCAAAACTAACATCAAAGTACATTTGGGGTGTTTGAAACTTCCATGCTATGGGAAGGCTTCAGTTCACTTTAACAACACAATTAAATCATAAATTAATATAAACAAAAGATGAAAACAGAACAAATCAATAGTGGACTAATACAGCAAAGCCAGACAGTCAATGCCAACATATTGGAACGACATCATACTTTACACTGATGCCTTCCCTTTGGGTTATGTTGAATGGATCATGTCTGTGCCACCAGTCTAGCAACGCCATCTTCCCACTGGACATCTCAACTGGATGACCTGTAAGTATCTTATACTTGACACATCCAAAACAGAGCTCTTTCTTTCTCAGTCTTCTCCTCTTCCTAATCTTCCTTTTCCTATTGAGGGCACTATCTTCCACTTCTCTAAACACCAACTCCTCATGCTCTCAATCCTGGTATCAAGTCTGCTGCCAAGTTCTGCTGATTTCCGTTCTTTGCAGTATCTTTCATACACATTCCCTTTTCTCCAATGACACTTGCAACCACCCCTGATTTAGCCTTCATCACCTCAAGCCTGGATTATTGCCTGAGGCTGCAGGTTGGTCTCCTGGTCTCACATCTCTCCTCTGATGGAGTCTGTTCTTTCAGATGTAAAATTGATCTTCCTAAAGCTTGAGTTTGACTACATTGTCCTCCTAGTCAATCAAATCCAGTGGTTCCCTATTAGCTCAGGAGGAATAGAAAACTTTCTCTTTAACTTACTTTCCAAGCTTTTCATCACCTGGCCTTACTCTCTCCACAAACTATGGAGGGACTATAGCATAGTCTATAGACTATAGTATAGGACTATAGCCTCTTTGCTGTTCTTGGCACAGAACAATCCAACTACTGACTCAATGAATCCTCTCTGAGCAATTTCTCTGGCTGTCCCTCCTCATGTCTACCTCCTGTCTTCCTTCCAATGCCAGCTAAAGTCTAATCTATAAAAAAGCCTTTTCCAGTCCTCCCTTAATGCAAATGCTTCCCCCTTGTTGATTATCTCCATTTATCTGGTACATATCTTGTTCCTACATAATTCTTTGCATGATTTTGCCCCTTATTAGATTGTAAACTCCTTTCTTGGTGTCCCAAGACCTTAGCTTAGTGTCTGGCATACATTCTTGTTAACCAACTTACTGTACATAATCATTTGTGTGTTGTCTTCCCCATTGGATTGTGAACTCCTTGAGGCCAGAGTCTGTATTTATTTGTCTACGTATCCCCAACACTCAGCACAGTACCTGGCAAACTGTATATTTTAATTTTTCAGTCATTAATATCATATCTGATTCTCTGCAGCCCCATTTGGGGTCTGCTTGGCAAAAATGCTACCAGAGTAGTTTGCCATTTCCTTCTCCATCTCATTTTACAGATGAGGGAACTGAGGCAAACAGGGTTAAGGGACTTGCCCAGGGTCATACAGTTAGGAAGTATCTGATGCTGGATTTGAACTCTGGTCTTTCTGATTCCAGGCCTGGCACTCTACCCATTGCACTACTTAGCTGCAAATTGTAAATAGTTATTAAAGGCTTATTGATTGATTAATTTCTTGTTCATAGTTGGTTGTTTGCCTGGCTCTTCCATAAGACCTGGTTTTTAGAGAGGTGAGACTCTAGTTTGTTTGTTTTTCCTTTGTAGCCTTAGGGCTCAACACTAAGACTGGTGCATGAAGTATGAGAGGATCTGACTTAGAATTTTGGGACATAGATTTAGCATGAGAAAGGACTTTAGAGATAAGCTCTTAGATAATCTAGTGCTTTTGATAAAGGGTCCTGCCCTTTTTCAAAGGAGAGCCTCAAGCCTTTCTCAGTGAGAATTCTCCTTCAGTCATTACCTGAGGTCACTCAGGCTGAAAGTGATGAGCAGAGATGCAGGATTCTGACTCCTCATTCCCAGGCTTTCCCTCTTTCCATTTTCCTCACTTTCCTCCCCACCTCTAGCTGAAACCAAGCCTTGCATCTGGGCTCTATCACTGCTCACCACTTTCCCTGATCAAAGGCACTTTTGCCTACGTGCTCCACAGCCATATTTGCCCAGTCAACCACAGAGGGTCCCGGAGGAGAAAGTACTTCAAAAACTTTCAAGTGATTTGTTACATAATACAGAGTGGCACCAGCTGAGAGCTGGGGACGATTTGCCCCCAGGTAGCCTTTCCTGCTGCTTGCTGGGGATTCTCTCCAAGAGGCAGTGGAGTGAGAGGAGAGCTGGTGTTTGTCTTCTTGCCCACATGAGTTACAGCAGGACTGCCCTGGGGAGCTGAAATCCTGGATTATTAACAGGCATGATCCTGGAGGAAGCAAAGTGGGGTGATGGGGGCAAAGGAGAGAAGGAGGACAAGATAGAGATAGCCAGAGAACATTTGGTTCAGCAAAGGAATTGAACCTGAAAAGAGCCCTGGGAGACAAACACAATCCAGCTGGTGACTTTTCCCCCCAGTTTGCCCACATCCCTCCTTACTCCTCTCATCCATGGGTCACTGCCAGTTCAGATTGTATCCTAAGGTCCTTATTTACGCCCTTCCTCAACAAATATTGATGAGTATTTTTCTCCTACCTACTATGTGCGCTGTCCAGCTTCACCAGACACTTACTAGCTGTGACTCCCTTAACTCTGCCTCAGGCTGAGCTATTCTACTAGAAACAGGGAAAACAATGAAAAACAATCCAATGCTATATTCAAGAGACTCAAAAACTGCTGCTAATAATAGCAATAACAATATTAATTAAGGTAGCTAAGATTTTTATCCTACTATTCAGCCTACAAAGCATTTTATGTATATTATCTCATTTGATTGTGAACTACATGAACAGGAGACATATCACAGAAAAGATGTCCAGAGGGGGGGAAAAAAAAGAACTGCCTTCAAAAATTTGAGGAGGGAGCTAGACTGTCCACCTGAAGAGAATCACAGAGGACCTTGAAGAAAGTAAATGATTTTAGTAAGTGAAAGAAGGGAGTAATTATATCCAAAAAAGTTCACCATGTATCAAGCATTGAGAAAAGTTCTTTTACAAATATCATTTTACCTTTATAACAACCTGGTGCTATTATTATCTCCATTTTAATAATAATAGCTAATGTTTATAAAGTGCTTATTATGCACTAGGCACTGTACTAAGCACTTTACAATCATTATCTCACTTGATCCTCTTAACAATCCTGGGAGACAGGGGCAAATATTACCCCCCATTTTATTGTTGAAAAAGCCCAAGGCTAATTGACTTGCTCAACATGGCATAGCTGGCATGTGTCTGAAGCTGGATTTGAACTCAGGTCTTCCTGATTTTAGGTCAAGCAGTCTACTACACCAATAACAACCAATAAATGCATTCATGGAGGGAGCATATAGAGGATGGCTTGCATGAGAAGTAATCCTGTTTAGCTGCAGTATAATGTGCATATAAAAAAAGTCATGGAGGCAGCTAGGTAGAGTGCCTATGGAGTGGAATGAATGCCTGGAATCAGAGAGACTTGAATTCAAATCTGATCAAAAGAGAAAGCACTTTAATCATAGAAGCAAAAGGAAAATTCTTTTAGTCTTTTGATATACTAATATGGAAATTAATGGTCTGTGAGGAGCATGCCCAGCAACTTCAGATATCTATCATGTGTAGAAAAAGACAACTTGGAAAGGACTATGAACCCTGAGCAATGCAATGACCAATCGTAAGTGCAGAAGACCAGTGGATGATAAATCATGCCTCCCCTATTTTCGTGGAAAGGTGATGAAAAGCAAGTGTGAAATGAGGCAAACATTTTCAGACACTCTCAATGTCGAGATTTGTTTTGCTTGACTATATTTACTGGCTACAAGAGGGATTTTTTTCCCCCTTTGGATGAGTAGACATATGAAAGCTAATGGTTTAAAAAAAAAAGAAAAGAAGAAAATGGGAGTTAATGAAACATTTAAAAATACACAAAAGAAGGCAGAAGGAAATTCAGATTGAGGACACAGAAAAGCAGGGTAATATTGTTACTGCCAGGTTAATATTTTTTACAGTTTCCAAAGAGATTTATTCATTTTTTAAAATCTTTATTTTTTGTTTTTACATCACCTACATTTTCTTTTAATTTCCCCATCCTTAAGAGCCACCCCTAAGAGTAAATAAAAAAAGAGGAAGAAAAAATAATTCAGTAAAAGGAATCACTATCTAGATAAAGCATAATCTTATATGCTATGTTTATTTACCAATACTTCCCCATCTCTGAAAAGTAAAAATAGACATCACATTTCTTTGCTTTGGGGCCAAACATGCTCATTATAATTTTGTAACATTCTGTTTTATTATTTTGTTATTGTTTTTCTTCCCATTTATATTGTTGTAGTCATCGTATATTGTTTTTCTGTCTCTGCTTATATCACTTTGCGTCTGTACTAATGTCTCCACATGCTTCTCTGTATTAATCATACTTATCATATTCATTGTTTATGCCTTGTAATCTTCCATTACATTCATGTACCACATTTTGTTTAGCCAAACCCCAGTCAATAGGCATCTATTTTATCTTCAGGATTTTTTTTCCCTTTGATTATCAAGCTAAATTTTTAAAAATTATTTTTAATTTTTATATATCATGGTTTCCCCCAGTATCCTTCAAAGCAAGCCATCTCCATTAATAAATATTATATTTTAAAGAAAGGAAAGAAAGTGGGAGAAATCAGCATAATTGATTTTTTAATCTAAAAAAAATGTGCAATTTATTTAAACGTAGGTGTAATGTACAATGCTTGTGGACTCTCCACTTCTGTGAAAGAGTAAGGTAGTAGTATCTTCTCATATTGCTTCTTTCAAGCCATATATGTCCTTTAAAATTTTATAACATTCTCTTTTGTTTGTTTGTTTTTGGTGGAGATCATTCTTTCATTTATATTCTGGTATTTTTTTCTTATCTTTGATTACTTAATTCTGTGTCATATTTATGTAGATCTTTCCATGATTTTCTATCTTTATCATTCTTGTCATTTCTTATAACATAGTAATAGTCCATTATGTTCATGTATCACAATTGCTTTAGTGAGTCTCCTTTTTTTTTGTATTTAAGAAGTGAGACCTTTATTAAAGTAACTTGTAAAAAAAATGCACCTTTGTCATTTTGCATTCCTCTCCATCCTATTTCCCCTTGTTTAGTTTCTTTTTTTTAAATTTAGAATATTTTCCCATAGTTACATGATTCAAGATCCCCCCTTCCCTTACCCCCTCCCAGAGCTGACAAGCAATTCCACTGAGTTATACATGTACCATTGTTCAAAACCTATTTCCATGTTATTCATATTTGCAAAAGAGTGATCTTTTAATATCAAGACCTCAATCACAATTCCAATGAACCACATAATCGATTATATGTTTTTCTTCTGCCTTTCTGTTCCCACAGTTCTTTCTTTGGATGTGGATAGCATCCTTTCTCGTAGGTTCCTCTGCATTGTCCTAGGTCATTGCATTACTGCTAGTAGAAAAGTTCATTACATTCGATTGTGCCATAATGTATCAGTCTCTGTGTACAATGTTCTCCTGGTTCAGCTCCTTTTGCTCTGCATCAATTCCTGGAGATTGTTCCAGTTCACATGGAATTCCTCCAGTTTATTATTTCTTTTAGCACAATAGTATTTCATTACCATCATATACCACAATTTGTTCAGATATTCTCCAATTGAAGGGCATCCCCTCATTTTCCAATTTTTTTGCCACCACAAAGAATGTGGCTATAAATGTTTTTGTACAACCTCTTTCTTTATTATCTCTTTGGGATACAAACCCAGACTGAGTCAAAGGGTAGGCATTCTTCTAAATTGCCATCCAGAATGGTTGGATCAATTCACAACTCTACCAGCAGTGTTTTAGTGTCCCAATTTTGCCACGTCCTCTCCAACATTTATCATTTTCTTTTGTTGCCATATTGGCCAGTCTGATAGGTGTAAGAGGGTACCTCAAAGTTGTTTTAATTTACTATTCTCTAATCAGGAAAGATTTAGAACATTTTTTCATGTCCTTATTGATATTTTTATTTCATCACATGAAAATTGCCTATTCATGTCCCTTGACCATTTTTCAATTAGGGAATAGCTTGATTTGACTTAGTAAATTGGACTTAGTTCGTTATATATTTGGGAAATTATACCTTTGTCAGAGAGTTTTGTTATAAAAATGTTCTCTCTCTCTCTCTCTCTCTATATATATATATATATATATATATATGTTATAAAAATTTTCTTCTAATTCTGGTTGCATTGGTTTTGCTTATACAATACCTTTCTAATTTGATATAAACAAAGTCATTCATTTTTCAATTTGTAATGTTCTCTATCTCTTGCTTGTTTTCCAATTATCACAGCAGTT
The DNA here is from genome assembly GCF_027887165.1 of Monodelphis domestica. NCBI lineage: Eukaryota > Metazoa > Chordata > Mammalia > Didelphimorphia > Didelphidae > Monodelphis > Monodelphis domestica. The sequence goes on along the minus strand of NC_077228.1, from coordinate 56,374,253 downwards.
TTTGTCAAATAGTGAGTTCTTGTCCCCAAAGCTGGGGTCTTTCAGTTTATCAAACAATAGCTTGCTGAGGTCATTTATCCCTAGTCTATACCATTGATTCACCCTTCTGTCTCTTAGCCAGTACCATACTTTACTTGTTTTGATGACTAGTGCTTTATAGTACAATTTAAGAAATGGTACCGCTAGGCCCATCCTTCATATTTTTTCATTATTTCCCTTGATATTCTTGATATTCTTCCAGATGAACTTTGTTATAATTCTATAAAATTTTTTGGTAGTTTGATAGGTATGGCACTGAATAAGTAATTTGGGTAGGATAGTCATTTTTATTATATTAGCTTATCCTACCCATGAGCAATTAATGTTTTTCCAATTATTTAGACCTAGTTTTAATTGTGTGGAGAGTGTTTTGTAGTTGTGTTCATATAATTCCTGTGTTTGTCTTCATAGATAAGTTTCTAAATATTTTATATTGTCTAGAGTGATTTTAAATGGAATTTCTCTTTCTAACTTCTGCTACTGAATTTTGTTGGAAATATACAGAAATGCTAGTGATTTATATAGGTTTATCTTATACCCTGTAGCTTTGCTAAAGTTGTTAATTAATTCTACTAGCCTTTTTAGTTGATTTTCTAGGATTCTTTAAGTATAATTTTATATCATCTGCAAAGACTGATAATTTGGTTTCCCAATTGCCTACATTAATACATTCAATTTCTTCCCCCCCCCCTCTAATTGCTACTGCTAGCATTTCTAGTACAATGTTAAATAATAGAGATGATAATGGGCATTCTTACTTCACTTTTGATCTTATTGGGAAGGCTTCTATCTTGTTCCCTTTGCAGATGATGCTTGCTGATGTTTTTAAACATATACTGTTTATTATTTTGAGGAATGGCCCTTCTATAGTTTGTTTAAGGCTTTTTCTGCATTTATTGAGATAATCATGTGATTTCTGTTGGTTTGATTATTGATATGGTCAATTATGTAGATTTTTTTTTCTAATATTAAATCATCCTTGCATTCCTGGTATAAATCCCACATGGTCATAGTGGATAATCCTAGCAATAACTTGCTATAATCTTTTTGCTTTATCTTTGCTAGTATTTTATTAAAGATTTTTGCATCTATGTTCATTAAGGAGATTGGTCTGTAGTTTTCTTTCTCTGTTTTTGATCTGCCTGGCTTTGAAATCAATACCGTATTTGTGTCATAAAAGGAATTTGGTAAAACTCCTTCTTTCCTTATTTTGTCATATAGTTTGTATAGCATTGGGATTAGTTGTTCTTCAAATGTTTGATTGAATTCACTTGTGAATCCATCTGGCCCTGGGGATTTTTTTAAATGAAGTTTCTTGGTGGCTTGTTTAATTTCTTTTTCCAAGATGGGATTATTTAAGTATTCTAGTTCCTCTTTTGTTAATCTAGGCAATTTATATTTTTGTAAATACTCACCCATTTCACCTAGATTGTCATATTTATTGCCATATAATTGGGCAAAATATTCTTAAGGTATATTCCTTTTTATTCCTATTCAGTTTTCTCCAGATATCTATTAACTCTAATTTTTCTAGCATTTCATTTACTTTCCTTACTTCTTTCTTATTTATTTTTTGGTTCAATTTATTTAGTTCTGAAAGGGGAAGGTTGAGATCCCCCACTAATATGGTCTTACTATCAATTTCCTCCTTGAACTCCTTTAATTTTTCCTTCAGAAATCTAGATGCTATGCCATTAGGTACATAAATGTTTAGTAATGATATTACTTCATTGTTTATATACCTTTTAACAAAATGCAATTTACTTCCTTATCTCTCTTAATCAGATCAATTTCTATTTTAGCTTCGTCTGGTATCGTATCGTGATTGCTATTCCTGCTTTTTTTTTCTTTTTTTTTTTACTTTAGATGATGAATAATAAATTCTGCTCTTGAATCTGTGTGTCACCCTGCCTCAAATGTGTTTCTTGTAAACAACATATAGTATAGGATTCTGGTTTTTAAAGCACTCTGCTATCTATCCATATCTGTTTAATGGGTGAGTTTATCCCACTCACATTGAGTGTTATGATTACTGTGTATTGCCCTCCATCATATAATCCCCTTTAAATCCTGTTCTATTCCCTTTCTCTCTGTTCCTCCTCACTAGTATTTTGCTTTTTGTCACCCTTCCACTTTCCCCGTCCTCTAATTGCCTCCCTCTTCCCTTTTCTTATTCCCCTCTACTTCTCTGTGGGGTAATATAGAATTCTATACCCCACTGAGTATAATTGTTTTAACCTCTCTGAGCCCTTTACAATGAGAGTAAAGTTTAAGCATTGCCTGTCACCACCCTTATCCTCCCCTCTTTATATTGTTTTTTTTAATGCCTCTTTGTTATATAATTTACCCCATTCTATCTCTACCTTCCTTTCTCTCTCAGGGCAACCCTCTCTTTCAGCACTTGATTGAATTTTTTTTACATATCATTCAGATGCATACATATATCATACATACAAATCATCCCATATCATTGTATTTCCATATATATCTTTTCATAATACAATTCATTCTCTACCCTCTTTATGAATAAATTCCATCTTCTCTACTACTAAGGGTAATTTTTGAGAATTGCAGGAATTCTCTTTTCATGTAGACTTATAAACATTTTGACCTTAATGAGTCCCTTAAATTTTCTCTTTCTTATATTTTGGGGTTTATCTTCTGTCTTGTGTTTAGTCTTCAAATTTTTTGTTTAGGTCCGGCTTATTCCTTAGGAATACTTGGAAATCTTCTATCTTATTAAATGTTCATTTTCCTCCTTCAAAGTATATACTCATTTTTGCTGGATAGATGGCTCTGGATAGTTTGCCTTCCTGAATATTACATTCCTTGCCTTTCAGTCCTTTAATGTAGAACCATGATATTTGAATGGTTTCTTTCTGACTGTTTGAAGATTTTTTCCTTTTCTTTGTGGCTCTTCAATTTAGCTATTATATTCTTCAAAATTGTCATTTGAGGATTTCTTTTCTGTGATCTCTGAATTCTTTCAATTTCAATTTTATTTTCTTGTTCGAGGATCTCTAGTCAGTTATAATTTTTTGTAATATGATATCCAAGGATTTTTCTTGATCAGGGCTTTCAGGAAGTCCCAAAATTCTCAAATTGTCTCTCCTAGTTCTATTTTCTAGCCTCAGTTATTTTTTCAATGAGATATTTCATGTTTTCCTCAGTTTTTTCATTCCTTTGACTCTGCTTTATTGCTTATTGATTTCTCATAAGTTCATTAGTTTCTAGATGGTCAATTCTGATTTTTAAGACCTGATTTTCCTTTGGATCTTTTTTTTTTAATTGGCCCATTTCTTTTCTCATTACTTTCATTTCTTTTTGCATTACTTTCCTTTCCCCTTGCATCACTTTTATTCATCCTTGCATAACTTAACTTTCATTTCTCTTTCCCACTTTTATTCTGCCTCTTTTAATTGATTTTTGAAGTCCTCTTTTAATTCTTCCAGAATGTGTCCAATCCATATTTTTCTTTTGGAGTTTGTATCTGTTTCCTTGGCTTTTACTATCCCCTTCTGTATCTGTACCTTGCTCTTTGTCTTCATAAATTTTTTTTTAGTTAGGTGCCTTTTTTGTTGTTTGCTCATTTTTCCTAATTATAGGTAGGCTGGGGGTGGGGATGATATGATGATCTGAGCATTCTCCTGCTCATTCAATTGACCTTTGAGATGCTGATAGCTTAAAGACTTGCCTCAGGCTTGGGTATAAGTTTTTTATCTCACTCAGAACTTGGTCAGATCAGGGGCTGATCAAATTCTGGCTCCAGACTTAGTCTCAGGTGTACTTGATCCAATCAGTCACACCCTTGATTGTCCTGTCTTGGAACTCTGCTCTGAGCTTTAGGCAAAAAGATCAGTACTTAGTACTTAGTACTATCATCCACCCTATGGTGTAAATTTAGTCCTTGTCCCAAGCCCAGACTAGAATTCCCTGCTCTGGGGTTCTGGACTTCTCCAAAAATTTGAAAATTCAAAGGGGTATGGGTTGGCTTATACTTCTATTTGCTCAGGTAGGGTTTCAGGGTCTGGATGTTGGCTCAGTTATAGGCTCCTGAACCTCAGAGAGCAGATGTAGGGGGGGGGGGATGTGACTCGCTCTTGAATTGCTCTTCCCTCCTTGCCAGATAGCTTATTCCTGGGTCTGTTCTCCTTTCACTCCAGTACCCCAGATGTTTATTGCCTACCTTTTGGGTTTTTCTTTTCTTGAGAGCTATTTCAATCTGTCTCCTTGTTGGTTCTTTCACTCCTGTATTCATTTTGCGGGACTATTTTAATCTGGGTCAAAGAAGATTCTGATCAGGGCACAGAGCTGCTGAGGATTACTCTACCATCTTGGCTCCACCCCCAGAACTCATGATTCTCCTTTAGATGGGCATCTATTTTGTCTCCAATTCTTTTCTATTGCAAAAAGTGCTGCCATAAATATTCTGGTTTATACAGGGATTTTTATTATTATTATTATCAATGACCTTCTTGAGTTAGAAACCTAGTAACAGAATCTATGGGTTAAAGTATATGGACATTTTAGACACTATTGCTTTACTAAATGGTGGTAATAATTCACAGTTCTACTAACAATGTAATAGTGCGTCTACCTACTCATAATCCCTCCAACATTGACTATTACTACCTTTTGTCATTATTTTGACAATCCACAGGAGGTTAAGTGAAACCATAGGGTTGTTTTGACTTATATTTGTCTTATTTGTGACTTGGAACATTCTTTCATAAGGTTAGGAATACTTTATGACTTTTCTTTTGATAACTATGTCTTTGACTACTTATCTGATGGTGAATGACTTTTGTTTATTTATTATGTGTAGCTATACATATGAGTGAACACATATACACACATATGTAATCTACAAATTTTTATATATCTTGATAGCAAACCTCTCTTATCCTAAATACATTAATGTTGTCTATGAAGAAACCTTTAGTTTTGAGTAAATAAAGTTATATATTCTTTTGTTATTGCTAATATCTCTTGTTTTGTTAAGACTATATCGGTTCCCCATAACGAAATACAATCAGTTCCTGTTCCAATTTTTATAATATAATCTTTTATATTAATTTTATGTATCTATACTTAATTATAGAATATAGTATAAAAAGAACATTGTAAACAATAACATCAATAATGTATGATGATCTTCTGTGAATGACTAACCTATTTCATCCAGGACAACTCCAAGGAACTCATGATGGAAAAGACTATCTACCAACATAGAAGGAATAGATGAAGTCCAAATGCAAATAGAAGTATGCTATTCTTCACTTTTTTCTTTGATTAATTTTTCCTCTAGCCTAAGCAATAGATTTCTTTTTTTTTAATGACATGATTAACATGGAAATGTGTATTGTATGATAACACACATACAGTCTACATCATATTACCTGCCTTCTTGGGGAGGAGTGGAAGGGAGAGAGAGGACATGAATTGTAAAATGTCAGAAAACAAGTATTAAAAATAGTATCAGCATATAACATGAAAAATAAAAATAATTATTATTTTAAAAATGGATTATGGTATAATGTTTTGGTCTAAACCTAATTTTTGCCAGATTGCTTTCTAGTTTTCCAAACTGTTTTAAAAAACCAAAATGGGAGTTCTTTCCTAAGTAACATATGTTTTCTAATTTATCAAACCCTGGGCACCAGCTTAAATTTAATTTGAGCTTGAGGGAAAAAGACAAGCTGTATATAATAAAGATTCATAGTTACATATGCAATCTTTTTCTGTTCTTTGTATATCGAGATTATAGGTCAACTCAAGTCTTCCCCTTCTCCTCTCTGAAGCTAACTTCTATTTTATATTTAATTATATGAATTGATTTATGACTATGATGTTTTCCTCATGAGATGTAAATTCTTTGAAATTAGAGAATGCTCTTTGTTTTTTGTTTTTGCTTTTTCTTTGTATCCTTGGCACTTGACACAGTCCCCCAAATTTAGTAATTTTTAATTAACTCTCACTGATTTAAAAAAAATAAGATTTTATTAATCATTTATTTCTATGTTGCTTAAATGTCCCCTGAATCCCTCCTTTCATCCTCCTGATAGCCATACTATATAACAAAGAATGTTTTTAAATGAAAGAAAAGGAATAAAAGAAAAAATTTAGCAAACTGACCAAATACATTAGAATAATCAGACAATACATTGAAGTAGGCCTCCCTCTTTGCACCAGTTTGTGTGAGTTTTACAATACTTCTCTATATTTATCATTTATTAAAATATAGTAATATTTGCTTATATTCAGAAACCATAGTTGTTTAGTCATTTCCAAACCAATGGTCATCTCCTTTTTTCCTCCAGTGTTTTACTATCTCAAAAAGTTCTGCTATAAATATTTTAGTGTTCATGGACCTTTATTTTGTCAATGACATTATAGGGATATATTCCAAGCTGTGGAATTTCTGGATTGAAGAGTAAGGATTTTTTCTATACTTCATTTGTATAATTCTAAACATTCTTTCTTAAATGTTTGTAATAATTCACAGCTCTACCAACATTGTATTAGTCTTTCTGCAACACACCCATGACCATTCCCATCTTTACCACTTTGTTGGTTGATTTGTTGATTTTTCTCTGGGTTCTTCTGTCTGCTTCAGTTTCCTCACCTGCAAAGTGTATACAAGAAAATCACCTACTTCCCAGGGTTTTTGTGAGGAAAAAAATGAAAACTGTACAGTGTTTTGCAAACCTTGCCAGTTCAGCAACCCTGTCAAATAAGTATAATCTTGCATGATTGGGTTTTATTTAAGCTGTGCTGGCTCTATGTGATCATTGTTTTCTTTTCTAGAGGAAAGCTATCCAACCTTTTATTAATACATTCTAAAATTTTCCCAGGACTCAAAGTCAACTCCACCAAACTTGAATTCACAGCATTTCTCTTCTCTTTTCTAAAGTCAGGGCCATTTATTTGCCTATTTCCAAAGAATCATTCTGTGATCATGTGATAATAAATGCTTAGTAATGTTTGCAGAGGAGGAAACTCCAGTATATTTTAAAAACTTATTCAACATCACATTTATAATAAGCAAATAAGCAGTACAGCCAGAATTTGAACCTGAATCCTCTAACTAACGAATCCAGTGATCTTTCCATTAATTCCATATGTTGCCTTTCAAGTCAGCAGCCCTAGGCCTCAGTTTTTCACTAATAAAAATGGAGATAATAATTACATAACCTACTTTGCAAATTTGTGGGGAGCAGAAAACAAATAATCAAAAAAATGTGCTGTACTTATTAGAATACTAATGTTTTTATATTAACAACATTTAGGTATTCATGTCCTTAGCATTTACAAAATGATTCTTCAAAAGAATTCTCATAGAGTAACAGATTAGTTTTTGGAAAGAAATTCTAAAATTGAGTTGAATTTTTGTGCTAAAGTTCAGAGAAATTGATAAAATAATTGGATTCTGGAAATATCAATGGAGGGAAAAAGGGAAGTTGGTTTTATTATGTTTTATTTTTTCACAGTGTGATTGGTTAAAGATACAAGAAGCCTTATTACATCAGTCAGATCATGAGATAAAGAAAATTACTGGAATACTAGCTGGAAACAAGTGAACTATTTTGCAAATGTTATGAAATAAAAAAATAGCTGTAGGGACTCATTTTTTTTAAACAAGAGTTAATGTCAGGGCAGAGAGGCAAAGAGAAAATGATAAGAATCCAAATCTTGGCAGTAATGATTTTTGACAGAGAAGCAGCAGAGATAGAGATGCTAAGCATTTCCATCTTGTCCCATTGATGTATTGGCCATAAGGAGATATCCCACAGCATACTTCAAGAAGATGGATGATAGTGCAAGACTGAGCAAACAGAGGACAAAAGATCATGAGGATGGGGTGAGAGGGAGAGGTGCAGAGAAAGCCAACTAGAGAATAAAATAATGACATTTATAGAAGCCAGTGGAAATTTTTAATAGCTCTCATTATGAAGTCCTGGACAAGTGCAAATGTCTTGATTTTTTAAAAGCAGGGAATCTATGGAGAGCAGAGGACAGGTCTCATTACCAGCAAGGTTTACAGGTTGCACAATCTAGAGTAGATAAGAAGTGAGGAATAGATAAAAGTGCCCTAGATTTGAAGTCTGAGGACTTGGATTCAGGTCACAGAATTTTAGAGTTGGAAGGAATCTCAATAGCTATTGAGGCTAACCCATGCCTATAGAGGAATTACCAGAACTAAGCAAGGAGCCTCACTCCTTCATTTGAAGCCCCACAAGGAGGGTCTTCAAACCAGTACTACCCAAGGTAATTTATTCCACTACTTAGAGATTGTTCTAATTATTAGCATCCTCACCTCCCAAATGAAGATTATATTTTCTTCTTTCCAGTTTCTGCCTATTTCTCTTAATCCTGTCATCTGAGGCAAAGAAGTCTAATCTCTTCCACATGGCAACCTTTCAAATAGTTGATGACAGTGATCATGTGTTCCTTGAGTCTCCTCTCCAGGTTAAACATCCCAAGCTCCTTCAATTGATCATTATAAGATATCAACTCAAAGTCATTCAGGTTGCCCTCATCCAGGTGTTCTCTAGCTTATCATTGACTTTCCTATTATGTGCATCTAATTTATGGGAAAAAAGCAAAAGACAATGAAATGGCTGTGATGATTTTAGCCAAGAGGGAGGAGATATCACAACTAAAGCAAATGATTAAGCAACTGACTGAGGAGAAACAAAGTGGAAAATATATTAACACACAACAAAACATATATAAAAATAATAATATAACTGAACAATAAAAGATAGATGGGGCTGAAGATGGAATAACAATATTGCCACTAAGAGATCAAACAAGCCTACAACCAGACAGTGGCATAATTAATATTAAAACATATAAAAGCCATTTACAGCAGCAGACCTTGAAAGTCTGGAAAAAATGGATGCCATCCTGGTTTTCAAAGCCTGTGAGATGTTTAAAAGAATTTAAAAGAGCAATTAGGCTTTATGATACAAATTTCCAGGACACTGAAATTCTTCTCTAAGAATTATTTTCAAAAAGGGATAAACAATAATTCATTGATGAAACTAGAAACAATCCAAATTTAATATCATGGCCAGAGGAAGGAACAGACTTAGAATTATCCAATAATGCAAATATTCATTATCTAAAATAAACCAGAGAAGATCTATTAGAGGCAATGAAACATTTTTCAAATAAAACAGATACTTGGGGACAATTTGAGAAATTGAGACAGGAAAGTGGGGAACATCCATCAAAGTTCCTCAATAGAGTGATTGAAGTAGTAGAGAACATGCTTGGATTTGAAAATTTAACTAAACAAAAATCTCCAACACATAAGGAGACATTTTGTGAAAGGCAGTAACACACCTATTTGATTATATTTTAAATTCAAGGCCCAGCCTGGGAAATACTAAGTCTGGAAGATTTAAGAAAAACTGAAACTTACATATTCACAGGTCATAAAGAAATCCTAGAGGAAAAGGATGAAATAATAAAAGAGCTTAATACCAAGCTCATGGAGGCAAAGAGCATAATTAAACATAAAGAAATAAAAAATCTAGCCATTCTGAAATCATATAAATTCTCAAGAAATTATACACAAAACAATCAAAGGAGAAATGTACCCAAATGTTTCCTATGTGGAAAAATGGCTCACATGGTTCGAGACTGTTATTTAAAGGCACAATTAGTCCAAGCTAACAACAGAGGTCTTGGAAAAGCAACATAAAGTATAGCAGTAACAATACACAAACAAATACAAAAATTTTGTAATTGTAATTTCAAGAATTCATTGCAAGCACCAAATTTAGGAACCATGGAGAGATACATCCAACAAGGAGCGAAACCACATTATTCTCAAGTAGTCTCAGATGCTGCCAAACAAAGTCTGTTATGAAGCAGGGTGCATGGGGTAACTTCAAAAAGGAAAAACGGGAAAGGAAATGGGGGAAATGAAAGGGAAGGAAACTGCATGCAAATAGAATTTGGGGATTCAAAAGTAAAAAATAAAACTAAAGAGTAGATAGAGGAAGAAATCCAATTAGATAATGATGTAACAAAGTTTAGAGAGGAAAATTTTGGAACAGTGGAACAAAATGCAAAGAAAGGGAAAGGAACAAAATTGGCAACAGTCTGTAATACACAAACCATAAACTTATTAGGACATTATAACTTTAAAAGCAAAGAACATGAAAAATTAGATCCAAGAAACAATAATTTGCAACATGTATCAGCACAAGAAAAAAGAACTTAGCAGAAAGGAAAGAATATACTTTAGAAACAGAAAGTTTAGAACAAATAGCAAAATAAAAACCAGAAGCATATGAGACACAAATAGTAGAGGGTTCTAAAGATTCTAAGCAAACTGTAAATGAATTAATTAAAGCACATGAGCAAAAAAAAAAGAAAAAAGAATGGTCCAATAGGGAGGAAAATGCAATAACAGAGAACATTCAATTTAGCAGACCTCCTGGAGACAATGATACTGAAAGCAGGGATGATATTACAAAAGAAAATACCAATGACATAATAGAAAAATCAAACAAATCTTTATACCAATTAATTCCACCAATAGCAAATGCACAAGAAAAAGCAAACACAAACATTATTACACCATCCTTAAGTCTCCATGATAATGCAATTCCATTGCAAAATGATGAAGGATTACAAAATAAATGTTCAAAGCAACAAGAGACATCTGTAGCTGAAGAACAAAAGTGGGATATGATAGCAGACCCACAAGAAGGAACAAACATACAAGAACCAAATTTATCAACACATAACACAGAGTTACAGCATACTCCTAGGCAAGAGTTTGCAAAATACTTAGGGGATATAGAAATCACCAAGCAAGAATCAGTATAAGATACAAATCACACAGAACCACTATATACAATGATATTTGACTCAGAAAGTGAGGAAGACCAAGAACCTTAAGAATATATCAAACTTTACTATCAAGATCATAAAGCTTTACAAGAGTGGGAGACAAATGATTACATTAACAACTCAAATCAAGAACAAACGATCCTGTCAGAAAAGTTAGTTCAGGACATAGAATACACAAACTCATTAGAAGAAATGCTGGCAGCATTGGGAGTCAAGAATTATCAGAACTTTACGAAAAGTATGAGGTTGAGGAAGAAGACACTTTTAGAAGTAGAACAAAATTATAAATCTGATAGAAAACAAACAGAAGAGGAAAACAACATAATGATCCTATCACACCTTCCTTTCTCTGATTTAGAACTTCTCACAAATCAGACAGCCAATTAACAAAATATATACAAGCTTTACAAACAAGAATAATGGAGTTGCATGAAATGGGCTTGATATGACAAACAATACCCCTGGATTACAATTTGCACAACAGGAGACAAAGTAAATTTTAAAATTTTCAATAGAAAACTGGCTACAGATATAAAATAGATTGGTCCACATGAAGTATTGCTTACTATCCCAACAGCTATAAAAATTGCAGGGAAAGACTTATGGTTCTACTGTTCTGTAACATTTAAAAGAGTGGTTTTAAATAAAAAATATAGTGGTCACCAGGGAAAATTCCCAAATATTAAATACCCAAGTCAGCTGGGTTTAATGGAGATTTTAATTAATACAAATTAAATAATTAATGGAAAGGAGAGAGAAAGAGGAAATAATGAGAAAAGGACTAGGCCAGTCTAGGCTTTAAGCCTTAAGAGAGAAATCAGTCAGTCTTTAATCCACTCACCACAATATTTGTCCCAAGCAAGATTCTAGTGTTCAGAGAGACCACCAGTTCAGCTTATGAGCTCCACTTCAGCTTCCAAGGCTGAATTTCTCTAAAGGCCTTCTGATTCTCCTTTTAAAGAGAATTTTCTCCTATGTCACCTCCCCTAAGTTCTCACATCTACCAATCACAGTAGACATTTTCACAAGACTGACCATTCTTAATTCACACCTTCTTTAGTTCTCAACTTCTCTGGGTAGACTAAAACTTCTGAGTAAGTTCACACCTCTTTCTAAGCTTGCTTGAAACTTTAGTGATTAATTTGACCTTCATAGGTAATTAGCACCTTTTTGTATTAGATCTAAAAATAGACTTAGCTTAAGGTTTTTTAGCTTTACTCTAAGTACGGGTTAAGTACTTTTCATTGTTCAGTAAAGAGTTTACAACTTTATCTTCCCCTAAAGTATGCTTAACTATGGGTGGAGTAGAGTTCTCACATTCCTGATAAAGTACCTTCATTGTTTAAAATGGGGAATGGTCTTAACCAAATCTTCTGAAGTAGGGTCTGAGAATTTTTAAGATTCACAGTTCCCATGTAAAACCAGAAAAATCCAACTTTTAGAAGATAATTAGATAAAAGATAGTACTGAGAAATGAAAGCAAAAACTGATTAACATCAAAAAGTACACCATAAATAAACAATAGTGACACATAATGTTTGAGAAAATAAGATCCCAGCAGTCAAGCAAGCCACAGTGAGAAGACAACTTTCCATCCCAGAGGAAAAGCATCCTTGAGGAAAAGCATCCCTGAGGAAAAGATTTTGAACCAGCTCAGAGGAAAAGATTTTAAAGCATCCCAGAGGAAAAACATCAATAAAAGTTGCTGGAGAGAAGAAACAAAAAGAAAAAGCTGAAATGGACAGCTAAGACTATGAACTTTGTAAATTTGTTTATATAAGAAGAGGACAGATGGAAAATTAGACATATGTAAGACTTAGTGTGTCAAAATCATAAAACAAAATTAATTTTGCATATTATGGAAATAGCATGCAACATTACATAACTTGGGAAAGAAGAGATCCATCAGTCAACATGAGAAGTGGAAATCTGAAGAAATTTGATAAGTATTAATTCAACACAATACTATTAGACACATACAAAAAAATCACAAACTGACATATTGAGAGACCTTGTTTAAATAAACAAATGTCTGAAATTGTATTTATGCAAAATGTATATATGTATATAGTTAGTTCCATGAGGTCTTAGGCAAATAGAAAAATCAATAAATATTTCTATTTGACTGACATCAGGATGCAGAACAATGTATATTATTGTATTATATGTAAATAATCTCTATAAATAATGTATATACTATAATTAGGTTAGTAATAGTGATAGTCTATAAATATTTAGCACAGCATGTATATATATGTTGTACATAAGATTAGGTTATAGATTAGACTAGGGACTTAGAGAATATTATAATAAATAGAGAATGGATTAGGAGTAAGTTAAGTTAAGCATAGCATAGACAGTTATACTTAGGAATAGACTTAAGCTGCATTTGCAGATATTTAGTAAACTTTTAATTGTTTATTGTAGAGCTGATGCTGAAATTGTATTTAATGGAAATGTATATAGATAAAATAGTTTGCAAATAATAATAGATATATATAGAATAGGAAAACTGTTTTAGTTTAACTTAACAAGAGTAAATAGTATTAGCACTAAGATTAAAATTTCTTTGTAATGGTTTTGTTCAAACAATTATTATACGGAAATTATAGTAAAATCCTAAAACTACTCTTACCCAAACTTTCCTGCATAGAATTCCTTAACGTAGATAAAGTTAGCATAAAATAGTGATAGAGTAATTGAGGTAAGTTTATTATTTTGGGAGGAGTAGTTAGAAGTTAGATTTAGTAGCTAGTTAAATGTAATAAAATAAGTGACCTTGGAAAGGTCACAACAAAAAAGGGGACAGTTGTGGAAAAGAAGACTGAAGCAAGTTTTGGACTTTCTGCCAATCAGGTGGAACAAACAGCAGTTGGAATGTTATAGAGAAGATATTGACAAGAATGACAATTGGTGGGGTAGGGGCAACTGGGAGTGGAAATTGGTCTCATGACTGACTCTCTTCCTGGCCCTGAGACTGGAAGGAGCTTCTCTCCCTGTCTCTGGATAGAAGTGTCTCTATTCCTGATTTTCCCAACTGTGTGCTCTACCTGGATCCCTGTGATCGTGTCATTGAACAAAAGGATGGAAGGGAGTGGTTTGAACTGTAAGGCCAGTCTTTAGTGGTGTCAGCCTGAAGAGATAGGCCCAACAAGCTCTGAAGGTCCAAACTTTTCTTCCTCTTGTTGTCTACTGTTAAGACTTTGAACTTAAGAAAACTAGCATCGATTAGTATAGACAGGAATAAAAGAAACCCTCCACCAGCCTGTGAGGCCTGGTCTCAACTCGAAAGCTGAGAGAGACTCAAACCTCATCTAGGGAAATCCCAATTCCTTCTTCCCTGATACCTCCCAATCCAAACTTGTTATTAAAATTTATCTTTATTTAAATAACTACAGTCAGATAAGAGGACTATCATTTCAGGGGACATAGAGGAAGCTGAACCTCCAGACAGCCATTCAACTATAAACAGTCCTTATTGGATTCCTGATGGACAACCTTGGTCCGGGGGAGGCATGTCCCTCAGGAGGGTCTGTGCTTACCTGCTCTAGGGTATCTTCAACATCAATCCATAAAGAAGACTTACCCTCAGGTTATCATAAGTGGCCCATTTCTTGGGAACCCCATTTTTCAAAAATAGCCTCTCGGCAGGGGGAATCTCTCTCCTTTTACCTCACAGGCAGCTATATTCCCTCTCTCCCTTCAACTCCTCCATTCCCTGTTTCAAACCTCTTAGTATCCCCTGTTCTTCAATCCCCAACATATTTCCATATAAATATTATACACTCATAACCAAACACAGTACTCCAGATGGGATCTAATGAAGAGGGAGTACAGAAGGGCTCTCACCTCTTTATTACATTTCCCTTATAACAGATCATGTTTGCATTAGCTTTTCTGGCTGCTACATCACTTTACTGAAACTAAAATACATATTTTTAAGTAACTCTGATGTCTTCCCAGGCCTCTCCAATCTTGAATTTGTGAGGTTGATCTTGGAGTCTAAAGGATATAATTTTACATTTATCACTTTAGTATTTTATCTTGTTAAATTCAAACCAATAGCTATACTGATGAGAACTTTATCACTCCTGACTACCATCCAGTATGTTAGCTATCTCTCACTTTTCTGCCATCAACCAATTTGGTCAGAATGCCATTTATGCCTTTATCTGAGTCAATGATTAAAATGTTAAATAGCGCATTGCCAAATGGACATTCTATGAAAGATTTCTTGTCCTGTTCATATCAAACCATTGATGACTACTCTAAGCTCTGCCATTGAATCATTTCTGAATAAATCAAACTGTACTCCCATAAACCCTACATCTTTTCTATGGGTTCTATCCAATGCCTTTCTAAAACCTAGGTAAACTAAAACAACTTCATTCTGCTAATCTAGCAGTTAAGTAAACTTGACAAAAAAGAAATAATCTGAATTTGCCATGATAAGGCTGATAAAGTCTTGCTGGCCATTTGCATCTATTGTTCCCTTTTTTTAATTTTTGTTGTTGTCATTGTTTGTTGTTGCAGTCATGTATGAATCTTTATGACCTCATTTGGGGATTTCTTGGCAAAGACACTGGAGTGGTTTGCTGTTTCCTTCTCCAACTAATTTTATAGCTGAGGAAACTGAGGCCAACAGGGATAAGTGATATTACCCAGGGTTTCATGGATAGTAAGCATCTGAGGCCAGATTTGGACTCAGAAAGATGGATCTTTCTAAATTCCAGACTTGGTGCTCTATTTAGCTGCCCTGCTCTCTTTTCTAGATATTAACCATCTCTGTGATTACTTTTTTAAACAGTGATACCCAGTTTGAAAATTCTTTCTTCTACATGTAATTTCTATATTTTCTGTGTATTTAAATAAAATCTTTCTAATTATATAATACATATACTTATATATTAAAAACCTTTACTGTCTTTCTTAGAATCAATACTAACTATTAATTCCAAAGCAGAAAAGTGGTAGAGGTTGGGCAATTGGGGTTAAGTGACTTGCCTAGGGTCGCACAGCCAGGAAGTGTCTGAGTTCTCTATGTATTTTTGAATATACATTATTGTATGCATTTTTGAAATACATATTCTCAAATATTCTTTAAAATGAGGACACGCCCTCTTCCAGTCCTAGTCCTAAGGTACCTTTCCATCTCTCATGTCATTCAGACATCATTGATGGTGACTCAATGCTTTTTTTTTATCCCTCTTTCTCCCAGGACAGCTTTTCCAAATAAAACAATATAGTGAGCTTTCTTCCCTAGTCCCAAATCATAAGGATCTTTAGCACTCCTGACACCATGGCTGGCTTCTATAGTCATGTTCTCTTACCTGTCCTACCTTTCATCTTCTGCACATGTCATTTTTACATCAAAGTTTGTTGGTGAGTCCTTTGTGCATGCATATAGGGTCCAGCAGAAAACTTTCCATTTCATTTATATCCCAATAAACAGTTTGTTCCTCTTAGTAAGAATCATATCCAGAATGGCAATTTCCCTTTGTGGATCCACCCCCCTTTAAAGCTAAAATTATCATAAAAGCAAGTCAAGAACATTTTAGCTCATCTTCTTCTGGCAGAGAAAGACTGTCAGCAGATATCTGGATAAATGAAGTCCCCCATCAATATTACATCGTGCTTCTGTTCCAGGCTCACACTGGATCTATTTTCTCTAGGTAATCTATATGTATGTATGCAGATGACAGAACTGCTTCTGTTTCTCCCTCTACTGAACTTTATTCAAAGCCTCCATCTCATGCTTATTCTTTGATTTCCTCACATGAGTAAACCTTCTGAATATATGTTACCCCTCCTCCCCTATCAGTCAACAAACATTTATTAAGTATCTAACAAATACCAGGTGCTGTGATAAACATGGGGAATGTAAATACACATAAACAAATCCCAAAACAATCCCTGTCGTCAAGGAGTTTATAATCGAATAGGGGAAGACAGTATATAAAAAGGAGGCTAAAAAAGGTGGGGAGGAGGTACTTGGTGTGGAGAGCATGATGGCCTTCAGTCCAAAGGAGTGTAGCCAAGATGGTACACAAAGACATGGTTGAGCTGGGAACCTCCTTTTCCATAAATGGAGGCTGGGGGAAAAGTCCATTGAGCTGCCCTCTAGTCTTCCCATCAAAAGAACCTGAAGATTAGTGAAAGTTCACAGGATGAGGAGTTTCCTGGGGGTGATGATGGAGTCCAGCTCAAAAGAGTGAAGCCAGGTGGGAAATACAAACCTCTTCCTATCCTCTGTCTTTTGAATAATATATAATCATACAAGAATAGCTGGGTGGTACAGCAGCACCAGGTCTAATGTCAGGAAGACTCATGTTCCTGAGTTCAAATCTAGCCTCAGACACTTACTAGCTATATGACCTTGGATAAGTCACTTCACCCAGTTTACCTCAGTTTCCTCATCTATAAAAGGAATCAGAGAAGAAAATGGCAAAGCACTTCAGTATCTCTAAGAAAATCCTAAATGAGGTCAAAGAGAGTTGGCTATGACTGAAAAATGACTGAACAACCACAGTAGCATAACCATATAGAGCCATATTCCAGTTACTTATCCTGTTAAGATTAAAATTTAGGACTTCCGGTCAAGATGGCAGCTTAGAGAAAGCTAAAGTTCAGAGCTCCAGAAACCCTTCCTCACTGATCTTAAACTGAATGCTCCTAGGGCACTGAAATTCAAAACAAAGAACAGAATAGACCCCAGCTCCTAGGGCACTGAAATTCAAAACAAACAACAGAATAGACCCCAGCTCCTAGGGCACTGAAATTCAAAACAAACAACAGAAAAGACCCCAGCTCTGCCTGGACCTGGATCAAAAGGTATGGCCCCCCAAGAGTCAAAACCCAAGATCACTCGGATCTAAGGGGTAGGCAAAAGGAAGGCCCCAGGACCCATCCCCCCCAACCCAGAGCACTGAATCCAAGGTAGCAGCAGGAACCTCAGGGCAAGCAAAAGGGCCTTGGGAGCCGGCTATTCTGAAGGCCGCACCCTGAAAACAACCTGAGCCAGTCACGGGGGCCCCCAGACAGCAGGGAACCAGAGAGAGAAGGGGGGAGCCTGTAGCCCCCTGACCAGATCCTTCCATCTGAGTCTCACCGAAGGTCTGTCCCTCACAGCATACTCAGTCTGAGGTTAATCCTATCACCAGTCCTTGGAGCTCCAGGGAGCCACGGCCCCTCCCCCTCAGAGTGCAGGCTCCTCTGGCCAGCAAAGACATTGAAATACATCTGAGAGTGTCAAGGTGCAGAGCATAGAAGTAAGGCAACAGAGAAGCATCGGGAGGGAACTGAGGAGGGTAGTAACACCGAAACACCGAAACACCAGCAATTCTGGGCTTCCTGGGGAAGACAGACAATTTGCCTGGGGCTAAAGCCACTGAACACCAGACAGATAACAGAAGAGCCAGCCCCCCTCACTCAGATAGAGATAGCAAACAGCACAGAAGCAAAAAAGTCTCAAAACAACAAGAAAAAAAAGAAGGGGGCAATTTTGGACACATTTTAGGGAGAAAAAATAAAAAATACAGAGGAGATAGAAGAGGAAACACAAGCAAATGCTCCTAAACCTTCCAAAAAAAATGGAAACTCTCCACAAACTTTTGAAGAATTTGAATTGAAAATGATCAAAAAGATGGAAGCCTTATGGCAGGAAAATTAATGCAAAAGAATTAATGCAAAAGAATTTCATGCAACTACAAAACCAGTTTGACCAAACTGAAAAGGAAAGCCAGGCTTTAAAGGTCAGAATTAGGCAACTGGAAGACAACGAGCAGGTAAAAGAGCATGAATCAATAAAGCAAAGCCAAAAGATCAAGAAACTAGAAGAGAACATAAAATATCTCACTGACAAGGTGACAGACTTGGAAAATAGAGGGAGAAGAGACAATTTAAGAATAATTAGACTACCAGAAAATCCAGAAATAAACAGCAAACTCGACGTCGTAATACAAGATATAATCAAAGAAAATTGCCCAGAGATTCTAGAAAAAGGGGGCAATACAGCCACTGAAAGAGCTCACAGAACACCCTCTAAACTAAATCCCCAAAAGACAACTCCCAGGAATGTAATTGCCAAATTCCAAAGCTTTCAAGCAAAAGAAAAAATCCTACAAGAAGCCAGAAAAAGACAATTTAGATATAAAGGAATGCCAATCAGGGTCACACAAGACCTTGCAAGTTCCACTCTGAATGATCATAAGGCATGGAACATGATTTTCAGAAAGGCAAGAGAGCTGGGTCTTCAACCAAGAATCAGCTATCCAGCAAAACTGACTATATACTTCCAAGGGGAAGTATGGGTATTCAACAAAATAGATTTCCAACTTTTTGCAAAGAAAAGACCAGAGTTCTGTGGAAAGTTCAATATCGAAAAACAAAGAGCATGGAACACTTGAAAAGGTAAATATGATGGAAAGGGAAAAGGAGAGAATTGTTATCTTTTCATTTATTCAAACTCTCTTCTATAAGGACTACATTTATATCAATCTATATATATTAATATTTGGAAGAAAAATCAAATAGAATAATCTTTCTCACACAAAGATTCACACGGGAAGGGGAGGGGAAGAAAACTCCTATAAGAAGGAGAGGAAGAGAGTTTTTACTTAAACCTTACTCCCAGGGAAATCAATTCTGAGAGGGAAAAACATCCAGATCCATTGGGATCTTGAATTCTATCTTACCCAACAAGGGTAGGGAGAAGGGAAAACCAAGGGGGAGGGGGGAAGCGGATAAGGGAAAACAAAAGGGGAGGGAAGGAGATTGGGAATGGGGAGGGAACAAAAAAGGAGGGGCTAGAAAGGGAAAAAATATCAAGGGAGGGGACAAGGGGGACTGATTTAAAGTAAATCACTGGATTAAAAGGTTAGAGCTAAAGAAGAAAGGTTAGAATTAGGGAAGGATATCAAAATGCCAGAGAATTCACAAGTCACAATCATAACTTTGAATGTGAATGGGATGAACTCACCCATAAAATGTAGACGAATAGCAGAATGAGTTAGAATCCAAAATCCTACCATATGTTGTCTTCAAGAAACACACATGAGGTGGGTAGACACCCACAAGGTCAGAATTAAAGGATGGAGTAAGACCTTCTGGGCCTCAACTGATATAAAAAAGGCAGGAGTGGCAATCATGATATCTGATAAAGGCAAAGCAAAAATAGACCTGATTAAAAGGGATAGGGAGGGTAATTATATTTTGTTAAAAGGGACTTTAGATAATGAGGAAATATCACTAATCAACATGTATGCACCAAATAATATAGCACCCAAATTTCTAATGGAGAAACTAGGAGAATTGAAGGAAGAAATAGACAGTAAAACAATGCCAGTGGGAGATTTGAACCAACCATTATCAAATTTAGAGAAATCAGATCAAAAAATAAATAAGAAAGAGAGAAAAGAAGTGAATTAAATCTTAGAAAATTTAGAGTTAATAGACATATGGAGAAAAATAAATAGGGACAAAAAGGAATACACCTTCTTCTCAGCACCACATGGCACATTCACAAAGATTGACCATACACTAGGTCACAGAAACATGGCATACAAATGCAGAAAAGCAGAAATAATAAATGCATAATAAATGCAGCCTTTTCAGATCACAAGGCAATAAAAATAATGATCAGTAATGGTACATGGAAAACCAAATCAAAAATTAATTGGAAATTAAACAATATGATACTCCAAAATCATTTAGTTAGAGAACAAATCACAGAAACAATAATTTCATCAAGGAAAATGACAACAGCGAGACATCCTTTCAAACCTTTTGGGATGCAGCCAAAGCAGTAATCAGAGGTAAATTCATATCCCTGAGTGCATATATTAACAAACTAGGGAGAGCAGAAATCAATCAGTTGGAAATGCAAATAAAAAAAACTCAAAAGCGATCAAATTAAAAGCCCCCAGCAGAAAACCAAACTAGCAATCCTAAAAATTAAGGGAGAAATTAATAAAATAGAAAGTGATAGAACTATTGATTTAATAAATAAGACTAGAAGCTGGTACTTTGAAAAAACAGACAAAATAGACAAAGTACTGGTCAATCTAATTAAAAAAGGAAAGAAGAAAAGCAAATTAACAGCATCAAAGATGAAAAGGGGGACATCACCTCCAATGAAGAGGAAATCAAGGCAATCATTAAAAATTACTTTTCCCAATTATATGGCAATAAATACAGCAATCTAGGCGATATGGATGAATATATACAAAAATACAAACTGCCTAGACTAACAGAAGAAGAAATAGAATTCTTAAATAATCCCATATCAGAAAATGAAATCCAACAGGCCATCAAAGAACTCCCTAAGAAAAAATCCCCAGGGCCCAACAGATTCACAAGTGAAGTCTATCAAACATTCAGAGAACAGTTAATCCCTATACTATGTTACAAGGGAATCACTTTAAAAGACTGATATATATTAATTTAAGGTCGCCAAGGAATCAGCTATGTAATTCCTAAATGAAAAACTCAAGTCAGCCGTCAGCCTTTTTTGGAGTTTAATTACAATAGGAGCAAGAAAGGAATTAGAGATATATATAGAGAGAGAAAGGGGAGAGAAGGGAATAGGGCTTAAATACCCCTTCTGTTTAGGCTGGGCCAAAAGGCCCAAGCCCTTAGATAGCTGGGGCAAAGAAAAGAGATCAGTCCCTTTCACTCACGTGTCCAAAATGGAGAAACAGTCTCAGAGGCCCCCACCTTCAGCTTCCTTCAGAGCAAGCTTCCTCAGAGCCCAGGAACCACACCGACCAAAAAACTCAATCCTCTCCCCCGAGTCTCCAGACCCTCCTATCTTTAAGGACACCATCCAAGTTGCCTCCCCTCAGTCCTCACATCTACCAATCACTCTTCATCAATTTCCCTGTCAATGGAGGCTCTCGCTTAACCCAGGACCGCCCAGAGGTTTCTGGCTTTTGCACATGTCTGTTGAAGGTCATATTTTTCAAATGATTAAATCTTTACTCCTTTGTTCCAGCCCTTTCTAAATCCTGTTAACTTGAGTATGGTAGAGATTGGAATAATTAAATTTTGATCTAGGCTGCAGCCCTTACTCAATCCTATTAGGACTGAATAGGGTGGAGTATCTCCATTGTATCAATTCTAAAATCAATCAAGACTCAAAGAAATTCCTGTTCTATGCTCAAGCATAGGTCAAAGTCCTTTCCATTGTTCAGCAAAGGGTTTCTGTCCTAAAGTAATCTTAAGAAGGGAAGAGAAGGAACCTCCCATGCCAATGGAGTTCCCATTCCAATAGACTATCAGTAAGAAATTTTCCAAGTATGAAATATCCCAATGGTGAAATTTCCAACATTTATAAGTCTAAGGAATTTTGAGGTTTACAACTATACAAACTATTTTACATAATAAGCAAAGAGGGAATTCTACCAAACTCCTTTTATGACACAAACATGGTACTGATTCCAAAACCAGGCAGATCAAAAACAGAGAAAGAAAACTATAGACCAATCTCCCTAATGAATACAGATGCAAAAATCTTAAATAGGATACTAGCAAAAAGACTCCAGCAAGTGATCAGAAGGGTCATCCACCATGATCAAGTAGGATTTATACCAGGGATGCAGGGCTGGTTCAATATTAGGAAAACTATCCACATAATCGACCATATCAACAAGCAAACCAACAAAAATCACATGATTATTTCAATAGACGCAGAAAAAGCCTTTGATAAAATACAACATCCATTCCTATTGAAAACACTAGAAAGCATAGGAATAGGAGGGCCGTTCCTAAAAATAATAAACGGTATATATCTAAAGCCATCAGCCAATATCATCTGCAATGGGGATAAACTAAATGCATTCCCAATAAGATCAGGAGTGAAACAAGGATGCCCATTATCACCTCTACTATTTCACATTGTTCTAGAAACACTAGCAGTAGCAATTAGAGAAGAAAAAGAAATTGAAGGCATCAAAATAGGCAAGGAGGAGACTAAGCTATTGCTCTTTGCAGATGACATGATGGTCTACTTAAAGAATCCTAGAGATTCAACCAAAAAGCTAATTGAAATAATCAACAACCTTAGCAAAGTTGCAGGATACAAAATAAACCCGCATAAGTCATCAGTATTTCTATACATCTCCAACATAATTCAGCAGCAAAAACTAGAAAGAGAAATCCCATTCAAAATCACCTTAGACAAAATTAAATACCCAGGAATCTATCTTCTATTTATTTTACATTTTGTGACTCTATGTCTTGCTTGGTTTTAAAGTCTTTCCCTTCCCAAAGGTCTGACATGTATACTATTCTGTGTTTATCTAATTTACTTATAGTTTCCTTCTTTACGTTCATGTCAGTCACCCATTTTGAATTTATCTTGGTGTAGGGTGTGAGGTGTTGGTCTAATCCTAATCTCTCCCACACTGTCTTCCTGTTTTCCCAGCAGTTTTTATCGAATAGTGGATTTTTGACCCAAAAGCTGGGATCTTTATGGAATTATATGAACACAACTACAAAACACTCTCCACACAACTAAAACTAGACTTGAGCAATTGGAAAAACATTAACTGCTCATGGGTAGGATGATCCAATATAGTAAAAATGACCATCCTACCTAAACTTATCTATCTATTTAGTGCCATACCCATGGAACTTCCAAAAAATTTCTTTACTGATTTAGAAAAAACCATAACAAAGTTCATTTGGAATAACAAAGGATCAAGGATATCCAGGGAAATAATGAAAAAAAGTGCAAAGGAAGAGAGCCTTGCAGTCCCAGGTCTCAAACTATATCACAAAGCAACAGTCATCAAAACAATTTGGTACTGGCTAAGAGACAGAAAGGAGGATCAGTGGAATAGACTTGGGGCAAGTGATCTCAGCAAGAAAATATATGATAAACCCAAAGATCCCAGCTTTTGGGTCAAAAATCCACTATTCGATAAAAATTGTTTGTATATCTTGTCCTGGAATCAGACAGAATCATTAAGCAAAGTCCCATAATTTTTTAAATAATTAGTGGCATCATTTTTATAGTCACAAGCTTTTGAGGCATGCATTGGCAAATGTATCTTAAACATAGTACTGAAAAGTCAAAAAGTTAAAGAAAATCTTAATGCTGGTACATGTGCTTCAAATATAAAAAGGAGATAAAAACATCAAATAGTATATTGCACATGCAAGAAAAATATAATAATAAAAGTCTTTAAAAAATTCAAAAATATAGCTTATAATCATTGACACACTGTGTCAACTAAGAAAATATAGAATGCAAGGCTTTCTCACCAAAAATGAGATCCATTTCCTCTTCATATCTGGCCATGCTCCACTATAAGTATGACAAATGAATTGAACAGTAGTACAAATATGTCAGTATGGTTATAGGGGGAAAAACAACAGAATTTAACAGTAGTCAAAACTCAATACATTCAAAATAAACAGTGTAACAGAATAATATTGAATCCAGTAATATATGAACTTAAAATCACAAAGTTATATCTTAAACAAAACAATCAGGAAAATGCAATAGAAATACAGAGTTTTTTTTTTTTTTTTTTATAAACCATTGGAGTCTGAAATGCCTTAAAATATATAACCTCTAGTCTCTTTGAAGTTCTTTGGGGTTGTTTTTGTTGTTGTTTGTTGTTTTTTTATCCATTTAGATGCCTATTTTCAGAAGGCAGAGTGGTAAGGGCTAGGCAATGGGGGTTAAGGGATCTGCTCAGGGCCCCACAGCTGGGGAGTATCTGAGGCCAGATTTTAACCCAGGACCGCATGTCTTTAGACCTGGCTCTCAGTTCCCTGAGCCTCCCATTTGCCACTTCAAAATTAGTCCAAGAGTTGTAGGGAGCTGGGTCTCCTCTGTGACACACAGGTGAAGTCAATAAAATCACTAGAACAGTCAAAAGGTATCCTTTTAAAGAGCCCATTGCTTTAAGTTCCTGTTTGGAAAAGTCTGTTTCTTCTCCTCTCCCTTTCTCTCTCCCCTCCTTCACTCTGATCCGCCCACATGGTCAATACCAGCTGGTAGAAATGAATCCTGAGCCATGAGTGAATCTGATCCAAGGCTAGAGTTTGTTGGGCAGGCAGGTCACCAGGTGATTGCAATCTTGGTTGAATCAGGTGGAACAAGTGAGTGAGAGAAAGACCACCAGGGTGGGCAGGTGAGTGCAGACAAGCAGGGCTGGGAGCGGAGCGGGCAGCCGGGATGGGCAGGTGAGTCGCAATCTGCAAACAGGTATGCAGGCAGGGAGAAGCGGCCATCCGAAGCAGATGGTGGTGGCAGGCAGGCAGGCAGGGCCGGGAGCTAATGGCTGGAATGAGCAGCAGCTTTGCAGGGGTAAAAAAAAACCTTAGCCAGAGAAATGTGGAAAAAAACATTTCTAGGCATTAGCTATTAAAGATTAACTAAAGATCAGAAAAGAATCAGAAGATTGAGATATTTCGTTTTCCTGAAGTGATTACGCCAACTGTTAAGATTAAAATTTAGGGGAAACTGAGGCAGATAGAAATTAGTTTCTCTCTGCAAGGAGTATAATATTTTAGAGGTTTATTAAAGGTTGAGAATTTAAGAATATACAAGAAAAGGCACGTGCCAGGTGGGCCTCAAAATTTCACTCACATCATGAGATGCGTCTCCTCCAAAATGGAAGTCCAAAGCCTATTCACAAGCAGGTTTAAATACCCCATCTCACTCTCGACCCAGGTGAGATTACAAAGCATTCTGGGGAAGTGGAGCAAAGGCTTGTGGGAATTGAAGTCCTGGATTAGAGTCTATTTTTACAATCCCCCCAAA
The DNA here is from genome assembly GCF_027887165.1 of Monodelphis domestica. Lineage (NCBI taxonomy): Eukaryota > Metazoa > Chordata > Mammalia > Didelphimorphia > Didelphidae > Monodelphis > Monodelphis domestica. Next base: position 56,348,569 of record NC_077228.1, on the reverse strand, counting down.
TCTGCTATATTTCTGCAGTCATATTTGCCACCTTGTCATAGGAGCTCTTGATTACCTTTATTGTCAATGAGCTACATTGATGTGTAGTCATCTGAGATCTGGAACTTTAATTGGCATTACTTTAGTGTTTGTGTTCTTTGGATGTTTCAGGGTCTCAACTGATATTCTTGTTCTCCTTAGTCTCTATCTACTTACTTCTACTTAGTCTATTTATTACTCTGGATGAATCACTTAACTTTACTACTTTCCCACTTTCCTTATTTGTAAAATGAAGGGGAAGGAGAGAGGAATGATCATTTATTAAGTGCCAACTATATTCCAGAAGGCAACTAAATAGTGCAATGAAACAAATGCCAGGCTTGGAAGTGGGAAGACCTGAGTTCCAATCTGGCCTCCAAAACTTATTAAATATATAATCCTAGGCAAGTCACATAGCTCTGTTTGCCTCAGACTCCTAATCTATTAAAATGAGGTAGAAAAAGAAATGATAAACCACCATAGTATCTTTGCCAAGAAAAAACCCAAAATGGGGTCATGAAGAATGGGACATGACTGGACAACAACATGTTCGAGGACTGCTAAAAACTTTACAAATATTATCTCATTTGATCATCACAACAACCTTTTGAAATAAGTGGTATTATTATTCCCTCTTTACAGCGGAGGGAGTCTCTGACAATAAGTGGTGTTATTGTTCCCTTTTGATAGTGGAAGGAGTCTCTGACTTGAGATCTTTTTAATGCCCTATTGCCTCACAGAGATTGCAGTGGATAAGGCCCTTCTATTTACAAAATAGTGTGATCTTATTGATTTGTTTGAAGAGGAGTATGGGGAATGTTGAAATCTAGAATCTACTCATCAATGCCTTTTGTAAGAATTTGATTAAATTAAAGGGTCTTTGGGGCATCTTAATTTTTGACTTTGGTTGGTTAAGAAGACATCTTAGAGTTTGTACTTGATTTACAATGAATGCCTCCAGGGGTCCAGTTGATCCTCAGCAACTTTTAGTCTCCTTGAAACAATTCTTCTCTGTGTCTTTTTCCTGGATGCTGAGTGATGTTGGTCTGTTTTCTTTACTTCTTAAATCGTCCACCTCATCCTTCTCTTTTGAGTGAATATACCAGAGACAGGACAACAGGTATAAAATGATAGCCCAATGGATTCACAAAGTCTCTGATAAGATTACAATAGCTGACATAGTCTTTGAGATGTAGAAAACATTTCCCTATAACTTCACTGTGTAAAAATAGACTCGAACTCTGGTCTTCAATGCCCACAAGCCCTTGCTCCACTTCCCCAAAATGCTTTGTAATCTCACGGGAATTCTGAGGTTGGCCGAGATCGATAAGGCATTTAACCTGATTGCAAAGGCTTTTGGGTCTCTTTTTGGACTTCTGTTTTGGAGCAGAGGCGTCTCTTCCATGATGTGAGATTATCTTGTCTAGGCCACTCTGTCCTAGGCACGTGTTTCTTATTCTGTCTTTTCTTTAATCCTTAATCTTCAATAAACCTCTAAAAATATAATACTCCTTTTAGAGAGAAACTAATTTCTACCTGCCTCAGTCTCCCCTAAATTTTAATCTTTACAACTGGAAGATAGATCGGTGTAAGTATAATTATACTCATTTTGTAGATGAGAAAACTGAGGCTTAAAGAAATTAAGTAACTTGAACAAGATTACATAGCTAGTAAGTTTTAGAGCTGGATTCATATCTTAGTACAGTTTCAGAACTTTTTTCACAATGATAGATTGCCTCCTGTGGTTCTTTTAAATCTCAGAAAAGATTCTAGGCAATTCAATGCCATATCCCTTTCTCCCAGAAAAGTCATCTTTAGCCAGTGGAATGCAAATTCCTAAAGGCTTGGCATTGTTTTACTTTTTGTTATATCTTTAGGGCCTAGCATAGTGCCATGTAGTAGATGCTTAATAAATGCTAATTAATTATTGGAAATGATCAAATCAATAATGGTGCTAAGTTTAGCTTATCAAGAAGTAGGTGGCAGAGAAGAAAAGGTCCTAAACCCACAATCAGGAAAACCCAAGTTCATATCTGACATCTGACATTTAGAAGTTGTGAGAGCATGGCAGATCACTTAATCTATGTCTAAATTTTTTAATTGGTAAAATGGAATAAACAATAGCACTTGCTTCCCAAGGGTTTGATGAGGCTAAAAACAGATTTTATTTGTTAAGTACTCTGCAAATCCATAAATGCTATGTAAATACTTGCTATTATTATTATTAGACAAGTTAAATGGAGAAGTGGGAGAAGAAAATAGAATAAAATATAGAAAATCATTTTAGGAGATGAAGAAGGAGAAATGAGATAGGAGAAAAAAAATTGGGGAAGGAAAAGCTTATAGAACATCAATAAATATACCAGATTCAACTTGAGTCCTATAAAGATTAAGTTGCGTTCACAATATATGTTGTTCTATTCTACCTTAACTGACTTGGAGAATGGATTCCACCATTTCCACCATCAGTCCCTACCTCCCACCCTCAATTAAAAAAATCAATTTCATCTTTTTTTTAACCTTCTTTTGGTCAGTTTGATGACTCAGGAGTACCCATACCATTGCTGTTGTCTTTTTTGCCTTTACTTTTTAATAAGACCCAATAACATTCTAGGGTGATTTCTTGAGTAATGCATGAATTGAATTTAAGTGAGGCTAAGTTGAACAAAGTCATAAGCCTTGCTCTGTCTTTCAGAACCATCAAAATGCAGTGGCAAGAGAAAAGTCAAGATGACTGATGAATTTGTACTATATTGCAACAAGAAAAGATCTTGGAGACAAGAATACCTGGATTCAAATCTTCCTCTGACCCATATGCCTAATGAAATATAATTCAAGTCAGCTACTCACTCATTGTTCTAAGCCACTCTCTAAAATTATAATTTCCAGACAAGGTTACACCCTAAACTGGTAGTGGGAATTTACTCATCTTGAAGTTCAAAAGAGTTCCTATCCCTTGATAAGTGTAGGGTTTTTTGTTTGTTTCATAATTTCATTTGCTATTAATCTTGGTACTATTCTCCTGCTTAAATTTAGCTATGATTATTTTATCCAATTCAACGAAATCATTCACTGTTATTTTGATGAGCATAGTATCAAATTGACATGATCACATTGTAAAGACATTTTCATTGGCATTTCTCTGATTATCAGAAAATCTGAACAGCTTTTCAAGGGATAATTAGAGACTGTATTACATCAAGCCTTTTTTCTGGACTCAGTGATACTCACACAATTTCAGAATTTTGAGAGAACACCGAGTGCTGTGTAATCAGGCCCAAACCTGAACTGAAATGCCTTTGATAGCATCCCCAACAAGTGGCCAGTTAGCCTCTGTTCAAAGACCTGCTGGAGATAGGGGACAGTATTAAAAATTCTAAGCCGTTTAAAAAATCATTTCTAAATATCATGTCTTTAACAGACCTATTCATGCAATATTTCTTTTTTATTTTTTTTGAGACTGCATACTTTGTTATAAAAATCATTTAATTCCTCATGTAAACCTATTGATTTGGTCTCTGATAATTTATTTTATTTGTTCAGTAAAATTTATTATCTCTCTTCACAACAGAGAGATTCATTTTTCTTAAAGTTCTTAAAACACTTTTATATTTAGATCCTTTATCCAACTGGATATTATAAATCCATTTTTCACTCCATGGTTATTTAGCATTTCTAACTTTTATTGAATAATGATTCTTTTCCCTAAGGAATGTACTAATCTCTTGTCCATATTACACCATATGTGGGGCTTCTCTCTTTTTTCCCATTGGTCTATTTTTCTATTTTCAACCAATAACAGACTTTATAATTATTATTTCATAAAGCATTTTGCAATATGGTAGGGTGAGAACCCTACAGTGATCCTTACAAAAAAAAAAGCTAAAAATTCCTCTTATTTTTTTCTTACCCATATGTTTTCCCATGTGAGTTGATTATGGCTTTATCTAATTCTATAGAAAAGCAGTATAAGTGACATTTAACAATGTGTGAAGTTAGAAAGTGTGGCTGGATGAAAACACATACCCAAAGAAGTCCATTTTGATGATACCAAGAGCTCAGTTTTCAATAGGGGAAGAGGCAAAATGATTGGAAGCACAGGTGTTATCATTACTGTAGTCTTGCTTTGCACGCAGAGATGCAGTCACATGAACTGATGGGTTTAATGTGGTGTATGCTTAAGCCCCTCTCAGCTGGGAACCTTAAAGATTATCTAAATTCAGTTTGCAGCACAGAGAAAGAATAAGCATTCTTAAAGGAAAATATTTGATTTGGACCTAAATAATTTGGAAAGGAAGAGGGAAAACACTCAGGGCACATTTGAGGGGTTAAGTTGGCTCCTTTCTCTCTCCCAATTTCTCCACATTTCTCCCACTCTCTCTTCCTAGAACCAATAAGCTATCATCTCTAGGGCAGGCATCCTTGCTTCAAGACTACATATGCTAAGATCAAGCACAGATGTTCCTCTCTGCTTTTGGCAGCTCCTTCTCCCTTGCTTAAAGAGCTATAGAAACATGAATTAGGATTATATATGTACTCTTAAAGATTAGAGTTAGCCCTGAAAAGAAAGTAAGAACCCAAGGTCCAGGCTACAAGGTCCAAAGCTTTTCAAAATTGAGTTACAAATTTTGACTCCTGTTTTCCTGATGTCCAGATGGGGGAATTATCCGTTGACCATCTTTATCCTTTTAGCTCATGGGGTGTGGAAGAGGAAGGGGAGGCAACATAATAACTGGTAGGGGAACCAGGAGAGCACCAGGGAATATTTCTTATAAGCAAATTCTGTAGGATTCTTGTAAGCAATGGAAGAAAGAGGCTTGATAATGGTTGAGTCGTGATGTCCACCCCCACTCCTGAAATCCACTAATCTATATATGACATATATGACATGGGAATATATGTATATATGACAGGGAATGGTTCTTGGAAGCAAGTTCTGTAGGACTCTTATAAGCAATAGTAGGAAGTGGCTTGATAGTGGTGACCAGTCTTGAGGCTTCCCTTCAATCACTCAGAAATCCACTAATCTTTGGTATATACACCAGTGGTTATTGATTCTTGGTAGAATAAGAAGGGCTCTGAAAAAAGATAACAAAGGTCTGGTTTATAAAACTATTTAAACAATTCAAGTTATTACACATTTATTATGTCCCTATTTCATTCAAGCAACTGTACTGGGCATTGCAAAGACAAAGACATAAATAAAAGAGGTCTTGACCTCAAGGAGCTTATATTTTTAGGGGTGGGAGGGTAAGGACTACACACCTAAGAAAATGCCCAAAAATTTAAGGTGGAGGTGAGCATGAACAAAGAGGGAGGGCACATCAGGAGAAAAGATCTTATTTTGGAAGCAGTACCTGATTTGAGTGTTGGAAGAAGGTAGGGATTATAAGACAGGTGAAAAGGAAAGCATTCCAAATGTGCCTCTCTTGCCCCTCTCCATGAACCCCAGGAGAGATCCATTGTGTTAAGAGTAATAAAGGAAGCCTGGATGGGGATTTAAAAGATGCTGAACCTAGAGATGAAGACAGAGGGGGACAAGATGATATCCTGCTGATATGACTTTCCCCTCACCAATTGTCTTTACTAGGCTTTGGCAGCCATGTAGCTTACACCCATGGTGCTAAAAGAAGAGGAATGAAATTAAATACATCCAGGGGAAAGCAAGAGAATAGTAAAGCTAGAGTTAAAAAAGGCTAATTGGATGACCTGAGAGCAAAGTCACATGAAGGAATGTCCTCCTACTTTCTCAACCTGGGTCCCCTATAAAGGAAACAGGGCATGCTAAGACTCTACATTGAATTAAAGGAAGCTAATCTCAAAAAATGAAAAAAGAAAAACTAATTTCTGATGTAACCTATATCATACCATTTACCTCTTCAGAGAGGGTGGAGGAAAGGAAAGGAAAGAGAATCTGAATCACAAAATGTCAGATAACAATTTTTTTTCCAGATTACATGTCAATACAATTTTTAAAATATTTGCTTTCTGACATTTTGTAATGCTCTCTCTCTCCCTCCCACCACTCTCCCCTCCCCAAGATGGCAGACATGTTTGTCATGTTGAGAAAAAGAAAATTCAAGGAAGAAATAAAGAATGATATGTTTTGATTTGTATTCATTCTCTGTCTAGTCCTTCTACGGCAATGGATATGCTTTTTTTGGTTATGAGTCTTTTAGAGTTGTCCTGGATCCTTGTCTTATCGATAATACTTAAATCATTCACAATTGATCATCATACATTATTGTTACCATATACAATGTTCTCCTGATTCTGCTCACTTCATTTTGCATCACTTCATATAAATCTTTCTAATTTCTTTGTGATCATCTTGCTTGTCACTTCTTATGGCACAACCATATTCCATTACAAGCACATACCACACACCTTGTTTAGCCTCCCCTATATGATGGAAATCCCTTCAGTTTCCAGTTCTTTGTCCACCACAAAAGGAGCTTCTATAAATATTTCTGTACAGATAGGTTATTTTCCTCTGTCTTTAATTTCTTTGGGAAATAGACTTAGTAGTATTATTGCCGAGTCAAAGAATATACATTTGGTCATGGTCCCAGATTGCTCTCCAGAATATTTGAATCAGTTCATAGCTCCACTAGTGGGTATGTTAGTGTCCTAATTGTTTCAAATCTCCACCAACATTTATCATTTTCCTTTTTTGTCATGTTAGCCAGTCTAATGAGTATAATGTGGTACCTCAAAGTATGTGCATTTCTCTTATCAATAGTAACTTGGAGCATTTTATCATATGTCTAAAGAGGGTTTTAATTTCTCTATATGAGAATTGAAGGTTCATATCCTTTGGCCATTTGTCAATTGGGAAATGCTTTGTATTCTTATAAATTTAACTCAGTTATAATCCCTTGTCAGAAAGACCTCTTATAAAGATTTGCCCTTAATTTGTTATAAGGTAGATTTCTATATCTAATTGGGTGTGGATGTTATTCCTGCTTTGTGTAAATTCCAATGAGATAATAATTGTTAAAAATTATTTCTGTGTTTAATCAGAGGGTGTTTAGTTACTGTTTTACCATTTTCCAAATACATTTGGGAGTTCTGCTTTCTTTTAACATTTTTTCCTATTCTTCCTTGTCCAAGGATCATTTCTTTAGCAGAGAATGCAAAAACAAAGCAATAAGTGATGAACTCTTTTCCTCAGTGTCATCAGTTGTGAGTATCCTATCCACCTTGATCAATTGTATTAGCCATTCTTAGAGCTTCTTCTTGTTCCCAAAATAACTTTCAATATATATATACTACATGTAATCATAAACATATACTCACAGCCTTAATAGTCATCACCAGTATCAAATCATTCTGAGCTTTATCACTTCTAATCCTGTTCTTTCAGCAAAATGGTATCCATTTATATTTATCTTCAGGGACTTGCTTTTGCTTACCTTCTGTGGATGACTTGAAAATCTGAGCTGGTCTATGAGTTCCCCATACAGTCACATGGGTCCCACTAGGCAACTCTTTATTATTTTCCTTACAGGCTTCATTTCTTCTTTTGTCTGAGGTGAATTCCAACTCTGCCATTTCTTGAGTATGTGACTATCATTCAATTTTTGAGATTCGGTTTCCTTAATTCATTTTAAAAATTACTCTTATACACCATCAATTAGAAAAGTACCTCTCTAGATAATGCCAAGGACATCCTCTGCTTCCCAGACCATCACTGGTCATCTTGATTTTTGTCCCATCACTAGACTTTTATGACTGGTAGAGAGAATGAAGTTGATGACTTTGTACAGCTCTGCCTCACAAATCCAATTCATGAGCAAGTTAAGACATCATTCTATGATGACATTGGTCCTCTTTCAAAAATGAAGGATAAACAATATCCTAGGTACTGGGGAACTAGCAAAATGGCACATTTTCTGCTCCTTAGAATGTTGTTGCGAGTAAAGCACATTGCACTTTATTAAGAATTATGTCAGTGGAACTTGAAAGACTCTAGGTTTCTCAAACAGAATAGTGTATATTTGGAATCATAGTGGTATCTTTTGCTTTTATATTATTTTCACTTCCAAATCTAGACTCCCTTCTTCCTTACCTAGAAAGCCATCCTTTAAAACAAAGAATCAATAAGGAAATAGGGGGAAAATCAGAGCTGTTAAAAAATAACAATATAATCATCTGCATCTAAAAGGAGTTGTAATAAATGGATAGAGGGCTGGGCCTGGAATCAGGAAGACTTGAGTTTAAATATAGTCTCAGAAACTAAAACTAGCTATATGACCCTGGGTAAATCACTCAACTACTGTTTGCCTCCGTTTCCTCACCTGTAAAATAAGGATAAGCACCTACTTTCCAGGGTGGTTTTGAGGATTAAATAAGATGATATTTTAAAACTATATTCTACAGCCAGAGTTTCTCATCTCTGCCACAAAGAAAGGAAGTATATTTTTTGACTCTTCTCTGAGACTGAAGTTGATCATTATAATTATACAGCCTTCAGCTTTCTATTTCTTTGTTTCACTTACATTGTTGTAGTTCTTTGGATCTTGATTCTTTCAAACAATTCAATAATATTACATTCTATTTACATTTTGCTTAGTAATTGATTAGTTGAGCGACATTTACTTTGTTTCCCCAGTTCTTTGTTAAGACAAAATATGATCATATGAATAGTTCACTGTATTTGGGACCTTTCTTTCTGTTGCTCAATGTCAGAGTTCATAAACCCCAAATTACTTTTAATCATGTTATCAGTATGATTCATAATGGTGATGTTCCCTCAATACTGCCTTCATTGTGACTTTGAAGAATTTCCCTCATAACAACTCTGTGAGGTCAGTGGTACAATTCTGCCTATCATTTCAATGGAAAAACAAAAATTCAAAAAGTTCAATGACTTGCTCAAGGTCAGATAGCCAATAAGAAATGATGCTGGAATTTGAACACAGGACTTCTGACTCTTAGGCCAATGATCTTTCCACTTAAGAGCAGAGATCAGGACTCTCTGCAAAAGTCAGGACAAATGCACACTTCATTAAATGTGACCACAGGAGTCAGGCGCATAATGTTTGGTTTGCCAAGGGTAGTCATGCATCTCGCTTGGGTTCCTGCTTTTAATCCAGCCCAGGTGCAGAATTGGCCAGGACTGTTTACATAGCAAAGTTGCTTCCTCCTCAGCATTTCTGATAGAGAGGGAGTTCACTGCAGGGAATAGGGTTTCATTTCCAGAAGCCTCCCCAGAGATGAGCGGGGGATTGTGGTGCCATTCCCTGAATATGTATGAAAATTCCCTCATTTCGTGTCTGGTGTGTGTCTGGGAAAGAATGAGGGAAATTAATTATCTTTTGTGAGCTAACACCCATTAAACTGAATTGATGTGCCACAGGGGCAGAGGAGGGATGGGCTGCATGGCAGGAAGCTCCTGCAGAACTCCAGATCTGAATCATCCCTCTTAAGGGCACAGGCATGTCTTGGATAATAATGAGGAGGCTGTCTGAGAGGCTGGGGTTTGGAGGGCCCCTGAAGCTAGCTCAGCTGATAACTGCAGCATCCCTCAGAAAGATCTTTCTCACAGAGGAATATGAGTGAAGTGGGAAAATCACATTACAGATTGTATATGGGCCCTTTCTTTCCAGCTCTGACGTTCTGAGGGTATATGTCATGGGAACATTATGACTTATAATAAGTCTGATTCATAAAGGTCATATTTTCCACAGTGATGCTGAGGATTTATATATGGTTAAGTCTATAATCAAGACTCATAACTCATATTTCTACAGCATTTTGCAGTTTACCAAGCACATAATGAGAACAACGACTTTGTAAGGTAGGTGGTCCAAGTATTATTCTCCCTATAATGCCGATGAAATATGTCTTGGAAGAAGTAAGCTGGCATGGATGGATAGAATTCTGGACTTGGAGTCAGGAAGAGCATGAATTCGAATTTCATCTCTGCTACTTACTATCAGAAATGTATGAATTCGAATCTCATCTCTGCCACTTATTATCAGAAATGATATGAATTCAAATATTCTCTCTGCTACTTACTATCAGGAAGGCATGAATTCTAATCTCATCTCTGCTACTTACTAGCCATAGACCATATTACTTGAAACCTTTTGTCCTCAGCATCCTTACATTACATTATATTACATTAGATCTGATGTCCCTTCTAGCTTCCATCAAAACAGACACAGAAATGCATCTGCTACCCATTGGCAGACCCTCATGATAGTATATAACAGTAGTAGTCTGCTTTGGAGTCAAGGTTTTGTTGTTATTGCTATTCAGTTGTTTCCGGTCATGTCTAACTTGTTGTGACCCCATTTGGGGTTTTCTTGGCAATGATACTAGAGTAGTTTGTCATTTCCTTCTCCAGCTCATTTTATGAGTTTGAATCTGAGCTCCAGCTATGGGATCCTGGGCAAACCACTTGACCTTCTAGGGCCTCAGCTTCTTTAACTCTAAAATGAGGGAAGCTGCTCAAAATATTTATAAGACAAATTGTTATGTTGAATCTTGCATTATTTTCTTATAATTCAATTAGGATGAGTTCCCTTTAATGGATCCCTTTCGTGGCTCAATTTGCCATCCAAGCAAGACAACGAGCTGAGGCTTAATTGGAAGGGGCTTTCTCTCCAATAAGGGAGTTAACTGAGACCCAGAAAAGTCCATGGTTTCAGAGCTGGAAGGGACCTCATTTGTCATCTAGTACAAAACCCTCATTTTATATATATAGATATTATCTATCTGTCTGTCTATCTATCTATCTATCTATCTATCTATCTATCTATCTAGATGAGGAGACTAATATCCAAAGGAATTTATAATCTAATGGATTTGGACTGGAAAGTACCTCATGGGTCATTTGGGACAAAACTCCCATTTTATAGATATGGAGACTGAGGCCTAGAGTGGTTAAACGACTTGCCTAGTCAGAATCATACAGCTAGTGTTTGAATTTGAATCCATGTCTTCCTGGCTCCAAGTTTAGCACTCTATCCACTAAGTTATTCTGCTTTTCTCTCTCTAAATTAAGTAACTCATTCACTCAACTAGCTAGTAACATTTGATATTAGGGTCCAATTCTCAGTCACCTTTTCTTTTCCCTAGGCCAAACTACCTCTTTTTTTTCTTCAGTGATTATTTATTCTGTTGAGAACATTGGAAAGTGGCCCTGCTATGTGCCAACTGTATTCAGTTCCTGAGAACCAACTCATTTCTTCAGGGTGGTTGAGAATCTCTAAAATAGGTAGGAGCTCTCTCCAGGTAAATCCTATGTAATTAGCACCTTTCTAATACATTTACTGAAACCATAGGTAAGCCAAGAAAAAAATCTCAATGGAATTAAATTCAGGATGGCCCATATAAGACTTAACCCTTGGTCTGAGTCATCTTTCCATTCAATCAGCACGCTACCTGGTATTCACGTGTCTCAGAAAAAGGGAAGCTCAGCTAAAGGAAATTATTGTACTTTCTTCTATGAATTTTCTCCATTTATTTCTAAGTTTCTTTTTTGTTGTATTTTGAGGGGGGGGATTGGTAAAAAATTGTGTCACTAGGATAATTCTGAGTTGGCTTACTACAGCCAGGAAGCTCTATTTTTTTTCAACAAAGCAAAGACATATGTGCCCCAATGTCAATTCTTTAATATTTCTACCAGCTCACTTATAACAGTAGCTAATATATATTGTGATGGAGTAGATAGAGTTCTAGGTTTAGAATCAGGAAGACTCCTCTTTAGTCACTTTAACCCCATCTGTTCTGTTCCTTCTCTATAAAAACGAGCTGGAGAAAGAAATGGCAAACCTCTCAAGTATCTCTGCCAAGGAAACCCCAAATTAGGTCACACAACTGAAATGACTAAACAACAAATACATATGGAATATTTCTTAGATGAAAGTTGTACTGCAGTGTCTCACAGAGGGAATCTTGGCCCCTCAAAGGCTATACAAATTCAACCCAACTTTGAGCATTTCCTTCTAAATGATAAAGCCAGAGTCATCTACAAGCCTTTAGCTTCTTCTCTTTCATTACCCTGAACCATGTTTTCCAACTCAGTTTTCTACATTGTGTCCATTCTGTCATCAAATATCAAATCATACAATCACAATTGAAAATATTTTGTTGTTATCCTTACAATTCCCTTAATTCTTCATCCCTTCCACTACATCTGTCACCCCATTACAGCTGTCTTTGTGATGATCTATTTGCTCATAGTCAGTATAAGAACTACATAAGAGAAGACGATGAAGTACCCAATGATATGACATTCACCTTTGAGTAACTAATAATGTTAACTTCAGCAACTCCTTTATCCTCTTCTCCTTAGACAAAACTGGGTCATCCCTCTTTTGAACTATCAAAAATTAATTCTCTAAAGAATATTGCAGTGCATTATATTTGGAGGTGGAGGATATGAGTTCAAGACCCAGGGTAGTCACTATCTCTTTGGGGCAAATTTGGGCAAATAATTTCGCCTCATTTTCATCATCTGCAAGATGAAGGTGTTGAAAAAGTTTATTCCAACCTCCCATTTAGCTTTAAATTTGAGCCTAAAACCCCCTTCACAATGCTGAATTAGGATGACTATCCTGCATCATTATTTCATATCCCAATGGCATAGGGGACACTGGGATAAAGGAGAGCCAGTCAAGGGCATGGAAATGTCTTAGTGCTCTCTAAATTCCCATAATTGTGGTTGGAGGACTGAGTGAATCATTTGCCTTAATATTCATTGTGGAGGCAGGTTAGGGAATTGGAAGAATGCTGAGTTTGGAGCCAAAGGATATAGATTCAAATTCTGGCTCTGATTTCTTCTTACATGACCTTGGAAAAATCACCTCAACTATCTAGGATTATCTGTAAAAAATAACAGGTTATCACCAGATGGACTCCAAGATCCCATCTTATGCATAGATCTAATGTTGATGTTATAGGCTGGTGAAAATTGTGGGCTCCAAAATCTTCTGAACACATTAACATGTATTCTTTAGCCTCTTTAATATCAGCTGACTCCCAGGAAGGGCACACCTAATGGTCACATAGTTTGGCCGAATCCAAAAGATGCTCACATAGAAGGTAGAGAAACTATGCTAGGAAGTAGGTATGAACTAGTAAGGTCAGAAAGAAGTTTTTATAGCAAAGAGGAGGTCATTGCCAAGATCTTTATTGTGCCACAGACTCAGTTATTTTGAGTGCCAAATAATATACCCATGTATCTAATTACCTATTGTGCATCCCTCTCTCACACAATACCAAGAGATTTTTGTGTGGACATTACTGATGTTCTTCAGCCCCTGAATTATAATGGGGTTCTGATGAATAGTCTCAAAATGAGTCACCATTCAAGAACACTTCCACCTCATTTCACAACTGCCTTTTTAACACATACCCCTTTCTCAAACTCCAACCAAAAATTAGATTGAAAACCAGCAGGAAGGAAGGAAATAGGCAATTCCCAACTTATGAGTGACTTGTTTATAAATTATTTGTTTAGAACATGGAATACATTTTCCCAAAGACACAATCTTGCAAAGTAGTGGTTAGATTCTATTGAGAACTGACAGAAAGAAACTTTGACCATAGTGTCACAAAGCAGGGCAAAATGATGCTGGCCTATCAAGTAAAGAACAGATATTTCTGAAGGCTGCCTTCTATCTAGCGATTTACAGGAATGGACATCAAGAGAATTGTTTTTGAGGTATCTGATATGGATGTAAGAGTAGGAAATGAAGCAAGATTCAGAGTAGAGAAGAAAGAAAGAAAGAAAGAAAGAAAGAAAGAAAGAAAGAAAGAAAGAAAGAAAGAAAGAAAGAAAGAAAGAAAGAAAGAAAGAAAGAAAGAAAGAAAGAAAGAAAGAAAGAAAGAAAGAAAGAAAGAAAGAAAGAAAGAAAGAAAGAAAGAAAGAAAGAAAGAAAGAAAGAAAGAAAGAAAGAAAGAAAGAAAGAAAGAAAGAAAGAAAGAAAGAAAGAAAGAAAGAAAGAAAGAAGGAAGGAAGGAAGGAAGGAAGGAAGGAAGGAAGGAAGGAAGGAAGGAAGGAAGGAAGGAAGGAAGGAAGGAAGGAAAGAAAGAAAGAAAGAAAGAAAGAAAGAAAGAAAGAAAGAAAGAAAGAAAGAAAGAAAGAAAGAAAGAAAGAAAGAAAGAAAGAAAGAAAGAAAGAAAGAAAGAAAGAAAGAAAGAAAGAAAGAAAGAAAGAAAGAAAGAAAGAAAGAAAGAAAGAAAGAAAGAAAGAAAGAAAAGGAAAGGAAAGGAAAGAAAAGAAAAGAAAAGAAAAGAAAAGAAAAGAAAAGAAAAGAAAAGAAAAGAAAAGAAAAGAAAAGAAAAGAAAAGAAAAGAACTGGAAAAGTGTTGGGGGAGGGCAGGGTTAGCAAAAGTACCCAGGGGTAAAATGGCTGGTGTAAAGACATCTGACTCAGCTATACTTCACAGGTTCATAAATGTAGCTCTTCTTATTGTTCAGTCATGTCTGATACTTCATGACCTCAATTGGGGTTTTCTTGGTAGATACTGGCATGGTTTGCCATTTCCTTCTCCATTAAGGCAAACAGGGTTGAATGACTTGCCCAGGCTGGATTTAAACTTAGGTCTTTCTGAATCCAGACTCAATCCTTTATCCACTGGAGCCCCTTTCCTATCTGGATGCTTTTTGTCTCCTCTGCTTTATCATTATCTGTATGATACCCATTAACTGTAAGAGTCCCCCCCCCAATTTTTATCCTAAGGTTATTTCTCTTCCCTTTCTATAATTTTACTGTCTCTCAGTAACCTCATCAGCTCTCCTGTGATTAATTATGAACTCTATGCAGATGACTTACAATCTACATATCCAACCCCAATCTCTCCTAAAATTCATTTCCACATCATTTCTTGCTTTTACTTGGCATCTCAAACTGAAAGACCTAGAGATATCTCAAATTCAACATGTCCCACACTGAATTTATCTTTCCTCCCAAACCATCCTCCCTCCCAGACTTCTTTATTTCTGTCAATGACACCATTATTCCTCCAGTGTTCCAGGTCTATAGGCTTGATATTAGCCTCTTGCTATTTCTAACTCTACATCTCTCCTCACTACTCATACAATTGCCACCAAAGTTCAGGTCCTTATCCCTTCTTCCTTAGATTATTGCAACTGCCTTCTAATTGGTCTCTCAGCTTCATATTTCTTCCTACTCCAGTCTACTATACACACAGTTCTACTAACATGATTTCTGCTAAACAGAAACCTAGCCATGTCACTCCCCAACTCAATCAGTTTCAGAGCTCCTTTATTTAATATCTTTCATAACGTGGCCCTTTCCATTTTCATTGGACATTAGTCCATCTCCAGTCAATATGGCTGTCTCTGTTCCTAACAAATAAAATCCATCTCTTCCCTCCATGCCTGGAATGCACTCTCTTTACTTGTGACTCAAAAAATCCCTTTGCTAAAACAAGGAACACAACTAAAGTACCAACTTCTCTATGGACCCCTCCCTCCCAAATGACATTGTATCTAACTACTTAATTTATTGGAATCTAGTCTCTTTGTGTTAATTTCATATATACTTTTCTATTTTTACCTTGCTCATAGAAAGTGCTTGATAATTGCTTTATTTGTTCTTTTATTATTTTATTTGTTAGTATTATCTTCTTCATTAAAATGTAAGATACTAGCAAGTAAGGATTCTTTCCACTTTTGTATGCTTCCTAGAACCTATTATAGTGCCCAGCAACATAATTAGTGATTGATAAATGATTGCTCATTGATTGATTGTGGGTGAAAAGAGGCACTCACAAATCATAACAGTGGGCTCCAAAATGAGAAAGCCAAAGGAGGTCCTTCAGGGAATGGTCTCTGGTCCAGGCAACAAGGCCTCTGGCATTCCACTTAGACTTTCCTTCTTCCTCAAAGCACTGCCACACGACTCTAAAATTATCTATTTGAGGGGTAGCTAGATTGCTCAGTGGATAGAGAACCACATCTGGAGGCCAGAGGTCCTAGATTCAAATCTGGCCTCAGACACTTCCTAACTGTGTCACCTTGGGCAAGTCACTTTACTCCAATTACCTAGCCATTACTGTTCCTCTGCGATGAAAGTGATACTCAGCATTGAGCCTCAGATAGAAAGTAAGAATTTAATTTTTTTTTAAAAAAACCCTTACCTTCTGTCTTGCAGTCAATACTGTGTATTGGCTTCAAGGCAGAAGAGTGGTAAGGGCTAGGCAATGGGGGTCAAGTGACTTGCCCAGGGTCACACAGCTGGGAAGTGTCTGAGGTCAGATTAATTTTTTTAAATAAATAAACAAATTACATATATCTCCTCCTGTCTCCTACAGATCAAAGCTCTTATTTTCTTAATGTAGATTCCTCCATTATGTGCTAGGGAGAATTATAATTTAGAAAATTCATACTATGAGTATTTTCTTACAACAATGACCAATATGGAAATATGTCTTGCATGATAATACATGTAGTATAACCCAGATCAAATAGCATACCTTCTCCAGGAGCATGGAGGGAAAGGAGAGAGAGAGCAATTTAGACCATATAATTTTGGGAAATAGGTGTTGAAAATTATTATATATAATTAGAAAAATAAAATATTTTTCAAAATCATTCTTAGAGTATGAGAAGAATTGATAGTCACTGTCCTCTACTTTCTGATAGATTCTTAGTGACTTATAATTGATGAGTTTCAAGTAGTTAATACTGTGAAAGGAAAAATTCCATTCAGAAGAGTGTAAAATATTTCCTAGCAAGGGACACAGTTCTACCTATAATTCTGCCTAAAGGATCAGCTTCTTTTTGATGTTTCTTCTTTTCAAAACTTTTTAGCATTCAACTTTTTTGTCCATTTGAATTAATTTATTTAGTCAATTTAGAACATTATTCCTTGGTTACAATAATCACATTCTTTCCCTCCCTCCCCTCCACCCACCCTTCCTGCAGCCAATGCACAATTTCATTGGGTATTACTTGTGGTCTTGATCAGAACCTATTTCCATGTTGTTTGCACTAGGATGTTCATTTAGAGTCTATATCCCCAGCCATATCCCTTCGACCCATGTATTCAAGCAGTTGTTTTTCTTTGGTGTTTTTACTCCCACAGTGTTTCCTCTGAATGTGGATAGTGGTTTTTCTCATAGATTCATCCAAGTTGTTCAGGATCACTGCATTGCCACTAATGGAGAAGTCCATTACATTCTTTTGTACCACAGTGTATCAGGCTCTGTGTACAATGTTTTCCTGGTTTTGCTCCTTTCACTCTCCATCACTTCCTGGAGGTCATTCCAGTTCCCATGGAATTCCTCCACTTTATTATTCCTTTGAGCACAATAGTATTCCATCACCAACATACACCACAATTTGTTCAGCCATTCCCCAATTGAGGGGCATCCCCTCATTTTCCAATTTTTTGCACGCATAAAGAGCACAGCTATGAATATTCTTGTACAAGTCTTTTTCCTTATTATCTCTTTGGGGTACAAACCCAGCAGTTAGTATTCAACTTTCAAACCCAGAGAGTCTCTAAAAATTAAAAAAGGAAAGTACCCTCTAAGTTCTCCCTCCATTTCTAGGGTACCATAGGAACATTTCTGTTCCAGGATGAGATTGCCCAGAAGCAGCAGGGATCACCTTTGTAAGTCAGGGTTAAGTAAGTTAGTGAATTGGAGACGTAGAAGTGGAGAAGACTCTAATGGAAGGGTGGAGAATGGAGCTGGATGTAGCAGAGGGCAAAGAAGAGGGAGATGGGCAGGATAAGTAAAGTTTTCTCTAAGGGATGACAGTAGGGAAAGGGAGACAAAGGAGAGAGCCATTGCTTTATGACAGGGGAATGCTCTTCTCCCTTGGGACTCAACAGGTTAACTGAGCCTTTAAAGGTTGCATTCTGCTCACACAAACAGAGTATGTTCAGTAAGCTGTCCCTGTGGAAATGGCTCTTCAGACATATCCCCCCTCTGCCCCCACTCTTGGCACTGTGCTGGGAAGGAGGCTGACGTGGGGTGTAGTTACATCTATCTCCTCAATGGCTAAGAATAGCCCTATCCCCCTCCAGATCAGTGGGCTGCTCTTTTTTAACAGCAGGTGTGTGTGCACGCCTGCATGCATCCTTCTGCCAATATGTGGGTGTGCTTAGGTATGCATTGAGGCCTGCCTTTGAGGACCACAATAGTCCTGAAACATCTAGAGAATTAATTTTGAGCATAACAAATAGAGCTAGAGGAGAAGCAAGGAAACCAAGACACTTTTGTGTGATCATTTATGGAACCCAACCCCAAGGTTCACTCAGATATGCTACCAGTACTCTGTAAGGAGGAATCCATTTGAATCCAATTAAAATTGAGTTTAGGGGGCAGCTGGGTAGCTCAGTGGATTGAGAGCCAGGCCTAGAGAGGGGAGGTCCTAGGTTCAAATCTGGCCTCAGACACTTTCCAGCTGTGTGACCCTGGGCAAGTCACTTAGCCCCCATTGCCTAGCCCTTACCACTCTTCTGCCTTGGAGCCAATACACAGTATTGACTGCAAGACAGAAGGTAAGGGTTTAAAAATAAAAGGAAAAAAAGAAATGGCTATGGCTATAGACTGCAAGCCAAATAATTCTTTAAGGGAACAGAACAGAACTTTGATGTTAGTATTTCCATCTGTCAAATGAGGAAACTGTAGAGTTTCAGAGTTGGAAGAGACCATATTGGCCATCTAATCCAACTCATGTGTGCTCAAGGATCCCTATATAAGAAACCTGACAAATGGCAATCTGACTTTTCCTTGAAGACCTTCAGTAATAGGGAACCTATTACCTCATTTTAAAATAGCTCTAATTGTTTGGTACATTCTCTTTTTGTGACCCTATAATCTACACCAACAGTTCCTAGTTTTACCATTCTCTGGAAGAATAAGCAGAATCCCTCCTCTAATAATCATCAAATATTTGAAAACACCCATCATGCCTCTTCCTAAATCACTTCTTCAAGTTAAACATCCTCAGATTCTTTAAGCAATCTTCCCATGCTATGATCACGGTTGTCCTCTTATAGGTTCATTCTAAAATAGCACACTCAGAACAGAGGACAGCACTGTCCTTCCAGTGTCTCAGGTTCATAATTTGGACTTTGTCCTGGACTCCTCACTCTTTGTCACCCCACATATCTAGCCACTTTGAAAATCTCTTGCCTAGATTACTAAAACAGCCTCCTAATTGGCCCCCTGTCTTATGCATTCCATCATACATACTCCTGCCAAGGTCACTTTCTTTAAGCACAGATCTGACCTACACAGTCATTTCCACTTGCTCCTAATAGCCTGTAGGATTAAATATAAACACCTAACCTTGTTGGGCATTAATCATGCTTCCTCCCTCACATCTAATCAAACTAGCATTCTCTCTGTTCCTCAAAGAGGATGCTCTGTCTCCCATCTCCATTCATGCACATATGCCAGGAACACATTCTTTTCTTATACATTCAAAAGATTTTTATTTATAACATTTGTTTTTCTATCACTTCAACTTCTCCTAGTATCACTATACCTCTTCCTGCCGGGGATCTAGGAAAATTTTTGTGAAAAAAGAAAAGAAAAAAAGCAGAAGTCTTATTGGTTACAAGCCTAGTAACCCTGTCAAAAAAGAAAAAGAAATGAGGTTAGCATGGCATGGGCCATTCTTTTGTTGTTTTAAACCCTTACCTTCTGTCTTAGAATCAATATATGTATCTGTTCTAAGGCAGAAGAGGGGTAAGACTGAACCCAGAACCTCTTGTCTCAAGGGCTGGCTCTCTATCTACTAAACCATCTAGCTGCCCCCAGCATGAACCATTCTTGATAAAGTCATAGTTTCCTTTTTGTATCTTCCTTCTCTGGAGGATCATTTATTATTCCTTTAAAAATTCACTGCAGAGGGACAGCTGGGTTGCTTAGTGGATAGCAAGCCAGATCTGGAGACAGGAGGTCTAGGTTCAAAACTGACCTCAGACATTTCCTAACTGTGTGATCCTGGGCAAGTCACTTAACCCCTGTAGCCTAGCCCTTACCACTCTTTTGCCGTAGAACGAATACACAGTATCAATTCTAAGACAAAAGGTAAGGGCTTTAAAAATAGTAATACACTCAAGAATTTTGCTAGAAATCAAAGTCAAGTTCATGGGTCTGGCTTCTAAGCACTTCTCTCTTCCTTTTTAAAAAACTGACACATCCCCTTCTCCAGCCCAGGGGACTTTCAATTGTTCTTTACAATTTTTCAAAAATTTCTGGCAGTAGCTTAGCAATTGGCCATTCTTTAAGTACTCTGGGGGGAAGTTCATGTGATCTGGTGATTTGAATTCCTCAAATTCATCTTTACTCTCTCCCCACTCATCTTGAGTAATCAATGAAACACTGGATATTGTTGAAGTCTTGAGTATGATAATCTTTGTATGACTTTGGGCAAGTTATTCAGTGTCCTTTTCTATAATGAGAAAAATGATAAGTTGGTTGTTGCTCTTTGTACCCAAAGCTAACCAAAATAGCACCATTGGTGATGTCTTTTGACTCATGTGTAAATTGGATTTAAGTGAGGCAGAATTGAATAAAGAGTCATTCCATCTTGCAGAGTCATGGAGGTCCAGTGGCAAGACAAAAATCAAGATGACTGGTGATGACATGGGATATAGTGGATGGCATTGGCTTCTTAGATGCCTAACCAAGCTCTAATAACTTCACAGTGCTTGCTTCTACTATTTTTGTAGTGGTTGGAACAAATTATTCTCATTTGTCCCTTCTGCCAAGGGAGTCTTCACATGCCTGGAGTAAGCATCTCTGAAATCATTGATGAGTTTGAGATCTATTGGTCACCCTCAACCTGGTTTAGCTGGTCTGTCAAAATGATTTACTGGGTTTTAGTTGACTGCACATGCTACAGCTTCTTGGAGATACAGGTGAGAGCTGGGTGGCAAATACACGCCAAAGGTTTGGTGAGCCAGAGGTGCTAATATTCCTCGAATACATTCTACATGATTCAAATAATATTGCTTTAACTCTTTTTACTAGTAAGGGTATTATACTACCAGGTTTGTACCCCCACAAGATAATAAAAAAGGGTTGTACAAAAATATTCATAGCTGCACTCATCGTGATGGCAAAAAGTTGGAAAATAAGGAGGTATCCCTTGACTAGGGAATGGCTGAACAAATTGTGGTATGTGATGGTGATGTAATACTATTGTGCTGTAAGGAATAATGAACTGGAGGATTTCTATATGAACTGGAAGAACCTCCATGAACTGATGCAGAGTGAAATGAGCAGAACCAGAATGTTGTATGCTGAAAGCGCAACATTGTGGAACAATCGAAAATTTGGACTTTGCTACTAGTAGCAATGCAATGATCCAGGATAATCCCCAGGGACTTATGAGAAAGAATACTATCCACATCAAGAGAAAGAATTGTGGGAACAGAAACACAGAAGAAAAACATATAACTTATCACTTGTTTATATGGATACATGATTTGGGGCTTGGGTTTCAAAAGATTGATCTATTACAAAAATGAATAATATGGAAATAGGTATCAAGTGATAACTGTATTTTATAGTACTGTAATTTGTATAACTCAGTGGAATTACTTGTTGGCTCTGGGATGGGAGAGGGAAGAGGGGAGGGAGATGAAATGAATAATGTAACTATGGAAAAATATTTTTTTAAATTAGAATCAAGTAATGGTACTAAAATGAAAATCCTTTATAAAGAAGGATATGAAATTTGGAAGTGTGATTAAATACCCTTTGGCAGATAGATGTAGATGGTATTAGTTGTATGAAGTCAAAAATAAAGCTGGTGTTATGAAATGATGCTCTTTCAATGTGTGCAGGGCAATCAAATAAACATTAATGACTGTGAGTCATGGAATACCATAGTCTCTGAAGAATCAAAGTTTAGAGTACCCAAAAGACAAGGGAAAGGCTCATGATGACTGTGAGTGGGCTGCCACACATTACTAATAAGGAATTATTCAGTAAAAGCACTATTTAGGATGTCATCTGGGAAATCACCAGGAAAAAAGTAGATAACAGTTAGATAGGAATAGCCAATAGTTAGCTCACCTGTTCCAAATGTATCTATACAATGTAGACTACAGTGATGGATTTCCAGTACTTTTGGTATACTCCCAATGGATTTATGGGCATACATGGGCAAGGGGTAAGGGAATAAGCAATTAAATGCCCACCCTATGCCAGGAATTGTAATTTATACATATTACTTCCTTTGTTCAACACAATCAATCTAGGAAGTGTTATTATTATTTGCACTTAATACAAGGGGAAATTGAGGCAGATAGAGAGGTCAAGCAATTTGCCAAGGTAATGCAGCTAGCATCTAGAATTGGATGGTAACTCATGTGTTGAGTTCCAGCACTCTATCCACTTCACCACTTTGCTGTCAAGACGACCTTGTATGGATAAGAGTCACATAAGATAATCTCCATTCTTGGAGAGAATGCTCACAGATTCATCAAAGAATTTGCATGTGGGAATTTATGTCCAAGATATAATACTACTAAGAAGGAAGCTACTGAGGAGAGGTCGTGTGGGCCAGAGTTAAAAGGCTGATTCTGGAGTTAGGACAAACTGGAGTTCAAATCCTCAGTCTTCCATTTATTAGATGTGTGGAGTCTCTTAATTTATCTTTTTACATTTGTATAAAACCATTGAGATTATCGCATCTAACTCTAGATCTATATCCCTAGGAAAGCATCAGAGAAGTGGTTAAATTTGACCCCCAAGAACTCTCCATGAACACACATTTCTTTTAGTCTCCCCATAAATCACATTTCCTTCTCCTTTTGTCATTTTGGCCCTCTACTCTCTGGCCCCGTGCATCCACCCTAAGCATCTTTCTCTGTTCTACCCTCAGTGACATTAGGCTCTTCCCAGGCAGCCTCCTGGCCTCCTCCTCATTCAGAGTCAATTGCTGTCATTCTCCCTCTAATGGAAACTCACCTGTCTTTATGGCTTAACCCCTCTGACCAGCTTGCTAATAGAATGTCACTTCATGCCAGCCTGTCAATGGGAAAAGATCATTTTTCAGCAGAATGTGTGGATTTTCACAGGATCCTTCAAGAGATTATGCTCCTTCCTTTCCTGACAAAAAACTATCCACAAATGATTCCCATTTCAAGCTAAATACGTGTGTTTGGAGCAAGGAGAGAGGAGCAGCATCACAGTTCAAAGGGAAAGATATTCCTGGTAAGGGAGGACTTTCAATGGATATTCCTTGAATCATACCAGGTAAAGGCCACATGTTTCATCTGGGCTTGGGATGGTGTTCTTGATCTACTGATTCCCTCAGCATCTGCCTACAGATCCAAGAACTTCAGTTTGTTTTAAGGTTAAGCCTATGTTATCGGCTTGGCATGAAAGATGGAGTAACATCAAGGATATACACTTATCTCAGGACAATTCTGCTTCTATTTCCTGGCCTCTACAATTCAGCTAGGAATTTCTCTTTTCCCTGAGTTTCTGTCATTGATTAATATTTAATACCAGTGGTCAAACTTCTTCAGTAAAATAGTTCCCACCTTTTCAACCTTTTGGCTTCAGTCATTCAATTCATATCAACAGACATTTAGGACATATATATTATTCTCATACCAATTTTGCTAAGAAGAAGAAAGCAGCATTTAATAGCACTTACTATGTACCAGGCCCTGTGCTAAGCACTTTACAATGTTATCTCATTTGATCTTCACAACAACCTTAAGAGGTAGATGCTACTATTAACCCATTTTATGATTATGGAAACTAAGACAACCACCAGTTAAATGGCTTACCCAATGTTACATCACTAGTAAATATCTGAGGCCATATTTGAACTTCATTTTACCTAATTCTAGAACCACTGAGCTGCTAGACAAGATAGAAATATAATTGGGAAATAACCCCTACCCTCAAAGAGTTTCTATTCGAGGAGGATGAAGTTCTAGACATACAAGGCACTGACTTCCTTGCAAAGCCTGGTGCAAACAGAGAGGAGAGAGTCCCCCAAAATAAGGTGAGATGGTGCCACAGACCAGTGGGGATATTGAGCAATTTCCCAGACACAATCCTGATTATCAACAGAATAAAAAGTCTTCAAACCACGTGAATGAACTCATGAATGTAATTTTTCTGGTCATGACAGGAGCATTGCCAAAGGATCTCATGGAGATAAAAAATTAAATCCGTCCTTAGTCCTAGAAAAGATGAAAAATCCTCATGACTGATACCCAGGCTATCTCTCCTGGGCTCTCATCTTTTAGAAATGATTTATAACCAAGCACATGTAGAGAAATGCTTATTTCTTATCACATGGCACCACAGCAAAGGCTAGTTCCTTGATTCAAGCAAATGCCTTGTTTTCCTCCTTTCACCTTTCCCTCCTGCACTTTTTTTGGGCTTATCTGGCCCCAGCAGGAAAAGAGAAATGCATCTTCTCTGATCTGTATTTAGAGCTTTTCTATACAGTATGTTTGTTCAGGGATTGCTATAAATTGCTGGCTGGGCACAGTTTGAATAAATAAAGCCTACCTCTTCTATTTTAGATTCCATTACGACAGAGAAAAGACAGAAAACACACTTCCCTGTGGCTTTAAAACTTCATAATTTTAAAAAATGATCTTCAAGATAGTGTTTGATCTTGATTCTATATTAGTCACTCAACTCAGTTTATCTTATCCTTGGGAAGGTGGGAATCACAAAATATTTAGGCTGTAAAGGGACTTTAGAGTTCATCTAACTCGATCCCCTAATTTTGAAGAAGATACTATAATATTAAGGCAGAAAAAGGCTAAATTATTTGCCCAAATCACACAGCCAGTGAATGAATAAAGGCAAGACACAGAGCTCTCAAACCTCAGCTTTTCTGCTTTGTCTTTGTTAGAAAATTCTGGACTCATAGTCTCATAACTTGTCTAACTCTATTTCACAATAGAGTACCATCCCTCTTCCCTCATGCTGTCTGCTTTCCATCTGCCTTGAAGTGGTAAATCATTGACTAGGAGTAGGAATAGATATCCTGGATCATCACAGATGGAGCACAATCAAGGTCAAGGAGGGACTCAAGGAGGAGCAATATTAATACTGTCCTTTGATTGGGATGGTTACCCATTCTACACATCTTGATTTACAGTGGCCTAGCCAAGACCCCAAATAATTGAGAGTTCTTGCCAGAAACATGAGAGCTAACAGTGGGAAAAGTACCAAGATATAGGAGTTCCTATTTGTATTGATCATAATCATAGAGTTAGAACTAGCAGAGACCTTGTAAACTATCTAGTCAAAGTCACTCATTTACACAGGAGGAAATGGGGGAACAAAGATTGTGACTTGTCACAGCTCACAGAGGAAAGGACAGGGCAAGATTTGAAACTAAGTCCTACAACTTTAATCCAGCATTTTCCCCATTGTACCATGTTGCCTGCATCCTCTTTCCATGCCCCAGGATGAGCCAAGGTCCTGAGTCCAGAGTTTTTGTGTCTTCATCGGACTGGCTAAAGTAGAAGCATGAATGTAGCTCCCTGTGAAAATGGAGTTATTTGGCAGTTTTCAGATGAATTCAAAGCAATCTATATTCATATGGAAAAAATGTTCTAAATCACTATTGACTAGAGAAATACAAATTAAAACAAATGTGAAGTACCATCTCACATCTATCAGATTGGCTAAAATGATATGAAAGGAAAATAATAAATGTTGGATGGAATATGGGAAAATTGGGGCACTGATACACTGTTGGTGGAGTGATGAATTGATACAACATTCTGGAGAGCAAAGGGCTATAAAACTATGCATACCCTTTGATCTAGCAATACTGCTGCTAGGTCTATATCCATAAAGATAAAAAGGAGGGGAGAAGGATACACCTGTACAAAAATATTTCAGAGCAGCTCTTTTTGTGGTAGCAAAGAATTGGAAAATGAGGGGATAACTATTGATTGGGAAACAGATGAACAAGCGAACATGTTGTGGCATGTGATTATAATGGAATATTATTGTGCTATAAGAAATGGTGAACAGGACAATTTCAGATTAAGCTGTAAAGACCTCTATGAAATAATGCAAAGAGAAGGGAACAGGAACAAGAGAACATTGTATACAGTAACAGCAATATTGTACAATGATCAACTATGAATGACAACTACAATCAGCAATACAATGATCTAAGGCAAATCCAAAGAAGGCTTGATGAAAAATAATATATAGCACTAGAAAAAAATACTGATGGAATATGAAAGCAGATCAAAGTATACTATTTTCACTTCATTTTCTCCATGAGTTTCTTTTTTTCAAAAGTAATATGTGTCTTTTCTCATCACATGACTCACATGTAAACATGTATTGCATGATTGCATATATATAACCTATATCAAATTGCTGCATTTCAGGGAGGGAGGCAAAGAGAGAAGGATGAAGAGAATTTGAAATTTATAACATGAGAAGATGTGTTTAAAATTATAATTAACTTAATTCAAAAATGTAATTAAGAAAATAATTTTTAAAGGAAATGGAGTTGTTTGTATTCTTTTGGCTGTTCAAAGGAGCTCTCAAACTGTGCACTTCTTAGAATTCTAGGACTCTTATCAATCATTCTGCCTGAGGACATCTGGGGTCAGTGAAACTGGTGAGTATACAGCCACTCAGCAGGTGTTTATTTTGTTTTTCTTTTAGTATCATGTATTATTTATTTCCTCATTAATTTAATTATAGGAATAAAAACTCTGCATAAAGTACCCACGCACATCTGCCTGTTTTGTGAAGAGTCAAATCTCCATAGACTAGAACTAACTAAAATATATCTAGTTTAAAAAAGTTGTTCTGACTAAACAACTGAAGAACTTCTTGTGGAGCTTCTTTCTTTATCATGGCTTTCAGATAATCCAATAATTCTTAGATTGTCTCTCCTACACCTGTTTACTTGGTCAGTTGTTTTTTCAATAAGATATTTGATGTTTCCCTCTGTTTTTTTCATTCCTTTGATTCTGCTTTATTGTTTCTTGATTTCTCATGAAATCACTAGTTTCTAGATGGTCAGTTTTCCTCTGTCAGTTTTTGTTTCTCCTTTTTCAATGAGCCCATTTCTTCTTGCATCACTTTCCTTTCTCTTCCCCATTTTTCCTCTACCTTTAATAATTGGTTTTTGAAGTCTTTTCTGAGCACTTCCAGAATCTGTGTCCAATCCATATTTTTCTTTTGGACTTTGGGTATGTTGCCTTTGCTTTTACTGTCCCCTTCTGTGCCTGTACCTTGCTATGTGTCTACATAAAAATGAATTAGGTGCTTTTTTGATTGTTTGCTCATTTTTCCTATTTAATTATAGGTAGGCTCTGTTTTCTAGGGAGTTGGGATACCCTCTTAAACTTCAGTCCTTACTTGATGTTATTGTTATTTCAATCTTTTCTCTCTGTTTTGCTTTGTACATGAAAATGCTAATTGTTTATATTCAAGTACTAAAATTTTCTATAGTTATAGACAACTTTCTTTGGATATAATAAATTTAACCAATGTTCCTTCTAAAATGTGGCACCCAGAATTTAACCTCCCCAGTCCTCAGTTTACTCCTCTATAAAATGAGAGAGTTCAATTTAACTTCTCCTTTTGGCTCTGTCATTCTATGATTGTATGACTCTGACATGAAATTGCCCAAATGGAGATGGAAAATATCTATTTCAAATAAACTAGTTCCCTTTCTCCTGGGATTCAACCAAACCAATTACAAAAACCATGTTCTTTCAGCAGAATGGTTTCATTCAATCTCATTTCAACTGACCTAGCCACAGAAGCTGTATAGGGGGAAGGGGAGCTAATACTCCTCGACCACCTTCTTTTTCTGTGAATCTCTGTTTTCCTCCTGAGCTCCCTTTTTTTAAACCATTCACTATAAGCTTTGCTTTTGTCTCCTCTTTGTTAGGCTGAAACATGTCAAGAATTTTTAAAACCTATTAAAATAATATCAAAGAAGGGCTATATTCCAACACTGAAATGGATCTACAATTCTTCAATGTTATTATTTCTTCCCATGATGCAAATTATAAGCCATCTATACCTGACCAACCTGTATATTTCCACCTTTAAGTTTAAGAAGCAAGTCTACTGGTGTGAAGGTAGCTTTCTCTCCTTGTGTCAAGATATCATTGACTGCCTAGCTCTTCCTTGTTCTTGCCAGTTGACAGCCAACTCTTTTCTCTGTCATCTTCAGTTTAGCTTGGTTTTGATATGTTTTTGGTCTCTTCACAACAATCATAAAAGGAGATAGTTAAAAGTTAATCACTCAATGGACAAATATTTAATGGACAATGGAAAAATGGTACAAATATTTAAGTACCTGTTCTGTGCCTAACATTGTGCTCAGACTAAGTATACAAAGACAAAAAAAATTAAATCCCTGCCCTCAAGGAGTTTACTTCCTAATGAGAGAATATAATATTTGTGCAGAGAAGTAAATAAAAAATATAAACTATTAAAAACATAAACAAAATAAATAAGAGGGTACAAAATAATGATAAAGTTTTTTAGTGCTTCCTATGTGCAATTTATTGTGCTATGATTAGAAGGCAGTCCTTGCTCATAATTTAATAAGGAAGAAAATGCACATGGAAGGTTTCAGCTACATTTCAAACAGAAAAGTGTTACAGTCTTTAGGGTATAAAAGAAAAGCAGATGTTAATACCTCTTCTTTGATGGTATTTCCAATTTTTAAATAACATTTGTTACTGGTGTAATGGGGGAAGGTCGATAAAAACTAGGGGAATCAAATGAAAGAAGGCACTTGGTCTAAACCTTGAAGGGATTCTATGGTTCCATGAAGTGGGGATGTTATGTGACAACATTTCAGGCTTGGGGAATAGGTTGTGTCAAAGGTATGTAATCTTAAGTATAGGAAACAGTAAGTAGGACAGTTTGACTGAAATAGAGAAAGTATGCAAAGGAAAGATATAATAAGCCTAGGAAGATAGATTGGAAGAAAATTGTGAAGATTTTAAAAAATCAAACAGAGGAATTTATATTTTATTTTAGGGACACTAGGGAATCATTGAAGTCTCTTGAGCTTGGCAGAAAATTTGGTAAAGAATTATGCTGAAAGGATGTCAAATTCATAACTTCACTGTAGGACTGGAGAGAAGAGAGACACGAGACCACTAGACGAACTAAGGAGCTACCACAATATTCCAGATGAAAGATTAGGGTCTGAAACACAGTGGTTGGGGTGGGAGTTAAGGGGAAATGGCAGACGTGGCTGAATTTGTGAAGAAAGAATTGAAAAGACTTCATAACATTGAACAGAGAAAGTGTGTGAGAGTGAAGAATCAAAAATTAAAATAGCAAAATAAAAACAGGACTCAAGTGATGGAAGGAGAAAGTTTCACAATTGTGATGATAGGGAGGATTCATAACCAAAATAAAATGATAGAAAAGATGACAAAAAATAAAACAAGCAATTTTCAACTAAAAAGCATGAATGAAATTAATATGGACAGAATAAGAAATGCTGTTTAGTGAATAAAAGCTTTACATAAAGTATTTCTCTCAAAAGAATGACAACCAAAGCATGTAAGGAATTGAAAGATGCATAAAAACCTAAGGCCAAATGTAGAAGACAAGAATGAAATTTTTTCAAAGAAGAAATAGAAATTATCAATAACTATGTTTAAAATATTCTAAATAAATAATTAATGTGAGATTTCTGGGGGGAAAACTCCAAATTAATAATGAAAGGAATGCAAATTTAAATTATTTTGAGGTTTTATCTTACACTCATCACATTGCCAGTGAGAAAAAACAGCAATAGTCAATGTCAGGTCTATGGGAAATTATGAACACCAATATACTGTTGGTATAACTGAAAACTATTTCAACCACTCAATAAAATAATGTGGAATTAGGTGAGAAAAATTATTAAATTGTTCATATGCTTTCACTCAGTACCAGCTTCTCCATGAGGCCTTTCTGACTCACCCTCACTACCAACCCTCCTGGTTGCCAATAACCTTCCCCCTTCAAAAGGAATCACCATATATTTACAATTCTGTTCATGTTGTTTCTCTCCAAGGGAATATTGACTCCTCTGGGAAAAGAACTGTTTAGTACCGCGGTTCATTTACTATGTAGGTTTTTTGGTACATGCTTCTTTGACACACAATCAATCTTTTACATATGTGACATTCTACAATTTGATTGGATATTATCAAATCACCTGAACAACACTCTTGTGATGTTACTACAACAAAGAATTCTGTGATCATTTACCAGGTTTCTACAACACTGTGATAGATATGATTAATGTGAATAAAGCCATTTGTCGGTTAGTACCCCTTGACCTGCTGAGAGGATCACTGTGCTTTTGGTCAGCTTTCATTATCCATCATAATTGCTTGGGAGATGGACAACAAAACATCTTTGTATCTAGGTGTGAGGACTTAAAGCAGACCAATTTGGGGGTTTTCCTCAATTTACAAGTTCTGTTTTTCTTCTGTTACTTTGAAGTGCCTAGCAATGCTGCTTGGCTTCTGTTCCAACAAATTCATTGGAGTGTGGTAACTGTAGGAAAAGATTCATTATAGTACTCAAGCTTTTGGCCACTGTTTATTGTAGGGCCTTGGAGCGTGCCTTGTGCTTGATAAAGGAGGGGTCATAGGCAGTAATTTTGGGGCTTTAATTCTGTAATTGCAATCTAGGGGTAATAACCTAGGGGGCTTAAAGTAGGGTATATATTTATTGATCCCATAAGTATTTGCTCTCATACTATTTCTCCTGTATTGGGGAGAGAATAGTAATAATAATAATAAGTCCATTAGTGAGGAAAAGTTTGGGAGAGAAGTCACAGAGGGGGATCAGTGGGGGGCCCTCATTCTGGGAGTTGCTTTGCAGACCTCATTTTCTCAGACCATGACCTTGCCAGTCAGTTGGGGTATAATGGTCTCCAGCATCTCCTCCCTTTTTGTTTTTTAAAGTAAAAGACTCCATATCAATTTGAACTTGACGTATGGTGTATCCTAGGCATTGAATGATAATTGGAAAGCAAATAAAAATGAGAAAAAATAAAACAAGAGCAAATCCACAGGAAATAAGGGTACGAATGAGACTGTTATGGAATACCTAGGAAGAAACACTGTCATAAAATGAATTTGCAATAGATGAGACCGAATAAAGGGAATTACTGGAATGGCCAATATCCATAATTTGTTTATGCAGTGTTATCAGGTCAAGAGAATTCTGAGTGGTTCCAAATTCCAAAGATGGATTGATGTATGTTTGTTCTCCCAAGGAATATCTGATTGATTATAAGGAAGGAGAGAAAGACAAATCCATTTGTACTCAGCATGGCACTTTGATTTAAATCTCACTTTTATATTCTGTAACTGATTGCCAATATAAATGATGGCTTCTTCTAAGAAATTTAAACAAGCCTCTAACCCTTTATCTATCTGTTCTTGAGTTAAAAGGGCAAGTGAAACATTCTTAGAAAGATTGTCTACATGTTGTGCAGTGTGGACTGTTTAAACAAGAGCAGTACTGGATGTAGCCAAGGATGCAATTACTGAAATAAGAGCAGTTATACCCAGAATTAAGGCTGCAATAAAATGTTCAGGATGACTTAGATTGTTAGAAATTAGTTGTAAGACATAAACACCTGCATCATCATACCAATCAGTTATCAAGTTCACAGGGAGCATAATAAATGGTCATTGTTTAACAATGAATACAGTGATTGCAGAAATAGATGGATCAATACAGTTTGTCAAAATACATCCTGAGCAAGAAATCTTAAAAGTTTTGGGAGATTCACATTGTAAGGAGGAGAAACTGCTGTTTGTTTTAATATTCTAATAGTAAATAATAATTAATAAATACATAAATAAATAAAATATGTCTCATAAACTGTACAATTTGAGAATAAAAAGTGGACTTGAGATAAGAATATGTGAGGGTTCATGCTTGAGGCTGTGGAACAGTTTAAAGATGAAACAAAGTAGAACCATATAGTCACATCATTGCTCTGGCATTTTATGGAATCATTAGTTCCTTTATATGACAACTAAAAATTCATGACTTTTGGAATGAATTGCTCTCATCTACCCATTTGGCTAGGGGAATTATCACTAAGTCCAACTCACATCAAATCAAGACATCACCCTTGTTATGTCATTGGTGTTCTTTGAAAAACAAAGGATGAACAGAGTAAAATTCAATCTAATACTACAATATGGTATTGAGGGTGGGGGAGAGGGGCTGTATGGAGGAGATGAGGGACAAACATATCAATTGTCCATATTGTGCTTGCAGTAACCAAAAGATGAATTTTGAGCCTAAATATTTGTCTTGAGCTTATTTCAATATTTTTGTGCTTCCTTCCCTAATAACAACTAGAGGTATTATTGAGATTCACAGCTTCCAAAATAATAAAGTGATTTGAAGCAGCTATGCTTTCTCATGGGTTCCTCTAGAAAGTACTCCCTGACATCAAGCTCCTTCTCTTTGTCTCCCATCACTCTACCTTCAGTTCTCTACATCCAAGAAGAATAAGTCTGACTCACTTTTCCACCTGACTGCCCTTCAGATACTTGAAAGACAAGTGTTGCTTTTGCCCTAAGTTTTCTCTTTTCCAAGAAAAATATACCCCAGTACATTCAGCCTATTTTTCATATGGCATAGGGCCATAATCAATCAATCACTTAACTGTGTACTATGTGCTAGGCAAAAAGACCTGGAGGGAATATTTATAAAGTACATAATTATTTTCTTCAGGAAGGTGGATGGAATGAGGGACTTGATTCCATTCAATCCAATTCAACAGACATTTATTTAGTGACTGCTGTATGTAGGTAGTAGGGACCTAAAGATTAAAAAATGTCCCAAAGATGAAATGAACTACATTAACTCATTAAATTGTAAAAGCAAACTGAAATGAAGCCAGATATGGATTTCTCAGTGAACCATGGACCAAACCAAACTACTTGGATTTCTATTTTGGTTTGGTGTGTGTGTGGGGGGAGGGGGGGGTTGAGGATTTTTTCTCTTTTCAAAGAAGCTACTGAATCAGCCCTTCAAATAAAGGATTGCCACTGAACCATTAAAAACTTATTAAGTACTCTCTTCTATCCCATCCCTTCTGAGATCTTGCTGCTTGATTTGTAGCTATCTTCATCTCTACATTTTCTGAGTTTTTATGAATGGAGAGGCAAAGCATGTAATATATGAAAGTCTCTCAGTAATAAGAATCCTGTCAATAACATTTTTGCCTTCTGCCAGTTATAGTAAGGGATTTTAGCAGCAGCTAGCAGACAGCAAGATATCCTGCAAACCAACATTCCACACAGAACTCTGAAGAGCTGGGAAACTGAACACACAGGAAGTTTTTCTGAGAACAGTTTATATACTCTGGAAAGAGAGAGAGGCTGCTGCTTTTCTCTAGCAGTCAGGAGATCCCAGAAGGTTTCTGTCTGGTTTTTCTGGGGTAGACGCAGAGAGCCAGTGATTCCCTCTTCTTTGGCTTTCTTGATATTCTGCCTGTTCCTGCCTGCTATTGCTGCCAGTGCTGCTACTGTCAATTGGATGTCAACAGAGCTGTTACTGGGACTACTGCTTGAATCAAAGAGGACTCCTGGTTGTGAGATACTCTGTCCTTTGTCCTTGTTCTTATTTAAAAAAAAACCCTAACCTGAATTACTAATTTAAGAATTTAGTTTAGAATAATTATAGAAGGTATAAGAGTTTTAATCTCAGTTCCCTAATTCCCTTTTTTCCCTCCTCCCTTTAGCTAAATAAACCTGTTATTTTATATAGAGAGATAGTTTTGATCCCGTTTTTTAAACCACCTATTACATTTGGCCAGAGTAACCCTACAAAAATTGACTTAGACAAAAGTAAAACAGAGAGATCAGTAGGTTGATAGTTGGACCAACTTGTAACATTCCATTGTCCCTCTCTGGGCACTTGGTTGCTCTCCAAGGTGCTGATACTACTTACTCTTGATTGACCCAGAACTCTGATTCTTGACTGACACTGAGGGGGGTTTATTTTTAAATACCCTAAAGGCCAATAGTACATATGTTAGGAAGCCATTTTTGAAATTCTATTTGGTATTTATTATTACTAATAATAGTGGACAATAACATCTATACTGTGTTTTATAGCAACTTCATGTACACATTTAATATCATGTCAGGAGACATGGCAAATATTATTTTGTATTTTTTATGGGATTGTTTCCTACATATCCCTTAAGGGATTTTCACCTTG
Source organism: Monodelphis domestica (assembly GCF_027887165.1). Lineage (NCBI taxonomy): Eukaryota > Metazoa > Chordata > Mammalia > Didelphimorphia > Didelphidae > Monodelphis > Monodelphis domestica. The sequence goes on along the minus strand of NC_077228.1, from coordinate 56,314,351 downwards.
TTTCCCCATTGTTGTTATATTGTTTTAGGATATGAATGGATGGAACCAGTGATGTCTTTGACTATAAGAACTGTGTTACCTTATGTACCATTGATGTGTTTATGTTTACTTGTCTTGTATAAATGTAGAGTTTTGCTTTTTGGTATTGGTTATAATCTACGGGCAATTGTTCTATGGATAACAAAAGATAAAATAGATGCAATGGAGCAATGTATGAAAGAGAAGATGATTTTGAATTATGGTGTTTTAAATGATTTGAAAGATAATTATATCAATAAGGAAATTAATGAAGGAAAAATTAAGAAAATGTCTAGATTGGAAAAGGGAAGATGCTGAATGTGATAAAACCCAAGCATTGTTGTTTCCTCTAAGAGATATACCTGTTGTTACACAAGATGAAGTATATAAGATTAAAACTCATAAATTGTTTACTCCTGAGAATTTGGAAACAATCAGATGTAGAACCCCTTGCTTTTCAGATGAACCTAATAAGGTAGTAAAAGAATTTCAGAGGGCAATAGAGATCTTTACCCTTACTATGCTAATTTTACTTGTTAATGAAGGAATTATTAACCCAAAAGAGAGGAACCACTTCATGGAGGAAACTAGAAATGATCCATCTTTGACCCCATGGCCACAGGATTTTGAAGGTATTGATATGAATTCATCCTCAGATTATACAAGGATGAAACAGGCCAGGAGGTCAATCATGTGTGTTAAGAAGAGGCATGCCAAATGCCCTAATGCTTGGTCCAAATTTGAGAACATTAAGCAGAAACAAAAAGAATCACCAATTAATTTTTTAGAGAGAATAACAGATGTGGCTGAAATAATTTTAGGCCTTGATATATTAGTGGACAACACAATTGCACACATCAAGAGACTATTTGTAAAAAAATGTATGTCCTAAGATAAAATTATTTTTTAAAAAATAATTATTGGAAAAAAGATGGGTTTGGAAGAATTGAGGAGAAAAGCAACTTATTTATGCATGGATAATGATGATAGATATGAAGACAGAAATACTGTAATAGAGGATTTGAAAAAGAAATTAAGAGTTGCTAAAATTAAAGCAAGGGACAGTGAAATAAAGGAAATAAAGGCAGTGGCAGCACTTAGATCTGTGCAACCAAACAACCAGTACAGACCAAGAGAAAAAAGATTGGGACCTCAAAGATGTTTCTTATGTAATTGTGTAAGACATTTTGTGAGGGAATGTAGATTCAGAGGGCAATTTTCTAGACAACTTAATCAACACAAAGTATATAATAGATAGTATAATAATAATTGGAATAACAATAATTATCAAAGGAGAAATAATGTTAACAATTACCAAAATGCTTGCTGTCAGGGAGCTCAAGCACCTAATTCGAACATTTTTATGCAAGAGTGGGTTAAGTCAGGAGCAAGAACCAAATACAGCCAAGTAGTCAGTGGACATAAGGGTAAGCAGAACAAAGGGGCATGTTCATTATGAAGATGTACCTGGAGTTATAAAGTATTTGAAGTATCAATGGAAAATGAATTGGAAATAAATGGAACTGATTGTAATGAAAGAAAGGGTAATGTAATTATAAGTAATGTGATTGAAACAAAGGATAATGTAATTAGTGTTTATAATTGTGAGAAAAAGAAAATTGCAATGTAAAATTAGTGGAAAATTATAATGATCGTAAAATAATGGAAAATAAAGAATGTAAATTGAATAAAGATAATGTGATTGTAAATGAGAACAATGATACCAAAGTAGAGATTATAAAGACCAATGGGAGTGGTGAAAAAGCTGATGATGATGTTAAAGATGTGAAATCCTGAGAATATCATGCAATTCAAGAAGATGTAAATTTGTATGGACAGGAAATGATTGAGTTTTGTACTGATGTTACTATGTTAGCATCAGTGTTGGAAACATTCCAACCACCAAATAGTACAGAACCATATGTGTCTGTAACTACTGGAGACCAGATTTATGATCTTCTAGGTGATACTGGAGCAACTAAATCAGTTTTGCAAAGTTTTCCTAAGAATTGTAGAGCTGTTGGTACAATGGAAGTAATGGATGCTATTGGTAAACTACAGAGAGTAACAAAATTACAACCAAAAATGACTAATTTAGGTCCATTTTCTATGGAGCATACATTTCTGGATATGCCAGACTCTCCAATGAATCTTTTAGGTAGAGATTTATTATGGAAACTAAAGGCAATGATTCAATGTACTGATACTGGTGTTATCTCATTACATCTACCAGAAGACTCTCTGAAAGCTTTTCTATTGCTGTTCTTAGATTCAGTCCATACAGAGGATGACTTAGATTCAATCTATCCAATACCTGAGGATATCCCTGAAGATCTTTTGTCAAAGTCTTCCACAGATGTAGGTCTATTGAATTCTGCTACTCCAGTAAGGGTTAGGACTAAGGAAGGACCATTTCCTTGTGTACCTCAATATTCCTTGACTAAAGAAGCAATTGAGGGTATAAGACCAATCATTGAATCCATAATCCAAAAAGGGATCATTATACCTTGCTTCTCAGAATTTAATACCCCTATTCTTCCAATCAAAAAGCCAAAGTTAAATCAGAATGGCAAAGTTGTATATCATTTTATACAGGATTTAAGAGTAGTCAATGATTATGTAATCAAGACTCATCCTGTACCAAGTCCAGCTTCTATAATTTCTTCCATTCGAAGTCATGCAAGATATTTCACAGTGGCAGATTTATGCGCAGCTTTTTTTTCAATTCCAATTAATGAGGATTTTCAAAAGATTTTTGCTTTCACCAAAGCAGTGGACATGGACATGTTTGCCACAGGAACTTACCAATTCACCAGGCAATTTTCACAAATTCTAAATGGAGAACTGAAAACTATAACATTCAAAGAAATACATTGATACATTTTGTGGATAATATTCTTCTTGCATCCCCAAATGCTAAGGTGTGTCTGAGAGATAACAAGATTCTTTTGTTAGAATTATATAAGCATGGGCATAAAATATCCAAGGCAAAATTACAATGGGTTTTGCCAAGTGCAATAGCTTGGTTTTGTGTTATCAGAGGGTTTAAGAAGTATCACACAGAAAAGAACAGCAGATATCCAGAAACTTAGTGCTCCTAAGAGTTCCTAAAAGCAACTCAGAGTTGTTCTTGGAAAACTCGTTTCTGTAGACAACGAACACCTGGATATAGTAGACTAACAAAATGTCTAACATTTAACCAGGAATATAGAATCAGAACCTCTAAAACTAAAGCCTGGGCATCTGCAAGCCTTAAGTAAGCTTAAAGAAGCCATTTTATCTGCTCCAGCTTTGAGTATTCTAAACTATACAAAACCATTCCAACTATTTGTCAATGAAACTAAAAATATTGCTCCTGGGGTACTGACAGAGACTTTAGGGCAATGTTATTGTCCAATTGGATATTATAGTTGTCAGCTTGATACAATAGCTGCAGGTACAGTTCATTGTCTAACTCCCTATTGTTACATACAGCTCATAGAAAACAATAACAAAAAAAGACACATCAAATAAACCCTTAAACTAACCCTACTGGTTTTAGTCACTATTTTATAACAATAATTTTATAGTCCTATAACAAGATCCTACCCAATACCATGAGTATTACTCATCTGAGAGATGTAGAAAAGTTTGCTATCAACAGAAACCTAAGAAAACACCTATATTTTGAGCCTTACATGATGTGTACTGGGTTTATCCCTTCAAGAAGCAGTCTGATCTTTGCTGATGTTTGCTTTTTAATATCTTTGCATCACAATATACTTACTCTCCCAAGATACTAATGGTAGACTTGATCTAGGGGAACTAGACATCCCAAAATACCCTGGCAAATTCTGGATTTTAGTTTCTTTTCCTTCAATGAATTGCTCTATGTCTCCCTGAATCCCTTCAATCTTGGGTATTGTTCCAGGAAAACTTAAGTGGCATTGGCACAGAAAGTATGGGAAACATTCTAACATCACATGAGTTTTCACAAAGGGTAAAAAAAAAATCTTAGATAGGGCCATGGTTGAAGTTGAATTGGAAGAGCTGGACCCTTTCCTTCTGGTGGTCATTTTTCTTAAAGTGTCTTTTTCGTTTTATTTCCTTTAATTAATTAGAAATATGATTTCTCTTTCTGTCAAAACATTTAGTGATAATTCATCTGCCAAAAAAGTATAGAAAGCAGGATAGGAAGTATAGGAAAAGTATAACTTATTCTTGACATAATTCTTACTAGTAATTAGAGGACCTAATTGTTAGGGTGGAAACGATGAAAATATTGGCAAGAAGAGGCTTGTGCATTCTTGTATTTGTGATATGGAATAAATCAAGTAGGGCATGATAAGACATGCAACTTAGATGTTGGAATGCAGATTTCAAATGGTTCAAAAAGAGGATAGGTATGATCCTTTGGACTATGATTCTATGGGGGAAGTCTCTTAGGAGGAATGGGAAACTTTCAAATTCTGAAGATACAAAGAAGCATAGAGGGGAGCTAATAAAAATATAAAAGACCAATAATTATCCAGTGGGCAAAGTATTGGACTTGGAGTCAGGAAGATTTGAGTTCAGATCTAGACTAGATACTAACTAGTTATGTGACCCTGGAGTAATTAACCATTTAATTACTGGATACTTCCATATTCCCATCCGTTAAAAGATAATGATAATAGTCCTTCCCCCCAGGGTTCTTGCAAGAATCAAATGAAATAATAGTTGCAATTGCACCTTGCAAATCTTAAGACATATTAATGCTAGTTTTTATTAGATAAAATTATAAATGGTCAAAGAATCTGGAGAATTCTTCAAGAGAAGAAATAAAAATAATTAATAGCTATGTGCAATATTGCTCTAAATTACTAGTAATAAAAATATAAATCAAAATAATATGAATTAAAAATGATGTTTCACTTCAAGCCCAGCAAGTTGGCAAACATGTTTAAAGATAGAAATAATGGAAGACACTGATAGTAGAGTTATGAAGTGGTACAATCATTCTTAAAACCAATTTCAGATTATGCTAAGAAAGTGATTAAAATGTCCCAATATTTGATTTGACTCAAAGCATTGCTAGACATACACCCCACAAAAATCAAAGTGAAAAATGAACAATCCATATACATATATGTACCAAAATATTTTGGCTGCCTTTTTTATAGCAGCAAAGAAGTAGAAATAAAATATATGCCCATCAATTGGGGAATAGTCAAACAAATTGTGGCATATTGGTGTAATGAAATATCACTATACTGTTAAGAAATGATGAATATGAAAAATAGAGAGAAATCTAGGGGCATGCAGGAAAATAGCATATACAATAAGTACAACAATGTAAGTAGAAAGAATAACAACAAAATAATAAAATTAAATGATATATAATTACCAATAATAGATCAAAAACAGAAAGGAGAAACTTCACCTTCCTCCATTCTTTGTAGGACTGGAGGACTATGGGTACAGAATATTATATACACCATCAGAATTGTCAGTTAGTTTGGCTGAACTGCTTTTATTCTCTTCTTTTTGTTGCTATGGATAGCTCTTTACTGAGCAGGGAGAGGGATATATGTGTGTGTACATATATGCATGTATATGTTGATAAACCTATACCCATGTATATGTAAATGAAGGTGTTATAAAAATAAATTATATCAATAATTTTTAGAGACACAAAAAATTCTAAGGAGGAAAAGATAGTTGTCTAAAGAAATAAGTACAGATTTATAGGGAGCTCACCAAACTAACAGATGTTTTTTTTTTTAAATATGCCAAACCTAGAAGGTAGCAGAACATAAATACAAAATGTGTCACAATCCTGTAAGATTCATGTCAGTATTCTGAGTAAAGCTCAGAATGATCTGTGGCTGTTTAGGAAAGCTACAGACAAAAAAGTAGTCAAAGTAGTATTAAAACCACATTGGGGAAAAAGAGGAAAGGTTGGCATGGTGGCACATACCAGTAATCCCAGCTTCCAGAAACACTGAGGCTGGTGAATCTCTTGAGCTGAAGAATTCTGGGCCATAATGGGTTATTCTGATTGCATGTTGATCATCATCCGTATTTTGGGGCATTGGGGACAGGTTGAGGAGAAGAGCAGAGATAAGCTTTTCTAAGGAAGGACAAAGTTGGAAATGGAGCAGAGCAAAGCTCCCATGACAATCAATGTTGGGATCAACTGTGGATAGCCCCTACACTTCCAGCCTGAACAAAAATAAATCTAAAAGAAGAGAAAGGAAGAGGAGGGAAAAGGAAGGGAGGAGGAAGGCAGGCAGGAAGGAAAAATTACTTTTTAAAAAGACATAAGACCACTGTTTTAGGCATATGGAACAATGGTAATGGATGACAGCTCTATTTGTGTTTTTCCTCTTTTCTCTGCCAAGGAAAATGATCTTCAAACTGGAAAGGACAGAACAAAAATAGCTAATGAGGAATTTAGACCAAGATAAGTAAGAAGTAAAAAGAGAGCATCCAGCTTCTTTTGGTGCTCTCAGGTCTCCAGGCCAGATGGTAACAATCCAAAGAATGGAAAGAACTGCAGACATGATTACTGAATAACTGTCAGTGATCTTTTCAAGATTATGGAGTATAGGGAAAGTATCAATGACTTTGAAGAGGATGAATATCATCCTCATTTAAAAAAAAGAATGAAGAGAACAGAATCTACAGTCTAAATATCTGAAACTTAGCTTTGATTCCTGGCAAAATGTCTGAATTTAATATTAAGATATGGGCAGTGAATATCAAGAAAATGAAATTATAATGATAGAAGTATCATGACCTCTTCAATAACACCATTGCTCACTCAATCCATTGTAACTCCATTTCCTCTTTTGACAGGGTTACTTGACTGACAGTTAGATTGAGAGAATAATGAAAGTATCATTTATCTAGATGTTAGTAAAGCTTTGCTTGTGGACAAATTAGAGAGATACATGAAGTGAAGTGGTAAACTCAGAACTGTTTGAATGGCCAGATCCAAAGGATAATTATAATGGTTTGATTTCAATCAATCAATAAGCATTTAGTAAGTACCTACTAAGAATCAGATGCTGTGCTAGAGCACTGGGGGTACAAAAAGATGCAAAAATAGCTCCTGTCCTTGATTTCACAATCTACTGGGGGAAGCAACAAGCAAACAAATATGTACAAACATACTATATGCTGAACAGAAAATAAGTGGAAGGCATTTGAATTAAAAGAGATTGGGAAAGACTTCCTATAGAAGATGGAATTTTATTTGAGACTTGAAGGAAGCAAGGGAAGCTATAGAGAGAGATGAGGAAGGAGATCATTCAAGGCTTAGGGGAAATGCCAGAGAAAATGTATGGAGCTGACAAATGGAGAGTTATTTATTTGAAACATGCAGAAAGTCAATATTATTATATTTGAATAGCTCTCATGATAAATAAGATACAAGAAGACTAGAGGGTGAGACACATGAAAGGTCACCAAAATGATGTTTAAAAATGTTGAGAGCAATTAGGTGATTTAATGCATACAAAGTCAGTACAAGAGATAGGAGGTCCTGGGTTCAAATATGGCCCTAGACATTTCCTAGCTGTGGGACCCTGGTCATGTCACTTAGCCCCAACTATCTAGCCCTTAGCATTCTTTTTTCTTGGAACTGATACTTAGCATTGCTTCTAAGAAGGTAAGAGTTAAACTTTTTTTCGATGGCTATCTACAATTATTTTCCAGACTTGAATCATTTGTCCTCAACTCAAATTCTACTCTGGTGGCTAATCTTAGTAGGAAATTGGCTCTAGATACCCTGTGTCTATGCCAGCAGAGCACAAACTTTGTTAGATCCTAGCAAACTGCACCATACTTGTTTGCTATTTGTGGATTAAGCTAGCTCATCCCATTACCAGACTGTCTGCAGGTGATGCATTTTAATTTTTGGCCATAGTCATTCTCAAAGACTGTCAACAAAACCAGAGTAATACTAGTCCATGTAGATTAAAGGCCAACCCACACAAACAAAATTACAGCTTTAGGTTGTCCCCATAGGTATAGTAAGTACATGGCCTAGGAGCACAGGTATACCTCAAGGAAGCATTTACATTGATTCTTCCCTTTCTCCTCAGAATTTTCCAACCTTTGCCAGCATCCTTGGCAATGTGCTACTGGCTTCTCCCCATGGATGGAATGCTCTCTCTTCCAACTTATGCAATCCCTGGCTTCCTCTAAGACTTGGCTCAAGAGCCACTTTCTGTAGGAGGTTATTTTCCATCCTTTCTCCCCATACCAGCTGATAGCATCTTCCCTTCAATACCTTCCATATTCTTTGAAATTATGATCAGATTTATCTATTGTCTCCCTTATTGGCATATTACTTTCCTAAAGATAGGAGCTAGTTTTTTGCTTTTTCTTTGATGTTTTTTAGCCTACTCTTGTATCCCCAAAACTTAGCATAGTGCTTGGCAGATAGTAAGCACTTAATAATGTTATTGATCAATTGATTGTCCCTGTTGTGTATGGGAGCTTTACATTATCTTTGTTTATCTTCTTCCCCTTTTCTTGTAAACACTTATGGTTCTCCAATTTCTCTGAATATAGAGAGGGAGAGAAAACATTTTTTCTGATAGGTAGGAGAATTACCATCTTTACCATTTTCTTCCCCTTTTTCTCTTTTACTCTTATTTATTGCTAGGAGTTAGAAAATCATGGGAAGACATATCTACGGATGCCCTGCAGAGGCTGATATCAATTGTTAAATTGATGTCTTCTTTCTAAGAATATTTTCTTGCTTTGTATTTTAGAGTGTTTATTTAGTACTTGATTTTCATTGAAAGGCAGTGTTGCATTATGGTTAACAAGTTGGCCTCAGGAAGACATGTGTACAATTCCTGTCCCTAACTCATTCTAGATGTTTGACCCTGGGTAAATCATTTAATCTCTTAGAGCTCTAAGACTCTAAGTTTTAGAAGAGATGCTGACCTGTATTGAGGCATTTTTTCATTTTTATTTTTTTAATTTAAATTAATTTATTTAGTCAATTTATAACATTATTCCATGGATATAAGAATCATATTATTTCCCTCCCTCCCCTCCCCCCCGCTCTTTCCTGAAGCCCACGTGCAATTTCACTGGGTATTACATGTGTCCTTGATCAGTACCTATTTCCATGTTGTTGGTGTTTGCATTAGGATGTTCATTTAGAGTCTCCATCCCCAACCATATCCCCCTGGACCCATGTGATCAAGCAGTTGTTTTTCTTCTATGTTTCTACTCCCACAGTTTTTCCTCTGAATGTGGATAATGTTTTTTTTTTCTTATAGATTCCTCCAAATTGTTCAGGGTCACTGCATTGCTACTAATGGAGAAGTCCATTACATTCGATTGTACCACAGTGTATCAGTCTCTGTGTACAATGTTTTCCTGGTTCTGCTCCTTTCACTCTGCATCAATTCCTGGAGGTTGTTCCAGTCCTCATGGAATTCCTCCACTTTATTATTCCTTTGAGCACAATAGTATTCCATCACCAACATATACCACAATTTGTTCAGCCATTCCCCAATTGATGGGCATCCCCTCATTTTCCAATTTTTTGCCACCACAAAGAACGCAGCCTAGGAGCACAGGTACACCTCAAGGAAGCATTTACATTGGTTCTTCCCTTTCCCCTCAGAATTGTCTAACTTTTGCCAGCATCCTTGGCAATGTGCTACTGGCTTCTCCCTATGTACGGAACGGTCTCTCATCCAACTTATGCAATCTCTGGCTTCCTCTAAGACTTGGCTCAAGAGCCTCATTCTATATATTCTTGTACATGTCTTTTTCCTTTTTATATTTTTGGGGTACAAACTCAGCAGTGCTATGGCTGGATCAAAGGGCAAACAGTCTTTTAGCACCTTTTGGGCATAGTTCCAAATTGCCCTCCAGAATGATTGGATCAATTCATAACTCCACCAGCAATACATTAATGTCCCCACTTTGCCACATCCCCTCCAAAATTCATTACTTTCAGTTGCTGCCATGTTAGCCAATCTGCTAGGTGTGAGGTGATGCCTTAGAGTTGTTTTGATTTGCATTTCTCTGATTATAAGAGATTTAGAACACTTTTTCATGTGCTTATTAATAGTTTTGATTTCTTTTTTGCCTATTCATGTCCCTTGTCCATTTATCAATTGGAGAATGACTTGATTTTTGTACAATTGGTTTCATTTTTTTATAAATTTGAGTAATTAAACCTTTGTCAGAGGTTTTTATGAAGATTGTTTCCCAATTTGTTGCTTTCCTTCAATCCCTATTTAGCAGGTGGGGATGATGTAAACTCTCCAAGGTTAAATGACTTGTCCAAGAGCACTCAGGAATAAGTGGTCAGAGCTGAGCAAAGATCATCTGAGTCTGGGCCCAGAAGGTTTTCCAAATCCTGTGACCCATTCTGTTTTAGCATCTTTATCTGCTTGGCCCTCTTTGTCTCAAATGAGGTAAAGTACCCATGGAAGCTTAGGCAAGTAACCTCTCTGGGTCACCATTTACTCATCTGTAAAATAAGAGGGTTAGATTAGAAGGATTCTACATTCCCTTTCAGTTCTAAATCTGACATCTGAAATCTAAAACCCTAAAATCTAAATCTAAAGTCCTATGAGTGAATATTGATTGCCTTACAAATTTTAAAGCACTATATCAATGTTAGTTATCAGCTATTAATAGTTAGTTGTCTTTTTTTCTTTACAATTTGGATTATTCTTTCCTTATTAAGAACAATAACAATAATAATAGCTAGCCTTTACATAGTTACAGTTTGCAAATTACTTTACATATCTTCATTCATTCATTCACACTGTGGGGCTCATTTTTGTGAGCTTGTGCTTTTGGTAAAGTGCTGCAGGTATGAATCTCTGGCTCTCCTTGCTCTGTTCACTTGACTGAAAGAACCCTTTTTCTTTTTCTTCTCTTTTGATTACTATTAAAATCCTATATATTTTAAAATACTAGGGGTATTTATCCATTTTTACCCCTACAGTACTGTTATGCTCCCTATTTTACAGAAAAGAAAACTGAGGTAGACAGGGAATAAGTAACTTGCTTAGAGTCATGAAACTAGTAAGTGTCTGTAGCCGGATTTGAACTTAGATCTTTCTAACTCGATTTCTTGAACTTTTAACCCACGGTTCTACCTAGCTGTCTCACATTTTCCATCCCTCTCCTCTCATTGCCATCGAAATTCCCTCAGGCATCTTATTCCAGATCCTCATCTTCTAGCCCCTACCTTTTGGCTGCCTCTTTTGCCTCTTTCTATCTATTGACTTAGTTTACATTATATCTCATTGACTAAAACTATGATTAATGTTCATTTTAGCCATTTTGCACCTATGTACAGTCATTAGGCCTGAGATAGGAGGATGAGGGTATCTGTATAGTACTACTCACCTCTATTCTCATATGCCACCTTAAAAACTATGTAGAGATATCCAGATAAGGAATAATTGTCTAGAGTCCCTACTCTGCATGTAACAGATGACTAATAAATGTTCATTGACTTGAGTTCAAAAAATTCTGGAGAGGGGATAAGAAAATAAAAGAAATAGAGTGAGAATCAGTCAACAAGTATTTATTAAGCATCTATGTCATTTCAGGCACTGTGTTAAGGTTGGAATACAAAGTCAGTCTCTACTCTTAAGAAACAATACAATGGGGAGGCAAAATGCAAACAATTTTGTAATAAAAAAAGCTATCTATGGGATAAGTTAGAGACAAATCTCAGAGGAAAGGCAGTAAGATTAAGAGAACTAGGAAAAACTTTTTTTCAAAGGTGGCTATAATATTCCTGAGAAATTCCATTTTGGGATCTCTTTTGGATGGTTATAGGCAGATTCTTTCCACTCTATTTTACCCTATAGGCAGTTTTCCTTGGCAATTATTTTATATAGGATGTCTAGGTTCTTTCTTTGCTTATGACTTTCAGGTTATCCAATAATTCTTAAATTATCTTTCCCTGGATGTATTTCCCAGGTCAGTTGTTCTTCTTGTCTGTGATATTTCACATTTTCATCTATTCATTCTTTTGACTTTTTAAAAAATGTCTTGATATTCTCTTGGAGTCTTAAGCTTCTATATTTGCTCAATTCTAATTTTTGAGAACTTTTTTCAGTGAGTTTTTGTACTTCTTTTTTCTTTTGACAAATACTACTTTTTAAGAAGTTATTTTCATAGGTGAATTTTTGTGCCTTTTCCCCCCAACTAGACAGATTCTATTTTTAAGGTATTTTCTTCATTATTTTTGTGCCTCTTTTACCAAACTGTTAATTGTCTTTTAATGATGTTTTCCCTTTGTTTTCATTTATTTGCCCATTTTTTTCTCTACAGTAATTATTTGATTTTTTAAAATTTTATTTATTTATTTAGAATATTTTCCCATACTTACATGTTTCATGATTTTTCCCATCTCATTTTCCTCCACCCTCCTGGAGCTGACAAACAATTCCACTGGGTTATACATGTATCATTGTTCAAAACCTATTTCCATATTATCCATATTTTTAATAGAGTGATCTTTTATCATCAAAACTCTAATCATATCCCCATCAAACCATGTGATTGATCATATGTTTTTCTTCACTGTTTCTACTCCCATAGTTCTTTCTCTGAATGTGGATAGCATTCTTTATCATAAGTTCCTCAGTGTTGTCCTAGATCATTGCTTTGCTACTAGTAGAAAAGTCTGTCACATTCAATTGTGCCATAATATATTAGTCTCTGTATACAATATCTCCTGCTTCTACTCATTTCACTCTGCATGAATTCCTAGAGATCTTTCCAGTTCACATGGAAATCCTCCAGTTTATCATTCCTTTCAACACAATTGTATTCCATCACCATCAGATACCACAATTTGTTCAACCATTCCCCAATCAAAGGACACCCCCTCATTTTCCAATTCATTTTGCCATCACAAAAAAACACGCCTATAAATATTTGTGCACATATTTTTCCTTATAATCTCTTTAGGGTACAAACACGGCAGTGGTATGGCTGGATCAATGGGCAGACATTCTTTTAAAGCCCTTTGTGCATAGTTACAAATTGCCCTCCAGAATGGTTTGATTAATTCACAACTCCACCAGTAGTGTATTAGTGTCCCAAATTTGCTACATTCCCTCCAACATTTATCACTTCCTTTGCTGCCATATTGGCAATCTGTTAGGTGTGAAGTGGTACCTAAGAGCTGTTTTGATTTGCATTTCTCTAATCAGGAGGGATTTAGAACACTTTTTCATGTGATTATTGATAATTTTGATTTCTTCATCTGAAAACTGACTATTTTTATCACTTGACTATTTGTTGATTGGGGAATGGCTTGAGTTTTTGTAAATTTGATTTAGTTCCTTACATATTTGGGAAATTAAAAGTTTATCAGGAAATCTTATTATAAAAAAATTCCCAGTTTGTTGCTTTCCTTCTAATTTTGGTTGCATTGGTTTTATTTGTACAAACCCTTTTAAATTTGATATAATCAAAGTCATTCACTTTACATTTTGTAATGTTCTCAATCTCTTGCTTGGTCTTAAATCCCTTCCTTTCCCACAGATCTGACAGGTATTCTATTTTATGTTTACCTAAATTATTTGATTTCACTCTATATATATTTAAGTCATTTACCCATTTTGAATTATCTTGGTATAGGTATCTCATTGCTATATATGTTCTGATCCTGCATCCAGTGCTAGCACAGGGCTCCTCTAGTCTCTTTCTGACCAATTTTTTACTGTCTTACTGTCTCTGGCTTGACCACTCCTATAATTGTTGATGTTTCTGTGGCCACTCCCAAGTCCTACTACTGGCATTTCATCTGAGAGGCTCTAGGCTAACCTCCACTCCTGTGTCATAAATCTCTGTCTCTCTCTCTGTCTCTTTCTGTCTGTCTTTGTCTGTCTGTCTGTCTCTGTGAATTCCTAAGTTGTCTTGAGATATAAGAATATCTTATTCTGACCTTTTGTTCACTCTTTCACTCTAGAATTCAATTTGAGACATTGGGAAGGTTCAATTGAGTATTTTCTCAACTCTGCCATTTTGGTTCCATCCTGGAAATTTGACTCTGCTTATTTATTTCAAGCATTTCTTCTTTTTCCTTTCTTCCAATCAGTGTATTGAGAGTAGGGATGATAGAAGAATGAAATTAGTACTACTGATGTCAAAAAAAGAGATCTGTAACATTTTTATTGCATAGAAGAAAACAGAAGGAAGTACAGATGAGCAGAGGCATTTTAAAAAGAATATACTGAATTTATTATGTGTTTAAAAAGGCAAGTGTTGTGAAATTCTACTGTGAGTGTCTGGAAATAATATTCTTTCAGTGTTTCAGTTCAGAATCTTTTTTAAAATGAATTTTTTAACAAGACTATGGTTAAAGGAGTTTTAAAGGTAATGAGTATGGAAATGGAACCCTCATGGGTGATAGCAAGATCAAAATTATATCCATCTCTATATAGCTGCAATAGGGTGGAGGAATAGGTCATAGAAAATGAGTAGATTGATAAACTGAAAAATTAAGAGTTTTGGAGGGAGCACTAATATGTATGTTGAAGTCCCTAGCATGAAGGCAAAATTAAGGAGAAAAGACTATGAGCCAGGAATTGAATTCATTGAAGAGGGAAGAAGAAAAGTCCTGGTAGGCTATAAACAGACCACTAGGTTCTAGAATCTAAATAGTGTCAAACTCAGAAGGGAGATAGTTGCTTAATGATGGATGAAGAGAGCATCTGGAGAAGGGAATGGAGAGCAAAGAGTATTACAATTCCCTACCAAGACCAGTGAGTTTTATAGTCATGAAAGAATATATAATGAATACTAGAAAAGATAGAGAAGTAAGTATAGTCATCAAGAGAGTCATTTGTCAGTGAGTGCCAGAAGATGGAGAGATAGAGAAAGGAAGATATTTAAGATGAAAAGAAGATTGTTAATTATGGAGGTAGTATCCAAGAAATCACAGTGGAAGAGAAAGGCAGATTAAGGGATCAATCTTTGCTGAAATTGAAGTGAGGTGGATGGGAGTAAGGGAGTAGGCAAAAGGGGATAGGAAATGGAGTATATTTCAAACTGTGGATTTAAAATTACTGGAATGGGTAAATAAAGGAATGAAAGCATGTTCACCATTAAGGAAGAGTTCAAGCAGAGTATTGGAGAGAAGTCTGTTGAGAGAAGCCCTGGATTAGATTGCTTAATATCCGTTTAGGTCCTCCTGTCAGTTGGTGATGGGTCCTGTTAGATTCTAAGAGCAAGTGGAGTCTAGACTGGGCTAGATAAGGCCCCTTTACATGGTGGAAATTGGAGGGCACTTTGTCCTAGTAACTGGAAAAGGCCTAAGATAGATGATGGGGTCTTGTCTTGGGTGGGGGAGGGAAGCAAACTGAAATGTTGGCCACACTATGGAAATGGCTCTAGCAGCATTCATGAAGATGGGAACCAGGTGGCTGGTGGCATTTCTTCTCTAAAGTCAGTGGTCAGGTGCTGGAACATAACCAGCTATGGCAGGAAAGACAGCAAAACAATTGCAGGGCTCTCTGGGTAACTAACTCTAAGGGAGTTTATATAGGAGCTACTCCTTCATGCAATGCCAGGGACAAGAGATCTTTAAATATAGCTATTCACTTTGTCCCTTCATGTCTACTATCTTTTTACTAAATAAGGACTCATGCCTTCACAACTTCTGATTTTTCTAAAAACATTCAGGTAATTTTATTCTGTGTAAGAAAGAAAGAGGAGGGGGGATTGAAATTGGGGGGAAGGCAGTGAAACTGACAAGATTGAATAAAAATTAGTCTTTATCTCAATAAGTTACAAATACGAACAGTTCCTGATGAATCTAGAATTTCTTATGTTGGAACCAAGTGACAAAATGAAAAAAAAAAGTGTTCTTTTCCAAAATTAGCCCGTCTACCTGTACCCTTGTTCTCATTCCCTTACATACCCTCCAGGAACTTATTCCTAGTTTTATTTGTATCTTCAGCCTTACTATTTCTTTTGGGATCTTCTCCTTTACCTAAAAACATGCTTGCTTGTCCCTGATCTTAAAAATAAAATAAAAACAACCTTCTCTCATACCTGTTGCCATCCATCATTCCCCTCACCTTCACTGCCAAACTTCATTAAAAAAAAGAGTCTATGCATGTTACCATGTTACCTAACCTCCTCTCCACTCACTAACTCTGCAATCTCTTGTTTTTTGTCCTCTATCCATGATTGTGAACTGAAACCTCTTTATAAGGTCACCAATGAGTCATCACTAAATCAAAAGCTCTTTTTTTATCCTCGTTTTCTCTGACCTCTATTCTGCTTATGACATTGTTTATCACATCCTCTTTCAGTACACTCTTCCCTTGAATTCTATGAAATTCCTCTAATTGGGTTCTAACTTCCCTCTTTTACCTCTCTCCCTCCCCCCCTTTCACTCTTCCTTTTCCTCCCATCTTGTCAATGTAGACATTTTAAATTTCTCTCCTTCTTTGTATAGACTTACAATAAGCAACTTAATTCATTTTCAAATTGGCTTCTCCAAACTCAATCTATTTACTGAATATATTTCTAAACTACCTATTGATGTGATGTCTTTACCTGAATGTGCTACTAAGCTTCAAAAAAAATAATGTGTTCAAGACTGAACTCATCATCTCTCCCTCCAAATTTGACTTTTCTTTTTCTAATAATGGCACCCAGTCTCCCAATCTCTAGTCACCCAAGTTCAACAGTTCTTAATTAAATTATCTTTGATTCTTATCTCTCCACCACCAAATATAATCAGTTGTTTAATCTTCACAGTTCTATTTCACAATCTCTCCACTCCTTTCCTTTCTTACTAATACAACTCTACTTCAGGCCCTAAGCTAGACAATGTTGTCTAACCAGTCTTCTGTTTCCCTGAATGCCAATTTTTCTTCTCCTATTCATTCCCAGATGCAACTAGGTGGCACAGTGGATAGAAAGCCAGGCATGGAGTAAACTCATCTTCCATTGTTTACATCTGACTTCAGACTCTCACTAGCTATATGACCTTAGATGAGTCACTTGATTCTGCTTGAGTTTCTCATCTAGAAAATGAGCTGGGAAAGGAAATGTCAAATTATTCCAACATCTTTACCAAGAGAATCCCAAATAGGGTCACAAAAAGCCAGACATGACTGAAATGACTGAATAACAAATAATTCATTCTATATACACTCAGTTAGCAGAGTATTCTTATGTAGTATATGTTATTATATTATATTATTATATGTTTGTATAGTATAAAATAGTATATATTTGTGTTTTCCATGGTACATACTGTGAAAGGGAATTCTCTATTATCTTTGTCTATTGTAAAGATTAAAATTTAGGGAGACTGAGGCAGGTAGAAATTAGTTTCTCTCTGCAAGGAGTATTATATTTTTAGAGGTTTATTGAAGATTAAGGATTAAAGAAAATACAGAATAAGAAATATATGCCTAGGCAAGACCTCACTTACATTATGGAAAGAGCCACGTCTGCCCCAAAATGGAAGTCCAAACGAGACCACAAAAGCCTTTGCAATCAGGTTAAATCCCTTCTCGATCTCAGCCCACATGAGAATTCCTTGAGATTGCAAGGCATTTTGGGGAAGTGGAACAAGGGCTTGTGGGGATTGAAGTCCAGAGTTCAAGTCTATTTTTACATTCCCCGTTTGATTGTTTGAAAAAAAATAAATTTTTCCCAAAGTATCATGAAAACATAATCAATTTAAAGATTACAATAATTTGAGGATAAAAGGAAAAAAAAAGAATAAAATCAAGAATTGCTGAACACATTGACAGAAAGCCAGTTAGGGGGCAGTCCCCTTTGGCATGAAAGTATACATACAAATAAATGTTCAATCAACCACACCCAAAGTTCAATTTTTGTGCAGCTGGCTGGTCTGCAGGCTTCTGCGTGGTATCTTCTCCAACAGTTCAGTTCTGGATTCAGAGAGGTAGCATCTTATTTACCTAAAATTCTTCTCAAAAGGAACTTAAACTTTGCAATTTAAACAATGATATTTTTTACATTCCCCCATTAAGAGGGTGATTGAAAAATACATTATCACTTAGGGATGCATGGCTGAGGTATGAAGTATATGAATCAATTGGTAAGAGAAATTAAAAAGATATCAGAAAAATCGAAATAAAAAAAGAAAATACTGGATGAAAATATAGACTATCAAAGTCTTATGTGTAAAAATTCCAAGTAAAAGAAAAATAAATCTATAACAGGTCCTTGAATCAGGGCCCAATCAAAATGATCTAAGCAATGGTACCCAGTCAGTAGCCAGGACTCCAGAAGGGTACCACACTATGAAAGGCAGAAAAGGGGACCAGATTATATGAGCCAAGGTTTTGGGGATACTCGTCTGTGAGTATCTTCATAGTGAGTGTGGACACAAGGAAAGCCTATGTCTTAACAACATGTGAAACACAGTAACCTCGAGTCTTCACACTAGGTTCAATATCTTTGTATTGGCCTAGAAGTGCATCAATCCATCCTGGATTGGCTTTTCTTTGGCTCTGTGCAATGGCTCTGTTGTGTATATCTTGTCCTGGAATCAGACAGAATCATTAAGCAAAGTCCCATAATTACTTAAATAATTAGTGGCATCATTTTTATAGTCACAAGCTTTTTAGGGCATGCATTAGCAAATGTATCTTAAACTTGTAGTCCTGAAAAATCAAAAGGTTAAAGAAAATCTTAATGCTGGGGACATGTGCTTCAACTATAAAAAAGAGAGAAAAAAATTTAAAAAATAGTATATTTCACATGCAAGAAAAATATAATAATAAAAGAGCTTTAAAATTCAAAAATATGGCTTATAATCATTGACACTCTGTGTCAGCTAAGAAAATATAGAATGCAAGGCTTTCTCAGCAAAAACGAGATCCATTTCCTCTTTGTATCTGGCAATGCTCCACTGTGAGTAGAAGGCAAATGAATTGAACAGTAGTACAAATATGTAGATATCAATATCCCCAAAATTCTCAATAGCCTGATTAATTACAATAGCAAACAAACACACTATCATATTTTACATAAGTTGTTGTATGGCATTTTTAAAAACCTATGAATTGATGGATATTTGTCACAAGTTTTTACAATCATAGCAAATCTTTCAAACTTGGTATTTAAACATTTTTTTAACAAAGTAAAACTCATCTTGGGTTAAGAACATAATCAAGAAATCTATATATCATTCCAGTGGAAGTTAAGTAGTGAGCTGAAGAGTATAAATAAAGGGGTGCTCCTTTTTGGAGGCTTTTTAGGGGTACAAATGCCCTGAGATTAACTGCCACAACTTCCATTCACATATTTAGAAATGCGGGAAGGTTGGGGGTTATAAAATGTATTTCACTTCACCTACTAGAATGGGCCTTAACTCCTCGTGGTAGGGGCAGGCAAAAATGACCAGAGATTGTTAAAAAAAAATTACAAAACTCATATTTTAAAAAAAACCCTTAAAATCAGTTGAGATATTTAGCACATTAAATTTCCAAAGGTTGTTATACAATTGTAACCAGTCCTGAAGTCCATCTATCCTCTATGTGACAATTTACAAAGTCAAAATAGAAAGGCTGTTTTTTTAAAAATATGGGCTTAATTGCAATAATATTTGTTCAGCACAGTTATAGGGGAAAAACAACAGAATTTAACAGTAGTTAACTAAGTACATTAAATGAACAGTATAACAGAATAATATTGAATCCAGTAATATATGGATTTAAAATCACAAAGTTATATCTTAAACAAAACAATCAGGAAATGGAATAGAAATACAGAGATTTTTTATAAACCATTGGAGTCTGAAATGCCTTAGAATATAGCCTCTAGTCTCTTCAAAGTTCTTTGGGGTTGGTTTGTTGTTGTTGTTGTTGTTGTTTGTTGTTTTTAATTATCCATTTAGATGCCTCTTGTCAGAAGGCAGAGTAATAAGGGCTAAGCAATGGGGGTTAAGGGATCTGCTCAGGGCCCCAAAGCTGGGAAGTATCTGAAGCTAGATTTTAACCCAGGACCGCATGTCTGTAGGCCTGGCTCTCAGTTCGCTGAGCCACCCATTTGCCTCCCCAAAGTTAGCTGAATCTTCTCCCTGACATGAAGGTGAAGTCATCAATGCTATTACCAGAACAGTCAAAAGGTATCCTTTTAAAGAGCCCATTGCTTTTAAGTTCCTGTTTGGAAAAGTCTGTTTCTTCTCCCTTTTTTTTCTCTCTCCCCTGCTATGATCCGCCCATGTGGTCAATACCCCCGTCCACGTGGAGGCTTAGCCTAAGGGAAAATTACCCAATACTGTTACCAGCTGGTAGAAATGAGTCCTGAGCGATCTGCTCCAAGGATCTGGGTGATGAGCAGGCTGGGGTCGGCTCGTGGGTCTGGGGTGCAGAAACAGGCAGGCAGGGCCAGGAGATTGGGCACCAGGTGAGAGGCCAGGAGCAGGAGCCAGAGCCCGAGTGGGCTGCCAGGGTGCGCAGGGCCGGGACCAGGTGAGGACAGAGAGGGGTCAGGATCTGCAGCAGGAAAAAACAAGCAGGCAGAACAAAGCAGCCGGGAACCAGGTGAGAGGTAAACAGCAAACAGGCAGGCAGGGAGAAGCTAATGGCTGGAATGAGCAGCAGCTTTGTGAGGATAAAAAAAACCTCAGCCAGAGAAAAGTGGATCAAAAAAATTTCTAGGCACTAGCTATTAAAGCTGAACTAACGATCAGAAAAGAATCAGGAGATTGAGAGTCTTTTTCTCCCATTAGGTCACCAACTGTAAAGATTAAAATTTAGGGGAGACTGAGGCAGGTAGAAATTAGTTTCTCTCTGCAAGGAGTATTATATTTTTAGGGGTTTATTGAAGATTAAGAATTAAAGAAAATACAGAATAAGAAACATGTGTCTAGGCCAGAGAGGCCTAGACAAGACCTCACCTACATTATGGAAAGAACCAAGTCTGCCCCAAAATGGAAGTCCAAAACAGACCACAAAAGCCTTTGCAATCAGGTTAAATCCCTTCTCGATCTCGGCCCACCTGAGAATTCCTTGAGATTACAAGACATTTTGGGGAAGTGGAGCAAGGACTTGTGGGGATTGAAGTCCAGAGTTCGAGTCTATTTTTACACTATTTTGAGTTAACACTTTGTTAGCCATCAAGTAAGAGAATTTGCAAGTCACCTACTAAAATGAGTGATAACTCTATAACTCAAAGCATCCATACTTAACACTAAATAAAAGTGTTTGCAAGTCATTTCCTGAAGTGAGTGACAACTCAATCAATCAGAAATGTGTGAATCCTATATAAAAATTTGATATCTTTAGAAGGCCTATGGTAAGAGTTAACACCTTCAGAAATGAGAAGTAAAGACACTGCCCCCCTGGGAAGTGCTAGGCAATTTGGAAACTGTGATTGGCCCCTGGGAAGAGGAGAAGGGACAAGAAGTCACTATAAAAGCCCTGAACTTCTTCCACAGGAGAGAGTCTTCTACAAGCAGTTGTTGTCATCTTCAGTAGTCATCATCAACTGGTGACCTACCTCTTAGAGGTAACTTGGGACTTGGACTGACTCTTGGGTGAGGGAGTAGCTGGCCTTCTTTTCCAATATCTGGAGAGAGATTAGTTTCAGAGAGGCCTTCCATTCTTCGAGGAGGCAGTGTGGGTGGAACTCCCAGTCCTCAGGTGAGGGTTAACAAGCCCTGCAGTGCTGAGTCAAGCACTGGAGCAATATTTAGTGTTATAGGGTAGACATCTTCTCTACCCTCTTTTTGTATTTCTCTACTTTCACTCTAAGAGACAGAAAGGAGGATCAGTGGAATAGACATGGAGTAAGTTACCTCAGCCAGACAGTCTGTGATAAGCCCAAATATCCCAGCTTTTGGGACAAAAATCCACTATTTAATGAAAATATGAAATGTAAACTGCTGGGAAAATTGGAAGACAGATTGGGAGAGATTAGAATTGGATCAACATCTCACACTCTATACCAAGATAAATTCAGAATGGGTGAATGACTTGACTATAAAGAAGGAAACTATAAGCAAATTAGGTGAACACAGAATAGTATACATGCCAGATCTTTAGGAAAGGAAAAACTTTAAAACTAAGCAAGAGCTAAAAAAAAAATCACAAAACTTAAAATCAATAATTTTGATTACATCAAATTAAAAAGTTTTTATACAAACAAAACCAATGCAACCAAAATTAGAATGGAAGCAACAAATTGGGAAACAATCTTCATAATAAAAACCTCTGACAAAGGTCTAATTACTCAAATTTTTTAAGAGCTAAACCAATTGGACAAAAAAAATCAAGCCATTCTCCAATTAATAAATAGGCATGGGACATGAATAGGCAATTTTCAGTTAAATAAATCAAAACTATTAATAAGCACATGAAAAAGTGTTCTAAATCTCTGATAATCAGAGAGATGCAAATTAAAACAACTCTGAGGTACCACCTCACACCTAGATTGGCTAACATGACAGCAAAGGAAAGTAGTGAATGCTGGAGGGGATGTGGCAAAGTTGGGACATTTTTGCATTGCTGGTGGAATTGTGAATTAATCCAGCCATTCTGGAGGGCAGTTTGGAACTATGTCCAAAAGGCCCTAAAAGACTGTTTTACCTTTGATCCAGCCATAGCATAGCTGGATTTGTACCCCAATGAGATAATAAGGAAAAAGTCATATACAAGAATATTTATGGCTGCGCTCTGTGGTGGCAAAAAATTGGAAAATGTGGGGATCATCTCCAATTGGGGAATGGCTGAACAAATTGTGGTAATTTTGGTATATGTTGGTGCTGGAATACTATTGTGCTCAAAGGAATAATAAAGTGGAGGAATTTCATGGGAACTGGAATGACCTCCAGGAATTGATGCATAGTGAGAGGAGCAGAACCAGGAAAACATTGTACACAGAGACTGACACACTGTGGTACAATCGAATGTAATGGACTTCTCGATTAGTGGCAATGCAGTGATCCTGAACAACTTGGAGGGATCTACGAGAATAAACCACTATCCACATTCAGAGGAAAAACTGTGGGAGTAGAAACACAGAAGAAAAACAACTGGTTGAATACATGGATCGAGGGGACATGGCTGGGGATGTAGACTCTAAATGAACATCCTAATGCAAACACCAACAACATGGAAAGAGGTTCTGATCAAAGGCATGTGTTATACCCAATGAAATTGTTATGTTGGTTGCTGGAAGGGTAGGGCTGGGGGAGGGAGGGAAGTAATGTGATTCTTATAACCAAGGAATAATGTTTTAAATTGACTAAATAAATTAATTTAAAAAAAAGAAAACTTACATGAAAAATTAATACATGTAATTGGTAAAATAAAATATTTTTAAAATTAAAAAAAACTAATCTGATACTAAGTCATTATAATGTCTGCTCTAAAAGACCATTGCTTCTCTATCTGGAATTGATATTATTTCTTCTTACATATAGTACCAAAGTAGAAGATATCATTCAAATATGAGTTCCTTGAGGGCAGGGACTATTTTTGCCCTTTTTTTATATCCCCATTGCTTAATACAGCACCTCACAGATTATAGGTGTTTAGTCAGTGCTAGATGAAGAATTGATTTAAAAAAGGAGTCGGTCCCAAATTCAAAATTACTTGGATATGTTGAAAAAGTGGTTCTTGAATAAAATAAAGTTGTCCTGTTGGGTGAGGTCATTCTGGGTTCCATGGTTCCACTTAGCTTTATTCACTGTGAGGTAAATGATATTTTTAAGCTCCTGGGGCCTTTGAAATCATCTTGTCAAATGACTTCATTTTATAAATGAGAACCCTGAAAAGCAGAGATTTGGTGTTGCCATTTAGTGGTAGATCTGAGACTAGAACCTAGGTCTCCTGATGCCCCAGTCCAGTGCTATTTCTGCTATGCCAGGCAATATTGGCCTGTTTGCACATAGACTGTACCCCTATGGACATGATGCAAGAGGAATTTCAAGAAAGCTAGCCTAATAGGTTGAGAGACTGGAGAAGGAGAACATATTTGTAAGAAAGCATGTAAGTCTCATCAGTAATATACCATAGGACACTGAGGAATGAAGTAGGAAAGCCATTTGGCTTAAATCATTGGGAAGTCAGGAATAGAATTGAAAATAAAACTGAACTCTTAAGACTCAGAATTCAGTATGATTTTCATCAGGTCACTCTAAAAGGAAAGAGAGAAAGGAAATAAGGTCCAAAAAGCTTTCTTTAATGAGGCATTATGTAAAGAGTGAACTTAATTTAAACAATGTCTTTGGCAAAAGCAAATAGCAATAGAACAGAAATTATTAAAAACATGTCAATCGCATTTGCCCCATCAAGCAGACAATGTGTACCAAGTATCCTAATGACATCGGCCACCCCAGAAGCCACCTCCAGTAACCTCAGAGTGTTCACTCAGAGACATATCACCCAAATAAGGTTTTAAGGATTCCATGAAGGAAATGTAGCTCCTCTCTCTCTTAGAGAGCTATTTATTCCACAGCTGACAAAGAAAGAAAGATGCATCTTCCTGAAATTTCTGTATAGTAGTCCAGAAAGCAAATCTGAGTCAATGGAAGGGTAAGAGAACAAGACTTTGAGCTGAATCAGATCTTAGAAATGATCTGGTCCAATTCTCTTATTTAGAGAGAAACGATTATTCCCAATACTCACATCACTGTCAGAGTTCTGACATCTTATAGGTGGTAGAAATTTATGCATCTTGCACTTCTTCTGAATGTAATGTCATGCTTGGATATGGTTGCCAGTGACATTTTCATAGTGTGTCTGGGGTACAGGCTAACAAGGATTGAGGGAAAGGAAAGAGAAGATTGAGAAAGAAGTTAGGCTTGTAATATTTTCATTAGTTCATTAGAAAGTTGTAAAATGGTTTCACTACAGTTTGATACAATGCATTCAAAATACCCAAGGACCACTTGTCATGGCAGGATGAAGAAAGAATCTTATGACAACAGTTTAGCATGAGTGGACGATGTTCACTTGTAAGAAAATATTTCTCTATTTTTCTGGAGCAATACAAAAGGCGGATGTGACTGAAATAGCAAAATTAGGATCAGAAGGCTTAGGGTCTTAAGAAACCTAGACTCTACCCCCACCATGACTCCAAGGATGTATGCATTTTAGTCTCAACTCTTCTACTAATTAGCAATGTGGTATTTAGGGAAGCCATTATACTTTCTGGTCCTCAGTTTCTTCATCTGTAAACTGAATTAGGTTTTACCAAGCCAATAATCCCCAAACATTAAATAGGTTGGAGACCAGTCTGGTTAATATCTGGGCCAATCATTCTCATTCTCCCAGTGCTCTAAAGACATCAGTAAAATGAAAAGCAGCTTCCCTTTCTGGAAAAATTTGGGAACTATACACCATGTGGTCTCCAAGACTCCTTTCAGCTCTGAAAAAGTCTACAATTCTCTATGACTCTGGAAAAACTACCAATCTTTTAAGTAACTCATTTTTCCTATTTTTGAAGAGGCCTTGTGGAAGGGGTGGAAAAGCACATGTCAGAATGTTCAACTTGCAAATTTAATCCCTCCATGCCTCAGAGCAAAGTGTGAGGATTTTAATGAGGCACCCCATTTTCCTTAAAACTTCAAGATTATGTGTAAATTTTATTAAGTGCAGTTAGGAATGCTCACTCATGGCTTGAAAGAATTTCTGGCTTAATTTATCATTTAGACCTTCAGTTATATCATTTAAAATACGACATCCTGGGGGTGGCCTACACAGAAATCATGCAACCATCTGTAAAACCCTTAAAATCACATTACCTATTTGGCAAATTCTCATTTCCATTCATTATGAATCATATCTTTTTCACATTTAAATACCTGTGCAAAATTGTCAAGCAGTGGCTCCATGTTCCCCTTCTGTACCTCTCTCCCACCATGTCCTGTCATGTTTCCACACATTCAGTTGCCCAGTGTCCTCCTCTTCCCTCTTTAAATTCTCATCTTCTTTGACACAAAACCCATTACCAGAAAATTTGCTGTCATTTGTACTTCCCTGTGAAATTTCCTAGTTTCCCCAGGAGATTGTATATTTAATACTGATATCAAAAGGTGGACCGAAAAGCTCTGTCCTCTATTAAAAGGATTGAGGTCACCAGGAAGGAGGTGGAGAAGGCTGGTTGGTTATTATCCTTTGTACTCAAAAAGGACCAAAATGACATCACTGGTGATGTCTTTGACTTGTATATAAATGGATTTAAGTGAGGCAGAGTTGTATAAAGCCATCAGCCTCAAACTCTCTTCAAGAGACATTGAATTCTAGTGACAAGATAAAAGTCAAGACAACTGCCAGATAGTCAGGATGCAGTAAATGCCCTTGGTTTTGTTGCTTTCTAACCAAGCTTTAAACACTGCACAGCAACTGCTTCTACCACCTTTATGACCATTGGGACTAATAGTTCTCAATTGCTCTTTCCATGACATGCCTGGGGAAGGCCCCCCCACCCAACTCACAGACACATTTAAGGTCTCTTAGTTACCTCAGCATGGACCTGTCAAAACAGTTTTACCATGGTGTGGCTGTTGCCTGTGCTATAGATTCAAGGAGCCACAGGTGGGAGCTAGGTAAACTATGGACACCAAAGGTGGATAAGCAGCCCTCAAAGGGCTCAGCAAGTCCTTCCACCAGAGGTGCTTAGTTTTCCCTGCACACCCAGGGCACCCCAGAAGATATGGGAGGGGTAGTTTTTAAGAAGAGGACAATGGCACCCTACCAAATTTCTGAGGACTGCCTATCTGCCTAATTATAGTATTTCTAAGCTATAGAATGAATTTTCACAGAAAGTTTCAAATCCCCCAAAGCTCTGAGCTTTTCACCTATAGGTGTCTTCTTCCCTTATTAAAATGGAAGTTGTTTGAGTGTAGGTATAGCCTTGCTTTTTGTGTGTAAAGTAGCTACAATTAGCATAGTCCCTGGATCATAATAAGCACTTAGTAAATGCTTTTTGATTCATTCACTGATCTCATTCATTTACTCTTTTATTTCATACCATTTAAATGATTTAGATCTCTAATGTAAATCCAGTTTTCTTTATAACTTCTATATTTCTGCTCCTTGACAGACATTTAATTTTTTCCCTTTTTATATATTTAAATTTTTTTTTTAATTTTGACATTTGTTTTTTAAAATTCTGAGTTCTAAATGCTCTTACCCTTTCTCCCATTTTGAGAGGGCTTTTTAGTTGATTCTCTAAGACATTTTTAAGTTGTGGAAAGGAAAACTGAATCAAGCTCTGGACTTACTGCCACTGAGGTGGAGCAAACATCATTTGAAAGGTTAGAGTGAAATTGATGAACAGAGATGACAGTTGGTGGGAGGGGAGGGGCTCTTGGAGAGTGACAGTTGCTCTCGAAGGACGCTCTGTTTCCTGGCCCTCAGACTGGAAGAAACACTCTCACCCTGTCTCTGGATAGAAGTACCTCTTCCTGGATTTTCCCACCTGTGTGCTCTACCTGGATTCTTGTGATTGTGTTATCAAACAAAAGGATTTAAGGGGAGCAGTTTGAACTGTAGCACTGATATTTATGGGTGTTAGCCCAAAGAGACAGGCCCAACCAGCTCTGAAATCAGAATCTTTTCTTCCTCTTGCTATCTACTGCTAAAGACTTTGAATTTATTTGATAAAAACTGCTGGGAAAATTGGAGTACAGTATAGGAGAGATGAGGTTTGGATCAATATCTTACACCCTACACCAAGATAAACTCAGAATGGGTGAATGACTTGAACATAAAGAAGGAAACTATAAGCAAACCAGGTAAACACAGAATAGTACACATGTCAGATCTTTGGGAAAGGAAAGACGTTTAAAACCAAGTGAGAGCTAGAAAAAATCACAAAATGTAAAATTAATAATTTTGACTACATCAAATTAAAGAGTTTTTGTACAAACAAAACCAATGCAACCTAAATTAGAAGGGAAGCAGCAAATTGGTAAACAATCTTCATAACAAAAACCTCTGACAAAGGTCTAATTAATCAAATTTATAAAGAGCTAAACCAAATGTACAAAAATCAAGCCATTCTGCAATTGATAAATGGACAAGGGACATGAATAGGCAATTTTCAGTTAAAGAAATCAAAACTATTAATAAGTACAGGAAAAAGTGCTCTAAATCTCTTATAATCAGAGAAATGCAAATCAAAACAACTCTGAGGTACCATCATTCTGGAGGGAAATTTGGAACTATGCCCAAAGGACGCTAAATGACTGTCTGCCCTCTGATCCAGCCATAGCATTGCTGGGTTTGTACCCCAAGGAGATAAGAAGGAAAAAGATTTGTACAAGAATATTCATAGCTGAGCTGTTTGTGGTGGCAAAAAAAATTGGAAAATGAGGGGATGTCCTCCAATTGGGGAATGGCTGAACAAATTGTGGTCTCTCCCCAATATAGGAGAAATAATATGAGAACAAATACTTATAGGGTTAACACACATATATCCCACCTTACTTCCCCCAGATTATTACCCTAAAGAACTACATTCACAGAATTAAAACCTAAATATCACTACCCATTACCCCGTCCTTTGCCTCTCTACAGAGTCACATTCAGTCCCCTTATAAGCCAGGCAACCCAAGAACATCAATTACCTTCAAGACACACTCCACTGCAGACAGAAAACAGACAACATTGCCAGGTGCTTTAAAGTAACACAAGAAAAATAGAACTTGTAAATTAAGGAAAACCCCAAATCTGATCTGTCTCAAATTCCCTTCTAACCCTGTACTTAGATACTGTGATTGAAGAAATTTGGGCATAGACAGAAGACATGATATGCAAAGCAAAGAGAGCAAAGAAACATGGAAACCAGATCATTGGGTGAGGTGAGAAAGAGAATTTCATGGAAGTTTGAAGAAGGGGCAGTTGGACTCCCCCCACCCCCCAGTGGACTGAACTTCACTTCTGTTTGAAGGTGGTTTTAAGACAGACCACTTCATCTCCTCTCTGGCCATTACCTTTCTAATTCTATTGTGAGCTGAAGAAATAGTTAGTCTTGCCCAGAAAATACCCTAGCAGGGTTATTGCCATCTTCCCTCTGAGGAAGATATTTTCATTCCTTTTCTTTTTTGAAGAGACTTATTTCAAAGTCTTCATCCAAAATTACAACTTAAAAAATTAGGAAAACCTTTTCCCTCTTTCCCAGCCTCATCCTTATTTCCTTCTTCCCAAAAGAAGATCCTTTAACTAAAGAAAATAATGAAGAATTTTGTTATTAGAGAGAGGAATTTGACTTACCATCTGTGAAGAAAACCTCCATTATGTTGCTTGGTGAGAAAGAACAGGAATTGGGGTGGGGGGGGGCCTCAGGTTTCAGCTTCTTTCATTCAACTACTTCCTGGTGTGACATCTTCTGATTTCCCCAATTATATCTCACCAATTCCCTCTCTAGTACAATGTGAAATGTTTTATTATCCATCTCCTAAATAATTGTGATTTATTGTGAAAGCTGACCAAAAGTAACAATGATTCTCCTTAGGTCAGGGAGAACTAACCTCCAGATCACCCTGTTAATGTCATTCATCTATAGCAACAATGTTTCATTGACTATCTCCTTAGGCTACATGTCTGTTGTTAAGTTCTATGGAAACATATATGTAAAAAATTGATTGTGTGCCAAAGAAGTATGTATTCACTAAGTCTATATAATAAATAAACCTCCATGCCATGGCAAAATACTATGTGACAACTACATATGTGGGACTGAACACATAATGCTTCTCACTCCATTATTTGACTGAAATCATCACTCCTGGACAGAGTGGACCATGGACCCTCAGAGAGACCACTGAACGGTTTTCAAAATTCCTACATTTGTTCATAATGTTTGTATGCCCTATTACATGGTCAATCTTTGCATATGTGTCATGTGCTGCTAAAATGAAGGTATATTCTTTTCTATCACCATTTATTTTTCTCCAGATATCTATTAGCTCTGATTTTTCTAACATTTCACTCACTTCTTTTACTTCTTTCTCATTTATTTTTTGGATCAATTTATCTAGTTCTGATAGGGGAATGTTGAGGTCCCCCACTAATATGGTTTTACTATCTATTCCCTCCTTAAGTTCCTTTAGTTTCTCCTTTAGAAATCTGGACACTATACCATTTGGTGCATATATGTTTAGTATTGATATTCCTTCATTATTTATACCACCTTTCATCAAGATATAATTTCCTTCCTTATCTCTTTTAATCAAATCTATTTTTACTTTAGCTTTGTCTGATAGCTAATTGCTACTTAATGTAGTTTTCTGATGATGGTGGTGATAATGAGAACAATGATGGCTCTGCTACTTATTAGTATGTTGTATTAGGCAAATCACTTAATTTCTCCAGAATTGAGTTTCCTCATCTATCAAATGAGATAAGACTAGAGGCCTCCAAGGTCCATTGCAAATCTCCTCTGAATGAAGCATTGATGTAATGATGGTGGTTGTATTATGTCTGATTTTAAGGAATTGTTGAGCAACATTCTATTGACTACAGACTTTATGAAGAATATATAAACAACTTTAGAAGAAATGCCAGAAAGATGCAAACTAAATGTTTCCTGCTTCATTGCTATCCCACTTTGGTCAACCTCAAGAAAATAAATGCAACCCAAGTGAGTGTTCTGAAGTTTTTAAGGACTGTGCTGTTTTCTCCTGGGGAGCTGAAGCATCTTAGAGTATAACAACTACAAGGAGGTCAAATAAGACTAAACCAAGAGAATAACAGAATATTTTTGGAGGCAGGGTCTGTACTCATGGATTATTAGTCACTGTAGCTATCTCTGTCTGTCTCCCTCTTGAAGTTGGACTACACCTGACTCAGGCCCATCCCTGATGGTCTCAGTTCAATATTGGAACAAAATGGGACACTCATGGATCATTCAGATAAATGGCACAGTGGACAGAGCTCTGAAACTGAAGTCAGGAAAATCTGATTTCAAATATAGCCTCAGACACTTAAAGACCTCAATTTCCTTCTCTGTAAACTAGGGGAAATAATAGCATCTACTTTCCCAGGGTTGTTGTATGAATAAATGAGGTATTTGTAAAGTACTTTGCAAATTTTAAATGGCTATACAAATGTGAGCAATTATTAAGCCAAATTAAAAGAAGATTTATGTAGTCAAAATGAGGATATTCAAGGAAGGAAATAAGCATGTACTTTGTACCTACTACATGCCAGATACTGTGCTAAAAGCAATGCAAATATTATCTCATTTAATCTTCTCAAACACCCTGAAAGGAAGGTGCTATCATTACACTCATTTTAAAGTTGAGGAAACAGAGGCAA
The DNA here is from genome assembly GCF_027887165.1 of Monodelphis domestica. Taxonomy (NCBI): domain Eukaryota; kingdom Metazoa; phylum Chordata; class Mammalia; order Didelphimorphia; family Didelphidae; genus Monodelphis; species Monodelphis domestica. Next base: position 56,283,089 of record NC_077228.1, on the reverse strand, counting down.
ATGGAAATTAGGTGACTTCCTCAGGGTCATACATGTAGTGAATGACTTAGGTCAGATTTAAACTTAGGTCTTTCTGACTCTAGACCCAACACACTATCCACTATATCACCTAGCTGCCTGACCAGGTTAGGCATTAAGAACTTCCTTCAATTGTTTTAGATGAGAGAAACACCCATTTTGATTCATCGATCAAGAAACTGAAAGACTTGCCTTGATCCTCAAGACTGTTTTGGACTTTGGTAATGAAGATGTAGGATCCCTAAGTGACACCATAGTGCATAGAGCACCAAGCCTGGATTCAGAAAGACTCATTCTCTTGAGTTCAAATCTGACCTCAGACACTTAGTAGTTGTGTGACCTTGGATAAATCACTTAACCCTATTTGCCTCGATTTCCTCTTTTATTGAATGAGCTAGAAAGGAAATGGCAAATCACTCTGGTATCTTTGCCAAGAAAACCCAAAAAATGGGGTCATGAATAGTTGGACTAAAAAAGACTGAACAACCAAAAATGAAGAAGTGATTTTAATCTGAGCCCTGAGAGTTCTGGCGAACCAGGTCTCAGGCAATGTTTTGATATCTTTTAAAGAAAAAATAGCCTAGTCTGCAAGATGGGGCAGGTGAGGATATTTTTTCTACCATACATTATCTGAGTGAAGGGGGTTGGTCTAACAAGCTTGCCCCAATGATGATGATTATAATGGAAAGAACAATAGGTCCAAGGATATGCTTGTATAAATTCAAAAAGGGTTAAGAAGGCTGATTGTAAAATTTTCAGTGCCGGTATTTACACCTCAGAAATTGGTGAAATCAGGGTCTTAATGTTTTATTGACTGTCTAAACTTAAGTCAGAACTTAAGAAAGTGATGGAGAAAATGTTAATAACACAGATTAAATTTAAGAGGTTGTTGCCTGTACATTTTCCCCCCCAGAGAGCCAAGTGTTATAACTATACCATTACATACCATTGAATGGGTCTAAATTCAGAATTGGTTTCCTGTCTTGGCTCTGCCACTTCTTAATCATGCAGCCTTGAGTCTCCTCAGTGAGTGTGTTTCCTAATCTGCAAAATAGGAAGAAGAATATTCAAACTACTTACTATATAACATGCCATGGGGATGAAATGAAATCATGTATGCAGCATGCTTTGTATTGTATGAACTAGCCACTAGATAAGTGTCAGATGTGGTGAAGAAGGAGGAGGGGAAAAAGGAAGAAGAAGAGGAAGAAGGGAGAGAACAGAGAAAATGGAAAGAACAATGATGACAAAAGAGAAGTACAATGACCCAGAAGTTAGAAGAGGATAAAGGACAAAAATGAGGTGAAAAAATGAAAAGTATTAATTATAAAAGATTGTATCATCAAACATTGCTTCCTGGTAAGTGGTAAAAGTAACATATTTGGAGCCAAAGGCCCTCAGTTTGAATTCTGACTCTATTATTAAGCCCCTGTATGATCCTAAAAAAGTTCCTTCATTTCTAGTGGAATATATATTTTTTCTAATCTGTAAAATGAGATTTAGACCTCTCGCTCTGAAATCAGAAGCCAAGTTGTGAGAAGAACAGAAAGGGTTGGCATGGGCTCTTTCTCAATATGGAGTTATCTGGAGGACTTTACCAATGGCAAGAAGGGGCCCTCGAGTAAGAAAGTCACAGGGGGTGAGGGAACTTCCAAGGTTCAAAGGCAGATTAGACAAAGTCCTTGGAGTTGAAGTAGAGCTAGGAGAAAATTACATGATGGCCAACCTAGACCCGTATCTCCAGTAGAGGGGGATGGGTGGTTTGGTAAATAAACAAATACATAAATTATTGAATAAATTATGTAGTCTTTGTCCTCTCTGAGCTTAAAGAGAATTTTGGGGCCTCTCAGAATGAAGAACCCAATAAGAGGTCAGCTTAACCATTCCCATGATGCCCGAGGAAAAGACTCACATTTTTCCCATGGCTCCCATCTTATTCCACCCCTCAGCCCCTAAATTGCCAGCCATACTCCCCCATACACATATATATACCTAGTTGTGAAAAATATAGAAATATAATAGGATATTATTCTATTAGAATAGAAATATAATAGAAATAAAAAAATATAGAAGAGGCATAATATATTATACTTGGCTCCTCTCCAGGGCAGCCAATTAGAAAAGCATTAACTCTCTTTAATGGGGCAAATTAACATTAAGCAGATGGGATGTAGGGCCTGGGAAGAAAGCCCGGTCACTTTGTGGAGAGGCCAGGCTGAGGTGGGGCTGCCAGCACTCAAATGTGACCTCTAAATTGAAACTTAATTGGCCATTTATGGCACTCATCTAATTAAAAATACTTGTAATTAAGCATGAAAAAGAACAACAGCCTGGATTTGGGGGCAGCAGGGGAGAGGGAATAGAGAACTACATTCGCCTTGGTCAATAAACATACTTAAAAGCATGTTCAATTGCTCTCCCTTCTTGATTTATTGAGCCCTTCTTAATTTTTATATCAATAAGGCAAAGCCAGAGATAGCTCCAACTTAGCCTTTTTTGCTCATACCCAACCTTATGCCCATTCCTAACCCTCTCCCCTCCACCTACCATATCCCATTCACTTTCTCCTATCTTCCTGCCTTCTAGCTACTTTCCTCTAAGGAAACCAAAATGACTCTGCCCCAGCTCCTGAGATGGAAGGTATGGGTAATGCACAGACTTCTTTTGAAAGAAGCCTATTCATACTGATTCACAAGTTCTCTCTGAGAACTTTGGTGTAATTGGGAGACATGGGAGCCACTGGCACAGGACCCTCTGGGGTGATGTAGCCACATAAAAGAAGATGCTGTATTCTATAGGCAAAGCAGAATTGCAGTAGCTCAAAAGAAACATGAAATGTGTTCACTTAGAGACAGCTTCAGCTGTCAGTCATAAGGACTATTTGTGGCCAACCTGTGGTAGAATCTTCCAAGCTCTCATTGGTCTAATCAACCACAGTTGGATGCAATAAACATTATGATGCCATTTTGGTCCTGACCAAGCACCAATGACAACAACAATCTGTATTGATAAGAGGATAGATCCATGTTCCTAAATAAAGTGGTTTGAGATAAGGGTAAATCTTAACTTTTTTATACACATAAGAGTCAAAAACACCCGAGTTCAAATTCTGCTTCTTATAAGCTGTATCTTGTTAAGTTATTTGGTTATGTCCAATTCTTTCTGATCCCATATACATCTCCCCTGACTTTTACCATTCTGCCTAGACTGAAAAGAGAAACCAAGGCCTCTTACAAAAGGATCACAGAGCACACCAGGCCCTTCTATCCTTCACTATCTCCCAAAGTCTGTCCAAGTTCATGTTTGTTTTTTCCATGACACTATCTATCCATTTCATCCTTCAATATCCCCTTTTCCTTTTGCCTACAATCTTTCCCAACATGATGGTCTTTTCCAATGAGTCCTGCCTTCTCATTAGTTGGCCAAAGTGTTTAAACCTCAGCTCCAGTTTTTGACCTTCAAGGAAATAGTCTGCATTAACAGTATTAACTCATTTAATCTCTTAGCTGTCCAGGGGACTCTCAAAAGTCTTCCCTAGAACCACAATGTGAAAGCATTAATTCTCTGATGCTTGACTTTCCTTATAATCCAGCTCATAGTCATTGTTTGTTACTATGAAAAAACCATAGCTTTGACTATATGGATCTTTTTCAGCAAGGTAATATAATATATAAATAATAATTAAAAGTATGCTGCACAGGTTTACCATAGCTTTCCTTCCAATGAGCAAATGTTGTTTTTCCTATGTGGGGTGTGTGAGATTTAAAATGGTTGAGGTCTTAAACTGTAGTGATTAAAATAGTGGAAGATATAAATTGTGATAGATATAAGAGAGGGTGAGTAAATTTGACTGCAGAAAATATGTTTCACTACAGTGTCTTGGGTTTTAAAATCAAATATAAGGTGGTGGCCAGGGAAATATTCCTAATTATTCAAATACCCAAGTCAATTGGGTTTTATAGAGATTTTAATCAACAATACAATGAGTAATCAAAGAAAGAGAGAGAGAGTAAGAAAGGAATAAGTATGAAGGGTCTCAAGCCAATATGGCCTAGACCTGAGTCTTAAAAGAGAAATCAGTCAGTTTTTTATAACTCACCATAAGATCTAAGTAAGGATTTCTAATGACACCAGGCCAGCAGCATCTCAGCTGCTTTCACCAGCTCCCTCCTTCATCTGAATGTTTCAGAATCAGTCTCCTCAGAATGAGTCTCTCCAATCTGAATGTTTCAGAATGACTTCCCAGCTCTTCCCTGAGCTCTTATTTTTAAGGGCAAAATCTTCTCTGTCACCTCCCCTAAATCCTTACATCTACCAATCACTGTAGATGTTTCTAAACCAGGAAAGCTCTGAGTAAGTTTTCCAGTTCTTTGTTCCTTGTAAATTCACAAGTTGCTTGACCTTTATAGGTACTTAGCTTAAGAAAAGTATGGGTTTAAGTACTTTTCATTGTTCAGAAAAGAGTTTACAACTTTATCTTCCCCTAGGGCAGACCCAAGTAGGTAAAGTAGAATTCTCACATTCCTGCTTTAAGTAGAGTTCACTGCCCAAATGGGAAATGGTCTTAATCCAATCTTATAAAGTAGGGTCTGAGAAATTTTAAGGTTTACAGGTGACAGAACTAACACTGCCATGATTTTTGTGACCAATTATTGTTGTTAAGTTTAAGAACCTCCAGTGTAACAGGGAGTCTGGAGGATATGGAGAGTTGTCCTGCCTTCTTTTGGCCAGCACTGAAGGAACTGGGAGTCTGCGAATGACCAAGAAATTTCTTTATTGGGTTGAGCAAGGAGATACAAAGTCGACAATGCCTAGAGAAGTTGATATATGGGTTACTATTTATTTTATGGACTTTTAAAAAGGGGCTGTGAATTCTGGAAGGCAATTTGGAACTATGCCCAAAGGGTACTAAAAGACTGTCTGCCCTTTGGTCCAGCCATAGCACTGCTGGGTTTGTACCCCAAAGAGATAATAAGGGAATAGACGTGTACGAGAATATTCATAGCTGCGCTCTTTGTGGTGGCAAAAATTTGGAAACTGATGGAATTCCCTTCAATTGGGGAATGGCTGAACAAATTGTGGTATATGCTGGTGATGGAATACTATTGTGCTAAAAGGAATAATAAAGTGGAATAATTCCATGTGAACTGGAACAACCTCCAGGAACTGATGCAGAGTGAAAGGAGCTGAACAAGGAAAATATACATAGAGACTGATACACTGTGGTACAATTGAATGTAATGGACTTCTCAACTAGTAGTAAAGCAATAATCCAGAACTATTCCAAGGAACATATGAGAAAGAAAGCTATCCACATCTAGAGGAAAACTGTGGGAAAAGAAACACAGAAGAAAAACAACCGCTTGGTCACATGAGCCAGTGGGGCTATGACTGGGAAAGCACACTCTAAAAGATCACTCTAGTGCAAATATTAATAATAAGGAAATGAGTCTTGATCAATGGCACATGTTAAACCAGGTGGAATTGTGTATCAGATATGGGAGGGGGTCAAGGGAGGGGAGGGGAGGAACATGAGTCTTGTAACCATGGAAACTTATTCTAAATCATCTAATTAAAATAAAATTTAAAAGTAAAAATAAAAATGGGCTGTGAATTTCCATTTCCAAAAATGTAATGAATTGCTTTGGTAATTAATGAGTTTCTTGCCATTGGCAGTATTCAAATAAAAATTGCAAGATAATCTTGAGGGAATGTCATAGCCTTTAAAGTTCCTTCCAGCTCCATGATCCTTTTGTAAGTGGCCTTGGTTTCTCTTTTTAGTCTAGGCAGAATGGGGTGGTAGAAAGAACATTGGGGTAGAAGTCACGGAAGATATCTTTATTCCTACCTCTGACATTATGTGACCAAAAGCAAGGAACTTAAAGTCTCCTCAAGCCTGTCTCCTCATGCATCAAATGGATCTGGTTTCTCAGACCACAACTCCTTCCCTTGGCCAACACTTCCATATATTTATTGTCTCACTACTGAAACATAAGCCCTTTGGAAACAATATCTGCCTTTCTTTTGTATTCGTATTTCTGGTGCTTGCTCAGCACAATGCTTGGCACATGTGTTCCATTCATTCATTCATTTACCTAAAGGGATTGCTGTAAAGATAAAACAAGTAATCTTAAAATCTATACAAATGCTAATTATTATTAGCTTCCTCACCCTAGTATGTATTTTTAAAATAGTATAATATTTTTCTATATGGCATGTAGATATAATTTTAAATAATCATCTTTTGACATTTTGTGATGTGTTCTCTCCTTTTGTCCTCCATTCCCCTCCACTAGACGGCAGGCGATATGATTTATTATACATATGCTATCATACAATACATATTTCCATGTTCATCATATTGTGAAAGAAGACACGTCTTGCTTATATTGGGAAAATATTATTAGCTTTTATGGTGCCTTGGGGCAAAGTCAATTGAGCAACCCCAAAAGCCTGAGTCAATTCAAGCCTGATGACCTGAGGAAGCCATCATTGGTCCTAAGATGGACGGGATGTGCATGTCTGAGCAAATGCCCAGCACCAAAAGATATCTGCATTTTCCTTACTGGAGAGATAAGAAACCTACTTATTTTAGCTCATTGTGTAATACATTCTATAAATATTCATAATTCTGCCCTACATTTTTGTAACACTTACCACATTTTTTCAAAGGTCGGTTATATCTCACATCTCATTTGATCCCGACATTGTTCTTGTCAGATGGATAGGGCCCTAGGTTGGAAATCTGCATTTGGCAATAATAGCATTCCTGGCTTAGAGAAATTCAGAGAGTTCTGTAGACATTCATACTAGACCTTAACTTTGGGTGTTTTTTGGTTTAACTTTTCTTAGGAATGAGCAGTATGTTGGCAGATTAGGAGAATCTACTAATGGGGCACACACATCACTAGATGAGGTCAACTAACCTCTATTAACTACCCAGTATGTGCAAGACTAAGGAGAGTAATGCACACATGAATAAAATGGCCCCTTTCCTCATGGGGCTTGTGGGCTATTCCAGGAGGTGCTGTACCATCTTTCTACAAGTCATTATAATTAGGAAAAAATAATAAAAATAAACTTGAGCAGAGAAAGGAAAGAGAATTTTTGTTGAGGTTTTGCAAAGATAATTTACTTAGTCAAACTATGTATCCTGGTTTAGGACTGCAAAATTATGTTCTCCTATTGGTATAGAAATCAGCCACATACACAAAAAAGCTTTATTAGAAGCAACACTGTGTGTGTAGTCAGAACGACACAAGTTCACATCTGGCCTCAGACAAATACCTGTGTGACATTTGGCAAGTCAACTTATTAAAAAGTAGAATGTACTGACTCCAGAAGTAACAGGCTCTCTTTCACTAAAAGTCTTGCTTTCTTCTTTCTTTCCTTCCTTTTTTGTCCTTCCTTCCTTCCTTCTTTCCTCCTTCCTCTTTCTTCTTTCCTTCCTTTCTTTCTCCCTTCCTCATATTCTACTTCCTTAGTTTCCTTCTTTCTTTCCTTCCTTCCACATTGTAAGGCAATGTCCTAGTTGCTATAGATACAAATATAAAAATGGAAGATAGTCCTTGCCCTCATAGAACTTACTTTCTATTAATAACTCCTTAGGTATCTTCCAACTATGATTCTGGGACGAATTTCATGATTAGAAAGCCTAATCTAAATCTTGGAACCAACCAATCTTTGCACAAAGTTTATCTCAAAACTTTTTCAGAGACAGGTAACAGACTTGTTTTATGAAAATTACTGCCACTGATATCCTAGGATTAGTGCAAAGATATCCATCTGAGTTTAGTAGGTACCCTGTAACAGAAAGAGGAGATGAACAAGGTCTCCTTCAGCTTGGGAGCACCTCTGAAACTCATCATTAGAGAATTGATTACCATAGATGAACTTCCCCTTAATCCAAATGGATGACTCTTTCTACCCTTGAAGCCCTTAAAGAGTTCTCTTTCTCCACTGTAGACAACTCAGAAAAACAACTGAAGAGGAAATCTACCACCCTCCTGCCAAAACAGCCTTATATGTGTTACTTAAGAAAATACAAGTCCCTCTCTCAGCACAAATCACTATGTCATTACCCAAGTAGTGATAAATTGGAAATTGGAAATAACAATCTGGCTTAGCACCACTTGATAGATCTCTGGCCTCTACAGGACATTCTACACAAAATGAGAAATGAGATCAGTTCCAGGCTCTGAATGGATATCGATTCAATTCAGGAGCACATGGATTTACTCCTTCTGGACAGCTCCTGGGTAAACTGATAAACTCCAGGTCTATTCATTCCTTCCCTTTCCTCTTGTTGAGAAGGCAAACAATTTGTTATAGGTTATATGTGTACATTCACGTAAACCATTTTAATATTAATCAGGTTCCTCCATTAGTATGTAAGATCTTTTCATGGCAGTGACCATTTTTGTCTTTTTTTAAAAATAAAACTCTTACCTTCCATCTTGGAAACAATACTGTGTATTGTTTCCAAGACAAAAGAAGAATGGAAAAGGCTAGGCAATGGGGGTCAAGTTACTTGCCCAGGGTCACATAGCTGGAAAGTGTCTGAGGCCAGATTTGAACCTAAGATCTCCAATCTCTGGGCTTGTCTCTCAATCCACTGAGCACATATATTTTTTTATCTTTTGCCTTTCTTTGTAGCCCCAGAACTTAGCAAAGTGCCTCATTTATAATCACTCCATAAACTCTTATTAATTGATTGGTAAATTTAAAGAAGTAAAGGAGGGAGTTGGGTGAGTTCATCTATCCTAGACTCTTTCCTTACAGTAAGTTAGAAGATGAAGTGAAAGCCTGAATGGATACCTTGGAGGAAATGGAACACAGGGAGACAGATAGAGATGGCAGGGAGGGAAGGAGAATTTTTGGAACAGTTAATGTAAGACATATGATTGAAGGGGGCAACTAAGTACCTCAGTGGATTGAGAGCCAAGCCTAGAGGTGAGAAGTCCTGGGTTCAAATTTGACCTCAGATACTTTCTAGCTATGTAAGCCTTGTCACATCATTTAACCTCTATTGCCTAGCCCTTAGCACTCTTTTGCTTTGGAACCAATACACAGAATTGATTCTAAGATGGAAGGTAGGGGTTGTTAAGAAAGAGAGAGAGAGAGAGAGAAGAAGGAAGGAAGGAAGGAAGGAAGGAAGGAAGGAGAAAGAAAGAAAGAAAGAAAGAAAGAAAGAAAGAAAGGAAAGAAAGAAAGAAAGAAAGAAGAAAGAAAGAAGAAAGAAAGAAGAAAGAAAGAAAGAAAGAAAGAAAGAAAGAAAGAAAGAAAGAAAGGAAGGAAGGAAGGAAGGAAGGAAGGGAAGGAAGAAGGAAGAAGGAAGGAAGGAAGGAAGGAGAAGGAAGGAAGGAAGGAAGGAAGGAAGGAAGGAAGGAAGGAAGGAAGGAAGGAAGGAAGGAAGGAAGGAAGGAAGGAAGGAAGAAGGAAGAAAGAAAGAAAGAAAGAAAGAAAGAAAGAAAGAAAGGAAAGAAAGAAAGAAAGAAAGAAAAGAAAGAAAGAAAGAAAGAAAGAAAGAAAGAAGAAGAGAAAGAAGAAAGAAAGAAAGAAAGAAAGAAAGAAAGAAAGAAAGAAAGAAAGAAAGAAAGAAGGGGAGGGAGGGGGAGGGAGGGAGGGAGGGAAGGAGGGAAGGAGGGAGGGAGGAAGAAAGGGAGAGAGTAAGGAAGGAAGAAGGGAAGAAGGGAAGAAGGGAAGATGAGAGAGAGAGAAAGATTGAAAAGTAAATTTTTAAATATGAATGAAAAGATTTCCCAGAAACAATGACATGGCTCAGTAAAAATGAGATAATAAAAAATTATAATTAATAGAGTTATCATGCTTTTGGATCTCATCCAGAAGTTTGGTTAAAAACTGTGCCATATTCAATTCAACAAGTATTTATTAAATGCCTACATTACACAAGACAGTTGGCTTTGGTCCAGGAATAAAAACAATCAATCCGTACCCTCAATGTATTATATTCCCTTTACATTCTTCTGGAGAGATATAATACAAATTGCACACAAGTAATGAAAATACAAAGTAATACAACATAATTTCAAGAAGGATAGTGTTAATAATTGGGAGGCAATCAAGAAGGAAATCAAATATTTATTAAACACCAACTATGTGCCAGGTCTGTGCTAGGTACTTTACCAATATCACCTCATTTGATCCTTACAACAATCCTGGGAAGTAGGTGCTATTATTATTCCTATTTACAATTGAGGAAACTGAAGTAGACAGAGGCTAGGTGACTTGCACAAGGCCATGTAGCTAACAAGTATTTGGGGTTAGATGATTTGAACTTGGGTCATCTTAAACCCAGTTTCAACTAGGCACTCTAGTACTACATCTCTCTTCTATGCTAACATAAGAGGTGACAGATGAGTTGTACTTTGTAGGAAGCTTGGGATTCTAAGAGGAGGAGGTGAAAATGATAGGCATAATTCAGACCTGGGTTCACTTCTGCAAAATCTCAGAGGTGAGAAATGGAATAGCATTCATGGACATATTAGTAGAACAGTTTGGTTTTTTATTTATCCAAGCAAAACAAATGTGTGTTGTATTGGTCATGTAAATCTCATTCTAGACCAACAACCTATCATGTTCTTACCAGAGGAGTAGGAAGTATGGTTCATCATCAGTCCTGCTGGAGTCAGGACTTGTCATTGCATTGGTCAGAGTTCTCAAGCCTTTCAAAGTGTTTTCCTTTATAATGTTGTAGTCACTGGAAAATAGTTCCACAGGTTATGCTCATTTGCCTTCATATTAATTCATGAAAGTTTTCCTAAGTTCTTTGAATATGTACATCCTTTTGCTATAGCTTATGTTGCAATAATAACTTTAAACTTATCTCATTTGATCCTTGAAACAACCCCTGGGTGGTAGGTACTATTATTATCCTCATTTTACAGATGAGGAAACTGAGTTGAACAGAGATTAAGTGTCCTTGCCCAAGGTCACAAAGCTACTAAGTGCCTGAGGTAAGATCTGAACACAGGTAAAACCTGTATGTCCTCGGGCAAGTGATAAAATTTGGAGATCTCAGTTTCCTCATTTGTAAAATGAAAAGTTTGAACTAGATGGCCTCTGAAGTGCCTTTGGAATAATAGCATCTTGGATTTAAGACTGATAAGGACCTCAAGAGACTATCAAGTAAAATCCTCTCATTTTATAGATAAGGAAACTGAGGGCAAATAGAAATTAAGTGACCCACCAAGGATAACATAGTAAGTGTCTAAGACAGGATTTGAACTCCGATCTTCCTGAATCCTGGTCCAGATGGCTCTAGAATCTAGAACCCTCTGCTTCTTTAATATCTTTTAAGTATGGTTTACTAAAGTTAGATGTGCCTCTTCCATTTGCTAGCTGTGGAACTCTGGGCAAGTTTCTATTTGCCCCAAGCAACTCCAGAGGACTTATTTGGTCAGAGAAATGTGAGCATCTGCATTGGTAGAAGATTATTTCCATCCTGGGAATTCTCCCATAGAACCTTTTTGTACTGCTGTAAATTTTCTTAAAAAGGAGTTCATGTACAGGGATGACAGGTCTTCCTAACCTAGCTACACAATCATCCTCAGCCCCCTTTTAATTAATGGCATGCACTGAGACAGCTGTCAGGTCACAGAGACAGGCTGTGCCTGCAAACAGCACAATCATGTTCATTAAAACAGCATTAGAGATGGGTGAAGCTTAAATCAATAAGCCAATCTACACATTTTTATTGAGTTCTTACTATGCTTGACACTGTGATGGGGATGGGGATGGGAGGAGGTGCTGTGAGGGAGCCAGAGCAAGAATCAGATATGCACTAGAATACCCACAGAACTAACTTCTAATCTGGGCTCTAAAAACTGACTCACTCTGTGATTTTTAGGGCAATCACTTAAACTTGCTTATAAATTTCAGTTTTCCCTATATGGAGAATCAAAGACTTATAGTTTTAGAGTTGAATTAACTCTCAGAGGTTTGAGTCTACAAAATATATCTAAACTATAATCCCATTTAAAATTAATAGTCCATAAAAGGGCAGATAGGGAATTCTGGGTAGACCAAGCAAACCTATATAATTCAATTATTCAAAATGAGTTACTACTTGATAAGGTAATTAAGTTTAGCTCTTTTGCCCTATGCCCAAATGACCCACATCTACAAGATGCTACAATAGATTAAGAAATCAAGTAAGTTTCTATGAACAGCAAAAATAAATACCTCTATGGGTAAACCCTTGACTTTGGATGAATGGTTTAGTATCCAATTATTAAAGATAGGAGGAAATTTCATGCTATTATTATGAAAAAAGTAGTTAGACCAGTCTGAGACTCCCCAATTCACTTTATATTCTGGATCTTTATTAAAACAAAGGTGAAAAAACCCTGCCTCCTACTGGAATTCCTTACTGGAATAATACATGGATTCTCTGTTGGTTTTGACTGACTGCTTTGAAGGAAGATGATTGGTTGAATAGTCTCTTGCAGGACTCTGTCCTTTATAGTAATAAAAATGAGATTCTACTCACTTTTGTTGGAAATCCAAGGGAAAATTAGTGATGTGAGACTAAGATAGTAGTGTAAGGAACATTCAGCTCACCCAAATCCTTCAAATACACAAAAATAGAAAATAAATCACCTCATAACAAAGGAAAGCAGGAAGAACATGTCTCCCTGGGGGGAGAAGGGATAGTAGTTCAACTTGTGTGGCATTGGGGAGAAGGAGAAGAACTCAGACCAATCCAAAGAGCTTCCATATTGCTTGAGGCTATGAAACAGCAGAGCAGGGAACAGCTAGTATAAGAAATAATAGGGGACTTCCGGGTAATCATGGCTGCAATCTAGACGCAGCAAGCTTCCTCTCCCCAGCACCGAACGAAATAGACTACATCAAAGGAGCATAAAATCACCTTTGGAGGAACAGAAGGACTCCCCAGTACCCCACAGAGGCAAAGGTACGTGGGGCTTGAACATTTCCACACTAAAATAAGAAGGAAAAGCTTGCACAGAAAAGTGAACTGAGCCGCCCTTCCCCCACCCCACCTCCCCCACTAAACCAGAGTGAGCTACCTGAGCGCTCACCGGGACAGCGAGTGAGTGGGGAGCGTCTCTGTCTGGGGGGGCACTCCAGGGTCCTTGGGATCTGGGGACTGCCAGGAAAAAACGTCTCAGGGCGCTTTCACTGGAGAATCCAGCGGACCTGGACTTGGGGCGGGCTGCGCTGAACAACGAGTGCGCTGATTATCTGGGCGGAGCTGAATACCTGGGCTCGGAGGCTGGGAAGAACTAGTCTGAAGCAACCTAAATTCACAGAAAAACCGCTCTTATAACCCAGACCCCAGACCAAAAAGGAAAGGGAAATAAAACCACCAAAGGGATGGCTCACATGGCCCAAAATCAAGCCTCCAGGAAGAAAGGGAAAAAAGTGACTATTGAAAACTTTTATGGTGGAAGTACCCAAGGAAAAGAGGAGAATGAGGAGGAAATCCAAAAAAATTCAGAACACGCCTCCCAAAATGGAAACTATCAACAAGCTCTGGAAGATCTCAAACTGGAACTTATCCAAAAGATGGAAACCTTCTGGAAAGAAAAATGGGAGAAAGAGATCAGCTGTCTGACAGATAAGAATGCTCAATTGGAAAAAGAACTTGAAGCATCCAATAGAAGGGCAGACAAGGCTGAAAAGCAAAACCAGTCCCTAATGACCAGAATTAAGCACCTCGAAGAAAGTGAGATGATAAAACAGCAAGAATCAATAAAGCAAACCCAAATAATTAATGAATTGGAAGAAAACATAAAATATCTCACTGAGAAGGTCACGGACCTGGAGAACAGAGGAAGACGAGAAAATCTCCGTATCATCGGTCTCCCAGAAAAACCAGAGGTAAACAACAAATTGGATATTATTCTAGAGGAGATTATAAAAGAAAATTGCCCCCACGTTCTGGAGCAAGGGGGCAAAATAGAAATAGAAAGGATTCATAGAACACCTTCTATACTAAATCCCCAAAAGACAACGCCTAGGAATGTAATTGCCAAATTCAAGAGCTTCCAAGTAAAGGAGAAAATCCTACAAGAAGCCAAGAAGAAGAGCTTCAGATATAAGGGGGCTCCCATAAGGATCACACATGACTTAGCGGCTAACACACTAAGAGACCGCAAAGCATGGAACACGATATTTAGAAAGGCAAGAGAGCTGGGTCTCCAACCAAGAATCAACTACCCAGCAAAACTGACTATATACTTCCAGGGGAAAGTATGGGCATTCAACAAAATAGAAGATTTCCAAGCATTTGCTAAGAAAAGACCAGAGCTCTGTGGAAAGTTCGATATCCAAGCACAGAAAGCAAGAGAAACATGAAAAGGTAAATATGAAAGAAAGGGAAAAGGAGATAAATCTTATCTTTCTCTTTAAGTCAAACTCTCTTCTATAAGGACTACATTTACATCTAATTATATATATTAATATGTGGGGAAAATGTTTTGTGTAACTCTCATAAATTGTATCATCATAAGAGTAGTTAGAAGAAACATGCATAGGGAAAGATTGGGGCATTAAGAAGATTTGGGGAAAGTTGGGGCAAAAAAAGGAAAAGGGAGGGGGGGGAACCGTGATAATACTAAGATTAACTTCAAGAAATAGGGGGGGAATCAATAGAATAATCTTTCCCATATAAAGATACACATGGGAAGGGGAGGGGAAGAACTCTCATATGAGAAGGAGAGGAAGAGAGCGTGAAGTGGAATTACTTAAACCTTACTCTCAGTGAAATCAAATCTGAGAGGGAAGAACATCTAGATCCAGTGGGATCCTGAATTCTATCTTATCCATTAGGGCAAGAAAGAAAGGAAAATTAAGGAGGGGGAGGGGGGAGGGAGTACAAAAAGGGAGGGAAGGAGAGGGGGGAGGGGAAGGGAGCATAAAAAGGGAGGGGCTAGAAAGGGAAGCATCTCAAGGGAGGGGACTAGGGGGACTGACCTAAAGTAAATCACTGGTTCAAAAGGAGAAAGCTAAAGAAGAAAGGTCAGAACTAGGGGAAGACATCAAAATGCCAGCGAATCCACAAATAACAATCATAACTTTGAACGTGAATGGGATGAACTCACCCATAAAACGCAGACAAATAGCAGATTGGATTAGAACACAAAACCCTACCATATGTTGTCTTCAAGAAACACATATGAGACGGGTTGACACTCACAAGGTTAGAATTAAAGGTTGGAGTAAGACCTTTTGGGCCTCAACCGATAGAAAGAAGGCAGGAGTTGCAATCATGATATCTGACAAAGCCAAAGTACAAATAGACCTGATCAAAAGGGACAGGGAAGGTAAATATATTCTGCTAAAAGGAAGTATAGACAATGAGGAAATATCACTAATCAACATGTATGCACCAAATGGTATAGCATCCAAATTTTTAATAGAGAAACTAGGAGAATTGAAGGAGGAATTAGACAGTAAAACCATATTAGTGGGAGACTTGAACCAACCACTATCAAATTTAGATAAATCAAATCAAAAAATAAATAAGAAAGAGGTAAAAGAGGTGAATGAAATCTTAGAAAAATTAGAATTAATAGACATATGGAGAAAAATAAATAGGGACAAAAAAGAATACACCTTCTTTTCAGCACCACATGGCACATTCACAAAAATAGATCATACACTAGGTCATAGAAACATGGCACTTAAATGCAGAAAAGCAGAAATATTAACTGCAGCCTTTTCAGATCACAAGGCAATTAAAATATTGATCGGCAAGGGTACATGGAGACCCAAATCAAAAATTAATTGGAAATTAAATAACATGATACTCCAAAATCGGATAGTTAGAGAAGAAATCATAGAAACAATTAACAATTTCGTTGAAGAAAATGACAACGGCGAAACATCCTTTCAAACCTTATGGGATGCAGCCAAGGCAGTACTTAGAGGAAAATTCATATCCCTGAGTGCATATATTAACAAATTAGGGAGGACAGAGACCAAGGAATTGGAAATGCAAATCAAAAAACTTGAGAATGAACAAATTAAAAACCCCCAGAAGAAAACCATACTAGAGATCCTAAAAATTAAGGGAGAAATTAATAAAATAGAAAGTGACAGAACTATTGAGCTAATAAACAAGACTAGAAGCTGGTACTTTGAAAAAACAGACAAAATAGACAAAGTACTGGTTAATTTAATTAAAAAAAGGAAAGAAGAAAGGCAAATTAATAGCATCAAGGATGAAAAGGGGGACCTCACCTCAAATGAAGAGGAAATTAAGGCAATCATTAAAAACTACTTTGCCCAACTATATGGCAATAAATATACCAACCGAGGTGATATGGATGAATATTTACAAAAATATAAATTGCCTAGACTAACAGAAGAAGAAATCGTTTTCTTAAATAATCCCATATCAGAAATTGAAATCCATCAAGCCATCAAAGAACTGCCTAAGAAAAAATCCCCAGGGCCTGATGGATTCACCAGTGAATTCTATCAAACATTCAGAGAACAGTTAACCCCAATATTATACAAACTATTTGACATAATAAGCAAAGAGGGAGTCCTACCAAACTCCTTTTATGACACAAGCATGGTACTAATTCCAAAGCCAGGCAGGTCAAAAAGAGAGAAAGAAAACTATAGGCCAATCTCCCTAATGAATATAGATGCAAAAATCTTAAATAGGATACTAGCAAAAAGACTCCAGCAAGTGATTAGAAGGGTCATCCACCATGATCAAGTAGGATTCATACCAGGGATGCAGGGCTGGTTCAACATTAGGAAAACTATCCACATAATTGACCACATCAACAAGCAAACCAACAAGAATCACATGATTATCTCAATAGATGCAGAAAAAGCCTTTGATAAAATACAACACCCATTCCTACTAAAAACACTAGAAAGCATAGGAATAGAAGGGTCATTCCTAAAAATAATAAACAGTATATATCTAAAACCATCAGCTAATATCATCTGCAATGGGGATAAACTAAATCCATTCCCATTAAGATCAGGAGTGAAACAAGGATGCCCATTATTACCTCTATTATTTGACATTGTATTAGAAACACTAGCAGTAGCAATTAGAGAAGAAAAAGAAATTGAAGGCATCAAAATAGGCAAGGAGGAGACCAAATTATCACTCTTTGCAGATGACATGATGGTCTACTTAAAGAATCCTAGAGACTCAACCAAAAAGCTAATTGAAATAATCAACAACTTTAGCAAAGTTGCAGGATACAAAATAAACCCACATAAGTCATCAGCATTTCTATATAATTCCAACACAGCTCAGCAGCAAGAACTAGAAAGAGAAATCCCATTCAAAATTACCCAAGACAAAATAAAATACTTAGGAATCTATCTCCCGAGACAAACACAGGATCTATATGAACACAACTACAAAACACTTTCCACACAACTAAAACTAGACTTGAACAATTGGAAGAACATTAACTGCTCATGGGTAGGACGAGCCAATATAATAAAAATGACCATCCTACCCAAACTCATCTATCTATTTAGTGCCATACCCATGGAACTTCCAAAAATTTTTTTTACTGATTTAGAAAAAAACATAACAAAGTTCATTTGGAAGAACAAAAGATCAAGGATATCCAGGGAATTAATGAAAAAAAATACAAAGGAAGGGGGGTCTTGCAGTCCCAGATCTCAGACTATATTATAAAGCAGCGGTCATCAAAACAATTTGGTACTGGCTAAGAGACAGAAAGGAGGATCAGTGGAATAGACTGGGGGCAAGCAACCTCAGCAAGACAGTATATGACAAACCCAAAGATCCCAGCTTTTGGGACAAAAATCCACTATTTCATAAAAACTGTTGGGAAAATTGGAGGACAGTGTGGGAAAGATTAGGCTTAGATCAACACCTCACACCCTACACCAAGATAAATTCAAAATGGATGAATGACTTGAACATAAAGAAGGAAACTATAAGAAAATTAGGCGAACACAGAATAGTATACATGTCAGACCTTTGGGAAGGGAAATACTTCAAAACCAAGCAAGAATTAGAAAGAATTACAAAATGCAAAATAAATAATCTGGATTACATCAAATTAAAAAGTTTTTGTACAAACAAAACCAATGTAACCAAAATCAGAAGGGTAGCAACAAATTGGGAAACAATCTTCATAAAAACCTCTGACAAGGGTTTAATTACTAAAATTTATAAAGAACTAAATCAATTGTACAAAAAATCAAGCCATTCTCCAATTGACAAATGGGCAAGGGACATGAACAGGCAATTCTCAGCCAAAGAAATCAAAACTATTAATAAGCACATGAAAAAGTGCTCTACATCTCTTATAATCAGAGAGATGCAAATCAAAACAACTCTGAGGTATCATCTCACACCTAGCAGATTGGCTAACATGACAGCTATGCAAAGTAATGAATGCTGGAGGGCATGTGGCAAAGTGGGGACATTAATTCATTGCTGGTGGAGTTGTGAATTGATCCAACCATTCTGGAGGGCAATATGGAACTATGTCCAAAGGGCGATAAAAGACTGTCTGCCCTTTGATCCAGCCATAGCACTGCTGGGCTTGTACCCCAAAGAGATAATGGACAAAAAGACTTGTACAAAAATATTCATAGCTGCGCTCTTTGTGGTGGCCAAAAATTGGAAAATGAGGGGATGCCCCTCAATTGGGGAATGGCTGAACAAATTGTGGTATATGTTGGTGATGGAATACTATTGTGCTAAAAGGAATAATAAAGTGGAGAAGTTCCATGGAGACTGGAACAACCTCCAGGAAGTAATGCAGAGCGAGAGGAGCAGAACCAGGAAAACATTGTACACAGAGACTGATACATTGTGGTACAATCGAAGGTGATGGACTTCTCCATTAGTATCAATGCAATCCCTGAACAATCTGCAGGGATCTAAAAAAAAATACTACCCACAAGCAGAGGATAAACTGTGGGAGTAAAAACACCGCAGAAAAGCAACTGCTTGACTACTGGGTTGGAGGAGATAAGACTGAGGAGAGACTCTAAATGAACACTATAATGCAAACTCCAACAACAGGGAAATGGGTTCGAGTCAAGAACACATGTGATAACCAGTGGAATCATGCGTCGGCTATGGGAGAGGGAAAGGCGGGGGGGGGGGGGAGGGGAGGGGGAGGAAAAGAAAACGATCTTTGTTTCCAGTTAATAATGTATGAAAACGACCAAATAAAATAATATTAAAATTAAAAAAAAAAAGAAATAATAGGACAGCTGACAGCAAGGGGAATGGAATCCAGATAGATGAAACACCTACAGACTTCCCCACAAAAAGCCAGCTGGGCTGCCCCTTCAAAATGCAGACTGAGGGACACTAAAACAGCTGGACCTACCCCAAGCATCCGAGGAAGCTATTCTGTAAGCTCACAATAGAACCAAACCCCAACAGATAGACAAGGGAAAGGGGGGGAGGCGGGAGTAACTAGATAAATGAGCAAAAGACAAAGAAAAAAAAACTAATTTTAAAAAGTTACTTCAGTAACAAAATATCAATATATAATCTCAGAGGAGGAAAATGATGGCAGAAAGGAAACATGTGAAGCCCCAAAGGAAAATAAGAAAGGAAGTCAGGTACTAAAAGGACTCTTGGAAGAACTTGAAAATAAGTTAAAAAATAAAATAAATTTTAGAAAGATTCAACAACTTGGAAAAAATTAACTGAAGAAAACAGGTTCCTAAAGATTAGAATGGGCTAAGTAGAAATGGAGGCAAAAAAAGACAGAAAAAAACACCTTGAAGGGTAGAATTGGCCAAATGTCAAAGGAAATACAAAAGATCAAGGAATAAAATAAGTTTATAACAATTAGAATTGAGCAAATAGAAGTTGTTGATTCCATAAGGCATAAGGAAATAACATGACAAAACCAAAAGAATGAAAATAATAGAAGAAAACCTGAAATGCCCCATTAGGAAAAAAACAACTGACCAGGAAAGTAGGTAGAGGAGAAACAATCTAAGAATCATCAGAAAAACTGAAAGCTATGATCAAAAAAGAGCCTGGACACCATATTGAAAGAAATCATGGGGAAAACTGTCCTGATATCCCCAAACAAGAGTGGAAAAAAGAAATTGAAAGAATATACTAATCTCCCAAAAAAGATCCTAAAATTAAATATCCCATGACTATTATGAACAAATGTAAAAACTTCCATAGTAAGGAAAAGGTACAATAAGCAACCAGATGGAAATAATTCAAATGACATGAAGCCACAACCAGGATTACACAAGACGATACTTGAGATACTGAAAGTACTTAAAGTATCAAAGATTCCCAAAGTAGTTAAGATCCTTAAGAACTTTATCACTATTAAGACACTAAGAAGGAATATACATGGAAGAATGGAGAAAGTTGAAAAGGATGGGTTGATATCACACACACACACACACACACATACACTGCTGGAGCAAAGAAAGGAGATCAGTCCCTATTACTCACGTGACCAAAATGGAGAAACAGTCTCTGGGGCCTCCACCTCCAGCTTCCTTCAGAGCAAGCTTCTCAGAGAACCTCTCCAACCACGAAGGGACAAAACTCTCCAACCCCCCCCCCCCCCAGTCCTCAGACCCCTCTATCTTTAAGGAAACCATCCAAGTTCCCTCCCCTCAGTTCTCATATCTACCAATCACTGTCCATCATTTTCCCTGTGCCAATGGTGGCTCTAGCTTAACCCAGGACCGCCCAGAGGTCTGTGGCTTTGCACATGTCTGTTGGAGGTCATATTCTCAAATAATTAAATCTTGATCTTTTGCTATAGCCCTTCCTAAATCCTGTTACCTTGAGTAGGGTAGAGATTGGAATAATTAAATTTTGATCTATGCTGCAGCCCTTCCTAAATCCTGTTAGGACTGAGTAGGGTGGAGATTGCAATTTCCAAGACTTGGTTCTGTCATTCCAAGTATCTCCATTGTATCAATTCTAAAATCAATCATGACTCAAAGAAATTCCTCTTCTATGCTTAAGCATAGGTCAAAGTCCTTTCCATTGTTCAGCAAAAGGTTTCTGTCCTAAAGTAATCTTAAGAAGGGAGGAGGAGGAACCTCCCATGCCAATGGGGTTCACATTCCAATAGCCAAGACCCACTATCAATAGGAAATTTTTCAAGTATGAAATTTCCCAATGGTGAAATTTCCAACATTTATAAGTCTAAGAAATTTTAAGGTTTACAACACACACACAAACAAACAAATCAAAGAATGGGAAAGAGGAATCACAGGGAGAAGAGAAAAGTAGACATAGAAGGGACTAAATTATCTCAGATGAGGAGACATATAAGAGGCAAATACAGTGGAGGAGAAGATGAGAGTGGGGTTGAGGGTGGTTGTGGCCAATGCTTGAACCTTTCTCTCATAAGAACATGCTCAAAGTAAGAATAATACCCATATTTGGGCAGCTATAGAAACTTACCTTGGCCTATAGAGAATTAGGTGGGGAGGGGAAATGAGAGAAGGGGGTATGGCATTGGGCAAAAAGGAGGATGAATTGAGAAAGATGATGGTCAGAAGCAAAACATTTATAAACAGGAACAAAGGAGAGAGAGTGAGAGAATGGGGACTAAGGGGAAAATAAGATGGAGAGAAATACACAATTAGTAATCATAACTGTGAATGTGAATGGGATGAACTCATCCATAAAATGAAAAGGATAGCAGAGTGGATTAATATCCACAATTATAAAATCTTCTGTTTATAAGAAACACATTTGAAGGAGAGTGACACACATAGAGTAAAAGTAAGGGGCTGGAGAAAAATCCATCATGGCTCAGCTAAAGTTAAAAAAAAAAAGCAGGGTTTGCAATCATGTTCTCAAAGGAAAAGCAAAAATTGATCTAATCAAAAGAGATAAGGAAGGAAATTACATCTTGATAAAAAGCACTATAGATAATAAAACAATTATTAATACTGAACATATATGCACCAAATGGCATGACATCCAAATGTTACATGAGTTACATAAGGAAATAGTAAATTGTAATTAATGGGGAACTTCAATCTTCCCCTCTTAGAAGAAAATAAATCTAATAAATAAATTATAAGAAAGAATTTAAGGAGGTTAATAGAACTTTAGAAAAGTTAGATAGGATAGACCTCTGGAGAAAATTGAATGGGAATACAAAGGAATAAACCTTTGCTCCACAGTACATGGCATTTTAGTAAAAACTGACCACATAAAAGGGCATAAAAACCTCAACACCAAATATAGAAAAGCAGAAATATTAAATGCATCCTTTTCCTAACATAATGCATTAAAATTATGTTCAATAAAGGACAGCAGAAATAAACTAAACATGAACTAAAAGTTAAATAATCTTATTTTAAAGAATGAATGAGTCAAAGAACAAATCACAGAGTCAAAGAACATATCGATTACTTCACTAAAGAGAATGACAGTGAGGAGACAACAGACCAAAATTTACAAGATCCAGTGGAGGCATCCATTTAGGTAGAAATTTATATCTCTTTATATTTATATCAACAAAATAGAGGAATAACATATCAATGAATTAGGCATGCAACTAAAAAAAAACTAGAAAAAAATTTAAAACCTCCAAATAAACATCAAATTGGAATTCCTAAAAATCAGTGAAGAGATTAATAAAAAAAATTGAAAGTAAAAAGACTATTGAAGTAATAAATAAGACAAGGAGCTGGATTTATAAAAATAAATAAATAAACAATTGGTTAATTTTATTTAAAAAAGAAAATCAAATTATCACAATCAAAAATGAAAAAAGGTGAAATCATAATCAATTAAGAAGAAACTAAAGCAAGTTATTTTGTCCAACTATATGGCAATAAGTTTGATAGTCAAAGTGAAATAGATGAATATTTTTAAACAGCCAAGATTAGCAAAAGAGGAAACAATATATGTTAAGAACTCTGTCACAGAAAAAGAAATAGCATGAACCATCAAAATATTCCTCAAGAAATAAGTCCTGGGGTCAGATGTATTCACAAGTGAGTTCTACCAAACAAACAATTAACTAACTCCTATGCTACATAAGCTATTTGGAAAAATCGAGAAAGAAAGAATCCTTCCAAATTCCTTTTGACACAAATATGGTTTTGATACCTAAACTAGGAAGAGTGAAAACAGAGAAAGAAAAGTATATATTCCCAGTGAATACCAATGCAAACATTTGAAATAAAATAACTAACAAGGGTATTTTAACATTATATCATAAAGATCATACTCCATGACCAGGTAGGTTTTATACCAACAAACTAGGGATGCTTCAATTCCAGAAAAACTATCAGAATAATTGACTATATCACTAAAAAAATCAACAGAAACCATATAATTATCTCAACAGGTGCAGAAAAAGCCTTTCACAAAATATAATACTCATATCTAATTTTTACAAAATTAGAAAACATTGGAATTATTGGAGCTTTCCTTAAAGTAGTAAATGGAGCTACCTAAAACCATCAACAAGCATTATCTCTAATGGGGATAAACTAGAACCTTTCCCAAAAAGATCAGGGGTGAAGCAAAGATGTCCATTACCACAACTAATATTTAATATTATACCACAATCCCCAGGTACAGCAAAAAAAAGCAGAAAAAGAAACTGAAGGAATTAGAATAAGCAACTAGGAAAAAAAGTTATCATTCTTTGCAGATGATACGATGGTAAATATAGAGAATCCCAGAAAATCAGCCAAAGAACTAAGAGAAAACAATTAATAACTTAACAAAGTATCAGGATATAAAATAAACCACATAGATCATCAGCTTTTCTATTTGCCACCAACAAAGTTAAAAAACCAGGCATATATACGAACACAATTACAAAATTCTTTTCTCACAAATAAAATCAGACCTAAACAATTAGAAAAATATTAATTATTCATGACAATCCTACCTAAATTAATTTAACTATTCAGTGCCATACCAATCAAACTATCCAAGAGTTATTTCATAGAACTAAAAGAAATCAACAGGAAGAACAAAAGGTCCAGAATATCAAGGGAATTAATGAAAAAAATATGAAGAAAGGAGAACTACTCATACCAGATCTCAAGCTACACTATAAAGTGGTAATCATCAAAAGAAAAAAAAAATATGGTACTGAGAGTAGTAGATCAATGGATTGGATTAGAAAATCAACACATAGTAGTGAATGATCATAGTAAACTAAATTAAAAAATTTAGTTTCAGTAAACCTAAAGTTCCAAGATATTGGGGGAAGAACTCACTATTTGACAAAACCTGCTGGGAAAATTAGAACACAATGTAGCAGTAATTAAGTTTGTCAACATCCCACTTCCTATACCACAAATAAATTAGGGGATCACTATCAGGTAACTGACAAACATTTGGGGATCCTAAAGGGGTGAGGAGAATAAGATACGGGGTGAAGGATGACAGGCATCAGAAGAGCCAATGAAGCCGGTAGCAATCAGAGGCAAGGTTTATGGATCACAGCTAGTATTTTATAGAGAAAGTGACGCATTAGGTAAGTTTTTTACCTGGACAATGATTAGTAATGATTTACAGTCAGCACAATAACTTAGTTTACCTCACTGAAACTTAGACAAAGTTTTCTATAGGATAATAAATCAATATGTCAATGTGTAACCATCTAACCAAGTTTCTCAGGGAAATGTTTGGCTTCAGTGGGTAGAACAAGGACAGTCAGGAACAGCCAAGAATTTATCAGGTGCTTTGGATGAGTTCATATGTCCCTGACTCTAGCTAGCTGATGGCTCTGATTTTATTGGGGCCTACTCTCACTACTGGGGGCTACAGATCACAGAAAAATTTACCTGTCAGACTTACAAATAAGGGAAGAATTTATGAATAAATAAGACATGGAGAATATGATAAAAAATGAAATGAATAATTTTGATTACATTAGATTAAAAAGGGGTTGTACAAACCAATGCAATCAGGATTAGAAGAGAAACAACAAATTGAGGGAAAATTTTATAGTGTGTCTCTGACAAAGGCCTCATTTCTCAAATAGAGAAATGAGTCAAATTTATAAGAATACAAAGCATTCCCCAACTGATAAATGGTCAAAGGATATGAAAAAGCAATTTTCAGATTAAAAATTAAAACTTTAGTTATTTGAAAAAATTCTCCAAATCACTATTGATTAAAGAAATGCAAATGTAAAAAGAACAATATGGAACCACCCCAAAGGGTCATAAAACTATGTATACCACTGGGTCAAATCCTGGGATATAGACCACTACTGGGTTTGTATCCCAAAGAGATCAAAGAAAGGTGGAAAGACCTACTTGTACAAAAATATTTTTAGCAGTTTTTTTTTTGTAGTGGCAAAGAATTAGAAACTGAGGGGGGTATCTATCAATTGGGAAATGGCTGAACAATCTGTGGTATATGGGGATAACGGAAAACAGTTGCACCATAAGAAATGATGAACACAATGGGTTCAGAAAAATCTAGAAAGACTTATATGAACTGATGCAAAATGAAGAGGAGAAAACCAAGAGAATGATGTATACAGTAACAGAAATATCAAATGATTATCAACTATTTGAAGAACCGTTGAAGTATATAAATCAAAAAATGCCATCTTTTACCTTATTTCCTTCATATGCTTTTTTATTGTATGCATGAAGTGGCTTCTGTCATAGCATGAGAGCACTTACACAATCTATATCAAACTCTTTATTACCTCATAGAGGGGAGGGAGGGAAGGAGAGGGGAAAAAGGGAGAGAATCTGAATTGCAAGGTGTCAGAAAAAAATTGTCAAAAATTAAACATTTTTACATGTAACTGAAAAAAAGCAAATTTTGTAAAAGAATGAAGCCTCACTAAATATAAGCTAGAGAGAGTAGAGGTTTGTACAAAAGTATTCTCCCCATCCCCATCTTCTTCAAGACAAGTGATCAATGTCTTTTGGATCTTGATGAGAAGGTAAACAAGTCTGGTGTATATTTTCAAAAATATTTATTTTTCCAGTGACCAATCAGAAGTTCTTTGTGTCATCCCAGAGTGGAGCTAAGCCATGTCTTTCCACAAAGGCCAGCATGTATCACCTTCATGTGAGGTATTCACCTTTGTGTAGACAAAAATCAAACCCTGTCTGTTTCATGAAGTGGTTTAGAAGAAGACTCATGTGGATCAGATTTTATCCTGATCAGTCTGTTCCTTGTTACACTGAGGTCCCAAAGCTTTTATGAACTGAACAGAGTATTCTAGGAAAAGAAAGGAAGAAGAGTGAAAAAATGAAGGTGAGAATTGAGCTTGTGCCTGGGACAAGTTGGCAAGAAATCTTCATTTCCTTTCTTTGGGATTGACCCAATACTGCTGCTAATGAGGGTACTCTGCCCCCCATCCTAAAAGGTGATGACTGCCTATTTTCTGCCTAACTATCTCTTACTTTTTTATTCCCTGCTTCTTGACTCCCTACCCTATCTATAGTGAATCTACAGTAAATAGGAAACCAGACACTGGAAAAGAGAGAAAAGGTGTGATGAAGGAGGTCAACATCTTGGGGTAAAATGAGGATTAGAATTTGGTAAATTTTAGTTAGTGACTTTCATACCAAAGCCACCACCATCAAATTACTCATATAGTACTCATATAATAAAAAAGAGCTGGAGAAGGAAATGGCAAAGCATACCAGTGTCTTTTCCAAGAAAACCCCAAACAGGCCCATGAAGAGTAGGGCACAACTGAAAAATGACTGAACAGTGAACTCATATAGTATTCTCCTAAAGATAAAAGCTAGCATCTACATATTGCTTTAAGGTTTGCAAAGCCCTTTTCAAATATTATTTCATTTTATCCTTACAACATCCCTGTGAGATAGATGCTATTATTATCCCCATTTTACAGACTAAGTAACAGAGGCACAGAGAAGTTAAATGATTTGCCCAAGGATACAGTTAGTAAGAGGTTAAGTTGTTACTTATACTCAAGTCTTCTTGACTCCAAGTTCATTGTGCTACCTAGATGCCTATTTGGACAGCTTTTTCTTCTTCAAAAATATCCAAGTCAGATTGAGTCAAAAGTATTTAAGTACCTACTTTGTGCCAGGCACTATGCTAAGAACTGGGAACAAATAGAAATATAAAAAAAAAAACAACAAATAATGGCAACTGCTCTCAAGGAACTCACAGACTAACTGGGGAACCAACATGCAAACAACCACACACAAATTAAATTCTTTTGCTGTCCTTCATTTGTATCTGGCTTGTCATAACCCATTTGAGATTTTCTTGGCAAAGATACTAGAGTAGTTTGCCTTTTTTTTCTCTAACTGATTTTACAGAAGAGGAAACTGAGGCAAACTGGGTTAAGTGACTTGCCCATGGTCACATAGCTAGGAAGTGTCCAAGGCCATATTTGAACTCATGAAGGAGAATCTTACTGACTCCAGCCTTGGTGCTGTATCTGCTGCACTGCCTAGTGCCCAAAAGATTTCCTAGGACTTCTCTAATACATTGACAATTACAACCTGAAAGGAAGTTGCAAACCTGATGACAAACATATACTTCAATAATGCTTTTATCAGAAACCAGAAAATGACTTGTCCCTTCAAGTCATACAATTAGTATAAAAATTAAAAAGGATTTGAACCCATCTCATAGAAATTGGGGATTGGAAGTTATCTTTGTGGCTATTTGGTTCCCTAAGCAATATCCCAAAAGAATCCCCACTAGAATATATTAAACAAGTGGTGATCAGATCTCTTGCATTTTCTTAACTGGGGGCTCCAGAATATGGGGATGACATTAATAACTTGAATTTGATAAATGGAGAAATAAATCATGTAGATCTTAAAGTACAACCCCTAGTCTTAAAACTGAAGTAATTGTATCAGGATATAACTAGTTGGCACAGTGGGTACCATACTGGACTCCAAATCAGAAAGATCTGAGTTCAAATCCAGACTCAGACACTCACTAGCTGGGTGATCCTCAGCAAATAAGTCATTTAATAAGTTCCCTCCTCTGTACAATGGAAATCATAACAGCATCTACCTCCAGCCTTGTCATGAAGATCAAATGAGATAATAATTGTAAATTGCTCAGCAAGGTGTTTGATACATAGCCAATACTATGTAATTGTTAGTTATTATTGATAGGAAGTAGAAAGTGATGGATGACTAGAGAAAAAGATCACATCTTCAACTGAGAGAAAGATTCACCTCTATTCCCATCCAACAAGCATCTCCACCATCTATAGAAACATTCATCAGCATTATAATTGGGTTCCGGGGGCAATGTGGCACAATGGAAAGATTGTGGACTTTGGAGTTAGAGACCCTGGGTTCAAATTTTGGCTTTGTGACTTTTCAAAAGCCATTTCCCCTGTCCAGGTCTCAGTTTGACCATCTATATAAATGTGGGGTTTGGATTATAGCCTCCAAGGTCCCTCCCAATTCTTCATCTATGCTACTATTGCCTCCAAAGAAGAGAAACTCACTACCTCTGAAGATTTGGGATCTCATTCCACTTATGAACAATTCCAATTATTAGAAAAGGATTTCCTGGCATTAAGCCTTCATATCCACTGCTCTTTCCAGTATATTCCATCAGTCTTTCCCAAGGGTGATCAAATGTGGCTGTAATTGCATCCAGATGAATTCAATGAAAGCTATTTCCTTGTTAGTTGGTAGAAGGCTGAGTTGGAAGTGCTTTCTTGCCTGGTTGATCTTTGCCAGTTCCTGAAGAGCATGCTAAATAACTATTCTAGTTATAAAGCAATGATTTCAGCTTCCTTGAACCTCCCTCGTCCTTATTGCCCTCAAGAACCAATGATGACTAGCTACTTCCCAGTCCTCATATCCAAAGGGGCTTCCATTGGCTAACCAGTGCTCCTTCCCTGTCATCGCTATGGTCTCCAGACTCAGCTGAATCCGTATGCCTAAGGAGGACTTTTCTGGATTAGAAATGGAAAAACATACTAGACTCCCCCCATGGGAAGTGAATAGACAGGAAAATGACTCATTGAAATGTACAGTAGTGAAAACTGAACTATCTTGCTCAGAATTCTCTCTTATTATGGCCACTCATTCATTTAACATTTATTGTGTGTTCTGTTTAGTACAAAATCCTTCAATGATTTCCTGTTTCCTATTGTGTCACATCTAAAATCTTCTGCCTGCTATTCAATACCCTTGATCATTTTGCTTCACATCAGTTTATCGAACTGATTTTTTTTTCATGGCAACAACTCCTTCCCTCCTTTTAATCAGGCCAGTCCTCTCAGTGTCTCATGGGCAAGACATGCATTCCCATCTCTGAAAACTTGTTTGCAATTTTCCCATCTCCCCCTCTCTAGAGCAAAGGTCCCCAATGTGCTATGATACAGAAGCACCAAACATTTCTGTTCAGTAATATGGGAGGTATTTGTTTTGTTTAATATATTATTAAGGTTGCTGTCCAACACCATCAACAAATATATTTAAATTCCTTTTTTAAGTACATTTGGAATTTTCCTTTTCGTATTTTTTATTAATTTGTTTATTGGTTACATTAAAATTCCCAGGTATCTCTCACCTTCCCTTCCCTCCCCTTCCCACACTAGAGGAAGCATGGACTGATAAATAAATAAATATATATATATATATATACAGAAATATACATATATGTTTATATGTACTTATGTATAAAAGATATCTTTCATGTTTCTTTTTATCATCTCTTTCTCATAAGTTATTCTTCAACAATTAATTCTATAGCTGTATATAATATTCTTTTGGTTCTACTCATTTAATTTTTCATAATTTCCCTTAGGTCTTTACATTTTTTTTAATTTTTTTAAATAAATTTATTTGTTTGCAGTTTACATCAAATTCCCAGGCATCTCCTTCCCCAAGCCAACTAGAGAAGGTTTCATTTGACAAAAACAAACAAGTATATATAAAACTATGCCTTGCATATTTCTATTTATCAGTTCTTTCTTTAGAAGTGGATATTCACAAGTTAATCTTCAAACATTATTTCTGTTACTGTATGTTTTATTTATTTATTTTATTCTTCATAATTTCATATATTTTCTCATGTTTTTAAAAATGAACCTGTTTATCATTTCTTAAAGTACAGCAGAATTCCATCACATTTATATACAGCCTGTTCGCCCATTTCTCAATTGATGGACATCCCCTCAATTCTCAGTTCTTTGCCACCACAAAGAGAGCTGCTAAAAATATTTTAAAACATGGGTTATGAGGCAGTTAGATTCTGCCAGAGTGGAAGAGTGCCAGTCAGACACTTCCTATCTGTGTGACCCTGAACAAATCACTTAATTCCAATGTCTAAGAGAGAAAGTAAGGGTTAAAATATTTGTTCTATTTTTCCTTTTTCCCTGATCACCTTGGGAAAACAGACTTAAAGTGGTATTGATAGGTCAAAAATCCCATGGTTTTTTTTTTAATTAAATTAATTTTTTTTATTTAAATTTTTTAAATTAACTGCTCATCATTTATTCTTCACAGTAATATTCTATGCATTCAAAGATAAGAAATTGCACAGTACCTCTTTATAAAGATTTCCATGAAGAAACAACTAAGATCAAAATGAAAGCTCTCAGTTATCTAGTGAATTCTCTTCTCTAGAACAACTCATCTCCTATTGATTCTTGATAACATTCAGATATATAAATCTTGCTTTGTGCATTAGTGAATACCTGAAAAAGTAGATGTGAATCTGGATTATCTCATTTTATTAAATAAATTAGGTAAAACTGCTGCTAGCATGCCCATCAAATATGCAGATGACATGAAGCTGGGACAACTAGCTAACATACTGAAGACAGAATCAGGCCCAAAAGGATCTTGAGAAACTAGAACACTGAGGCAAATCTGATAAGATGAAATGTGAAGCAGAAAAATATAAAATCAAATAAATAAAATAAATAAATAAATAAATAAAAATTTAATTTAATTTAATTTAAAAAATAAAATAAATAAAAAATAAATAAAATCAAAAAGTTACTTTCACCAGTATTAAATGGGGGAGATGTGGCTAGTTAACAGTTCACCTGAAAAAAAAAATAACACAGTTATTTTGTTACAGTGAAATCTTACTATAGAGCAATAATGTGATATGAATATCACAAATGCTAATGAAGTATAAGACATCATCAAGAAAGGCAGAACTTCCAAGAAAAATAAGGTAATAGTCCATCTGTATTCTGCCTTAGTAAGACCACATCTGGAGTGTTGTAGTTATTTCTAGAGTTATATTTTAGAAAGGGCCTCAAAAATCTTCCGAATATTCAGAAGAAGGCAACTAAGATGGGAAAGAGACTAGAGTTCATATCAAGTGAAAAACTGTCTGAAGAAAATATAGATGTTTAACCTTTAGGGAAAAAATGAAGAAAAGGATAGCAATTTTCAAGATTTTGAAGGGCTTTCACTTGACATTTGAGAGAGGGATCAGACTTGTCCTTCTTGGCCCCAGATGACCGAACAAGAAGCAATGACATTCCCAATGAGTAAAGTTGGACTTTGTGGCATGAAAAAAGCTTCCAAATAATTGAAGCTGCTTCAGACAAAGAAACTATGTCTGACAATGCAATGCAGAATGCAGGTCCTACTAGACCTGCCACAACTTTGCATCGAGAAGGGAACATGTCCTATTATCTCTTTCCTATGATTTTTATTGACTTCTCCCTTACTTGGAATCCAAATCCCTTTTCAATTTCATTATTGAAGTTGCTGTGGGTACCGTTCTCTTAGTTCTGTGTATTTGGGTCTACACAGGATAATACAGATTTCCTCATGTTTCATTGAATTCTTGTATTCGTCATTTCTTGCTGCACAATATTGTTTTATTACTTTCATATACCATAGGTATTTTTTTCATTATTTCCCAATCCATTTGCACTCTCCTATTTTCTGCTTCAATAAAGAGTTATTCTGTGAATATTTTGGTATGTAGTAGACCTTCATTTCTGTTGTTAACTTGCCCAGGGTATACATCCAGGAGTGAGATTAAAGGGTTAGTCACTTTTATGTCATTTTTCTTACAAATTTTCATAATTAATACAGAGAAAAGCAAGCAGAGAACAAGACTACAACACAAAGTAAATGAGGGGGGAAAAACCCAACATGCACATAAAAAGTAAAAGATGAATGTTGGAAAATTATAAAGAAAAAGAATGACTTGAAAGAAAAGACAGGAGAAAACACTCCTAATCTATTCATTTTTGGAGCTAGAAGGTTTATAAGCATTACACTTTGTATCTATTTTCAGATTTTTCCAATGTATTGCTCAGTTGTGCTAGTTTTTTCTTCTTTTTTTGTCTTAAAAATACTATTTGCTATATCTTTGAGAGAAAGGGGGGGAATTGGGAAAACTATGATGATGCAAAAAATGATGAAAACATTTTTAAAACTTGCATTTGTTAAACTATTAGTAATTTGAATGTGTTTATGTGGTCATTTATAGTTTGCAATTTTTTAAAGTTATTATTCTCTACCCCATTTAACACACATCTACTAGAAAATGTCTTCTGTTATATATTTAGGTCAATTTCCTGAATACTTTGTATATCAAGTTTTTATGAGTGATATGATTTATTTTCCTACTTTGTCATTGTTTTCCCATTTTATCTTCACTGATTTTGTTAATTTTTAATAAAAAGCAAAACTCTTTTAATTATATAAAATAAATTTAATTATTATTTTAAAAATAATTTCTTTTAATCTTTATCTTGGGTTTTCTTATACCTAGACTTAACCCTGTGAAGACTTTTGCTTATGAGAGCTCAATAAATATGTGATGATTGATTAAATATTTTAATTAGAGATAGATTGCTCTCTCATCCTCAGGAAAAGCTATGATACTCTGCCATTGCAAATAAGAAACAGAAATATGAAGAACTTGATGGTCTACTTCCTCTAGAAAAAGTGCTTTCTATGTTATGATCTGTTCTACACATCATTGCTATCATTTACATGCAAAGGTGGAGTCAGAGGTAGACATAACAGGGAGGACTTTATAGACATTTGAGAGCCAGCCTGGCAAAAGCTTTGGCTTCCTTACACCCCAACCAGTGTCTGCACGTCCCCCCAGAGACCAAGCATCTGCAGACAGCAAGCTACGTGCACCAGTGCATCCTCATCCAGATCACACTTGGCCAAGGAGGCAGCCATCTGGACATTGACTCGCCATTATCAGAAGACACAGACATTAGAGTCTAGTTACACATGACAGTCTCCCCCCAGCTGACTGCTCCAGGCACTAAATCTTGCACTTAGAAAGCATCTGGTAGAGAGTTATTTCCCAGGGGTAAGGAGAAAAGAAAGGATGACGGACGTGTAATAGGAGCAGTTTCTGTTGATACTGTTTAAGCAAAGGGTTGGTTAAAATTGACTTGTCTCTCTCATCCTATTCCCAAGTCTGTTATCACTCTATCGTAAGGATGGTACTGATAAAACAATAATTATCATTACAAAAATAATGCAAGTATAATTATTGTTTTTTTCTGTTCAGAACTACAATTTAATCAGCATGAGTAATTCTTGTTTTCATAACTGCTCCCATTGATGAAAATTTGAAAATCATCTGTTAATTTATGGACCTTGAAAGATCACATGATATGGCCAGGGTGCTAGATAATGGGTGTCAGAGGCAGGACTTGGACTTCTGTCTTCTAAGAGGCAAGCTCTCTATCCACTGCATCTTGCTGTTTCTCTCATCTAACTACTGTTATTAAAATCATTATTAAAATGAGCCAGACCTCTCATATAACAAAAATAAGAGATACCAGATGAATAGACAAATACTGCCCTGGCATTTAGAATGTCTCAACATTTTTAGAGGAATATCTCTGGCCTTTTGTAGAGATTTTGTAGGTGATTATGGAAAGAAATAGTCAAGAATCACTGTGGTTGTGATCTGAACTCCAAGCAGGGTTTCAATAGATGAGACCAATAAATACATCAAAGCCATCATAATTTATTTTTACGATAGTAAGGAAGCACCATGAATGAGATAGTACAATTGTTCTGCCCATTCACAGGTTAAAAAAAATAGAAAATCAGAAGAAAGTGACTTGCTCATGGTCACAAAGTTAGCGTTGGTGTACAACTTCATATCTCTTAACTCTAAATCCATTTATGCCTCTACCATATTGCAAGAGCAATTAGAGTCACCCCAATTCCCAGACATCAGATTCCTAAACTCTAACCTTAGAATTAATCTGAGTTATTGTCATAAAGATTTGATTAATGCAGAAGAGGAAGGACCTTAAAGGAAAAATATAACTATAATAATAATAATAATTTGCTTTTCAGGTGCCTCACTCATAGACAACTCTGTTCCAACAACCTTGTTCTAACAACCTTTCTGTGAGCTCTGCCCAGTATGAGCTGGGCATCCTATGCCCATCCTCAAAGCCCTTTTTTCCTTCATCAGACAGAAATTTGTATATTATAAAGAAAGAAGCCAATCTATAGAAACATAGAAGAGGATACAAGCAACAAAGATTTCGATCACCTCCCAAGGCAGAAACAAGTTCCAAAGAGTAGATCCCTTCCAAAGACTTTTTAGTCTTTAGATGACCAAATCAAGGGATTTCAGCCCTAATCACTCTCAACTCATTTCTGTTCCCTCACACTGTATGACTGGGCAATTCTGTTATCCTTTTTCCTTTGTCCTCAGGGAAAATAAGAATGATAAAATTTGTAGAGCAGGTGCCCTGCTCTGCCCTTTTAAAGAAAGTTCAATGGTCATGCCCAATGACAATGGAAACTTGGGCACCCATAAATATCTTCTGCCTACTTTTAATATGTATGACACCCCTTACTTGCTGAGCCAGAACTCTTTGCATATACTAAAAGGACAACCTATTCTTTCAACTCTCTTCTTTTTGGCTTCAAAGAGCAGGAATTACTTTGAGC
Organism: Monodelphis domestica; assembly: GCF_027887165.1. Classification (NCBI taxonomy): domain Eukaryota; kingdom Metazoa; phylum Chordata; class Mammalia; order Didelphimorphia; family Didelphidae; genus Monodelphis; species Monodelphis domestica. The sequence goes on along the minus strand of NC_077228.1, from coordinate 56,248,226 downwards.
TGCACACAGGAGAGTTGGTGGAAACCTTCTTCACTCATGACCCCATTCAATCATGAGCAATTGTTATGCCTCGTCAAGCCTGTACCTGAAATAGGACCACCTCTCTTTTTGTTGCTTTTTCAAGCCTCCATGAGGAGCCTTGAGGGACCTACTTTGTGAGTTTCTGTAGCTCATAAGGTCCAGGGAGGCCATAAAATTTTTAATGTCTACCAGAATAGTTGATTTATTCTTGGACCAGTAGCAGAAAGAGTGGGATGGTGCCAAGGAAAAAGTTGGCACCAAAGAAAAGAGTCACTGGAAAAGATCATTGCTGGCATGCCTGGCATTTGATCTGACTATTCAGTGGAGGTGAAATATGAAACAACTAATTAGCAGAATTGCCAACTCTGTTGAGTCCAAGTAACACCCTATTAGCTTTGCAGTAGATTGTAAGATGGCTATAAGTTGAGTTTCTGAATCCTGTAAAATCATTCTGTTGATACATTATGTGATTTCCTTACATTTAACATTGATTCCTGTGTAGGAATAAAATAACCCGGACTCTGATGAATTCATATTGGGTTTCACTTTCACTTCCCCTTTTCTAGACTAGAGCCATAAATAAAATTGTCCTCAAGAGTAGGTAGGGGCGGTAAGTTAATGAATGAGAGAACTGGGGAGTCGACTTTCCCCCTGGAAAAGTCAGACTTCCCCAAGAGCTGAACTCTGGGAAACCTATTAGAACAGGTAAAGCACAGCAATTGGCAAGCCCCTAGGGCCCCAGATGAGTGGTCACTTGCCTTTGTGATAGACCTGTTTTCTTTCATATCCCAAGATTTAAGGGAAAATAAATGGCTTACATTGAATATTTCTTTGTATATCAGTGAATTTTTTTAGTCCTAGAAAACCCCCCAAGAGATCATCTGATTCAGTCGGATATGATAGGATTGCATAATGGTTACAGAGATAGCCTCAGAGCCTGGGTTCGAGTGTCACATCTGACAGATACTGACTGTGTGACCTTGGTCAAATCATTCGATCTCAGAGTGCTCTAGGGAACTCTCTAAGACCATAAGCTGCAAAGAAGGTTTGGATTTGAGTTGTTAAAGGGAGTTTCCTGGCCCAGGAGTTCCCTATACCAAAAACCACAGGTTCCATCCCTATTCACATTTTATAGATGAGACAACCAAGGTATAATATGAGCATGACTAATTAAAAATGTTGATTTTTATAAACATATATACATTTAAAATTTGGACGTGGCATTCTGGTGGATGGCCTTACTTTGCATAAAACATTTTTTGACATCAGTGATGGATGGAACACGGATCTCATCTAATAGTTTACTACAGCAAGAAAAAGAAGTGGATGGTTTAGGAGTGCCACCTACTGCCCAACTAAGAAACTTAAACTGCTTCACTGAGCAGAAATCAATCAATTTTCATAATTTTCAGTTATGTCAGAATGTTCGTGACCCCATTTGGAGTTCTCTTGACAAAGATTCTGGAATAGTTTCCCATTTCCTTTTCCAGCTCATTTTTAGATAAAGGAAACTGAGGCAAACACTGTTAAGTGATTTGCCCAGGGTCCCACAGCTAGGAAATGTCTGAGGTCAGATTTAAACTCAGAAATATGTCTTCCTGATTGTAGGGCAAGCACTCTATCCACCATGCCATGCAACTGCCCCAGTTGATAAATTAATAAGCATCTATTGAGTATCTACTATGCATCAAATATCCAAAGGATATTTTAAGTTTTCAAGAAAAGTACATATTGGCCCCAGTGCTAACCAGTTCATAGTTCCAATTTTAAATTAGACTATATTCCTACAGATGATGCTCTCGAATGTTTCAGCTATATTTTTCTTTACTCATATTTTGGGGCTCTGCTAATAATTTCTCAATCTTTCTGGTTTGGAATGTTTTTTATATCTTTGAGAAGTTGGGCTTCCCACAGTTGCTGAGATAAAAAGCAAATGTTATTCTAAAATTACCAGAGAACAAGAAATGAGGATGACAGCGTCTAATCTTCTTATTCCAAAGTTTGAGAAGTGCAGCATCCACAAATGCATACATTTTATAAGTAAGCAACTGTAGTTGTGGTTTATTAAAGAATGAAATAAAATATTAGGAGATTTTTCAATTTATGTGTATTAATTGTTTAAATGGCTACTAAGCTGCTAGGACTTAATACTAAGTTTTTTGAACCTAACTACTTAATAAATGGAACTGAGAGTTCTTTTTTTCTATTTAAAACTTTTTTTCACTTGAGCCAAATTGTCCTCTGCCCTCCCATCCTGCCTTTCCCTTTCCCTGAGAAGCTGAGCAATTAGATATTAGAGGTTTACATGTACAATAATGTAAAACATTTTTCCATAGTAGTCATTTTATACAAATTGCTTGAACAAAACAATGAAGAAAGAAAGTTAAATACATTCTGTTTTGGTCATCATTCTGACTCCATCAGTTCTTTCTCTGGAGGTGGATGGCATTTAAAAATCACAATCCCCCCTGATGATGATTGGGGGACTAGTCTCCCCAATTGATCACAAAACATAAGCATCCCACACCCCAAAAAATTCTGACTGCAAGTGCATGCAAAATTTCTACCCTCTAAGAGGAAACTACAATAGTTTGTATTGTATAAGGGGATTGTATAAGGGGAAATAGGAGAGAGAGACAGCAAAACCAATGTTTTGCTGGGCACACTGACAAAAGCCAATTCGAGGGACAGTCCCCTTTGGCATAAGAGTGTACATTCAAAATAAATGTTCAATCAACTGCACCCCAAGGTTCATTCTGGATCTTCCTGTAGTGTAAGGGTTTGGGTATCTTTCTGCAAACAGTTCATTCTCTGGATTCAGTTAGTTAGCAAACTTCTTCTCTGAAGATCTATCTCAAACAAAATTTAAATCTTGGATTTTATGAAAATACAATCCCCCTCTAAAGAAAGCATTGAAAAAACACCGAGTCCAGCTGAGGATGCAAGATTTAGTTGTGAGTATGTGTGAGTTAATTCAAAAGGAAAACAAAAACAAAAATGAAAACAAAATCAAAAAAGCGACCATAAATTAATATTATATCAATCTTCAAAAGTGATTTCATTATAACATATGTAAGAGGAACTTATAAGTGCTTGCTGACTTGAATTTCAATTAACTTATTCTCTCGTTGAGTACAAAGCCTTATCCCTACATCAGGACCTTTGTCATGTACACTGGATGTCACTAGACTGAGGTACAGCTGTAGATGATAGGCTTTGGAGCTGGACAGAACTCAGAGATTATCTAATTTAACCTCATTATTTTACAGATCAGAAAAATGAATCTGAGGGGAGGGAACTGATTTCCTCCCAGGTCAGATACATAGATAGAAAAGTTAGGACACCAACCCATGTCTCCATTTCCTTCTTTCCTCTTTCCACTGTATCAGAATATCGCTGAATCACAAAGTTGGAAGAAAACTCATAGACCATCTAGTCCAACACATATTTCAACAGAATCAGTTCTAAAACACCCTTGACAAGTAGTGAAGGAGATAGTGCCCAGTTCCACCTGAGGCCCAGTGGGCTTGCTCCCACCATTCTCTCTACTTCATTTATATCCTCTCCCCTCAAAAAAAAAAAAATTGGCTCACTTTACTTTCTAGTGGTGAGCTACCTATTTCCTTGTACTAAAACTCTGGTATTCTATACTTTCCTGAATCTGTATTCTCATTATGTAACATGAATGAAATTCTAGCAGGAATAGTCAGATGGGTAGGAGGAAAACTAGTCAAAAGCAATGTCAGGAAAACCTGGAGAGAAGACGTGTCCAAGAGAAGGGGGTTAAGAGTGTCAAAGATTATGGAACGGTTGAGAAGGATGTAGGTTAGGAAAAGACACTTGATTTGGCAATTAAAAGATTACTGATAAATTTGGAAAGAGCAGTTGAATGATAAAGTCAAAAATCAGATTTCAGAAGGGGAAATAGAGGCATCATATATATATATGTATATTTCTCAAGAAGTTCATTAAGGGGCAAGAAATATAGGAAAATAATTAGCGTGGCTAATCAAACCAAATAAAGTTTGATTTGGGACAACTAAGTGGAATAGTAGATAGAGTGCTCCTGAGTTCAAGTTTAGCATTAGATATTTGTTAGTTTTGAGACCCTGAGGAATTTGCATAAACCGATTTGCCTTAGTTTCTCCAGCTATAAAATGAGCTGGAGAAGGAAATGGCAAACCACTTTGGTATCTTTGCCAAAAAAAAAAACAAAACACAAATGTGGTCATGAAGAGTCAGATCTAACTGAAAAAAAATTCAGTTTTGGTTTTTAGGAATGTGGAAGACATGGATGTGTAAGTTTGTAGGTAGCAGAAAAGGAACCAGTAGACAGAGAGAGATTGATAAAGGAGGGGATGGGATCAAGAGGGCATATAGAGGGGGCAGGGGTTACCTTGGCAAGAAGAGTGATCTTTTCACAGGAGAAAGAGATGAAGGAAGAGTTAGGATTGGAAGATGTCTGAGTGATATGAGAACAGGAGGAGAGAAAGAGAAACTCTGGGAAAAATAAATAGAATCCAGCAAACAAACTGATTGAATCAAAGTAGTAAGCAGAAGAGAAGAATCAAAGCTAAATAGAAGAATTACAATGCTGGTATAAGGAGAGAAAAATAGTATTTTTCTAGATATCTGCCCTGACAGCAGGGGATTTCTAACTTCATGATAGACTAATGTTAGAGTTGATCAATAGTATTTATATAAAAATCATAGTGATGATGGTGATGATAATCATGATGGCAGCAAAAAGGAGGAGAAATTTAAACTCCCAAAATAAATTCCTTTCTGTATCTGGAGCAGTTGGGGGAAAACTGGTGACTTTGAGAAACTTTTTATAAGTGGATAATAATAACAACCACTCATATCCTCAGAGTGCTTTACAGTCTTACAAAGTGATTTCCTCCCTACAATAATGTGAAGGAGGTAGTACAAATATTATTATTCCCTTTCTACAGATGAGGAAATAGAAGCCTGAGAAATGAAGTGATTTGCTCAGAATCCCAAAGCAAGTTAGTTTTGAAGCCTGGTCGGTTTGATCCTTGGTTTCTGCCACAGTCTAAAAAGTAGGATGAGAGTCTCTTTGTATATGCAGGGCTGGGTCATATCACTATGGAGATCTGAGTACTATGTAAAGCTGTCCATTAAACAGAGGAGAGATTGAGTGACTTATTTAAATAACTCTGTGTGTTCTGAGTTGAGTGGCTACTCTTGCTTTCTGATAACTGCTTAATTTCAAGCCTAGCCTGCCAAGAAAGGGCTCTTTCCAGTTGGTTACTAAAACAGCTGGTCTCCCTGGGTGGAAAATGGACAATGGAATTTAATAAATATTTATTAAACACCTACTATGTGCCAGACATTGTGCCCCATACACCTATCTTGTTCTTTTCCTGCACTGGTGGTTAATTTCAAATAAACTAGGGGAGGCAGCACACTCAATCCATAACAGTGAACCATTTGGGCAGGGGGGCAGCAGTGAAGGAGAGAGCAAAGTCAGAAACCTACCACACATGCAACCGCCATGCTAACAAGTTGGGGCTGGTTTCTTGGACAAAGCAAATTTGTCATTGATTCTCTAGAGGACAAGCTGACTGAAAAACACTCCAAGAACACTTACCATTGTGAACATTCTTACCCTCTAAGATAAACTGCAAACTTCTTGACTACTTATTTCACAAGAAACAGAAAGATTCAAGCACAGAGATTTCCAAGGGAACAAGAAGGTAGTGGCTAGGGCACTGGAAGACTTGGGTTCCACTCCCTCTGCAAACACTTCTGAGTTATGTCATCTTGGCAGGTCCTCAGCTTCCCTGAACCTCATTTTCTCAATATGTAAAATGGAGCTAATAATACCATCTACCCCACAGAGTTGTGTGAAGATCAAAAGAGATCATGTATCTATAACCCTGTTTCCAATTGAGCCTGCAGTGGTTTTGCACAGGGATAGTCCAGTGTTGAGTAAATGGACAGAGAAGTTAGTTTTGATTGACTGAGATAATAGAGAGCAATGTGGAGTACTTTCTATAAAGGACCCAATTTAATTTGTGCAGAGACTTCAAAGACACATATGCTAAAAGGAGCCCCAGGGTGGCAGTTGAGAAATATCAGGCTGGAGTTTTCAGAACCATGGACACATAGGAGAGTTGGCCTCTTAATGTTTCTTGACAATTCTAGAGTGTATTCAGAAGGTATCTCTCTTGGTTTAGGTTGAGATCTTGGCACACTCCCAGTTAAAGAGTTCATTTACTCTTGTGTATTCTCTTGCATATTCTAACCCATAAAACAATCTCTGATTTCTGTTTTGCTTGGAGAAATGGATTTACCTCACTATTTACTATTTGTGAAAGTCTTTTGGGTAATCTACATTTGGTGGAAAGGGTCTAAGGTGGTCCACAGATCTTAGATCATGTCTATCCATGATAGCCAAGAACCACATCGATATATTTAGAGAACCCTTTTCAAATATCTTACATGTTGGGAACAAGTGGCCAGGGACGCATGGAAGCCAAAGCAATTAAGAGTTGGTGTTGAGTTAGATGGGTCTTCCAATAACCAAATCACAGAGAATGAAATATCATGGAATATCATGGAAACTTCACTAGATCTGGTGTCAGAAGAACCGAGTTTGGTTCATGACTCTGCTGCTTACTAGCTATAAACTTAAAGCTTTGGACACTTTACTTTCCCACTCTGAGCCTCAATTTCTTCTTGCTTTGTAATATTTTCCCAATTTCTGAGAGGTAAATGCCCACAATGAAAATTTAACAATTGGCTTCATCAAGCTATCCACTGCCAAAAGTGAGTAAACTATTTATATCCTTTGATCCAGGGACACCACGACTAGACCTAAATCCCAAAAATGTTTTTTAAAGAGATGAAAAGGTCTCATATGTATAAAAATATTTGTAGCATTTAAGTGGGAGAGAACTGAAAATTAAGTGGTGCCCATTAGTTGGGAAATAACTTAGCAAAATAAGATATATTCATGTACCATACTATCTAGGAACCATGTCTATAAATTGAAACAACTCACATGCAAATATTAAATATAAATGAAGAAACTTGGGCTCAGAGAATCCAAATTATCTGCCTGTTATGACACAAATAGAAAGTACCAAAGGAGGCTCTGAATTCATCTTTCTTACTCCAGATAGAGTAACTAGCTATCCTATAATATACAGAGAAATTAATAGCTTAGAACTGTTACATTCATTTTTTTAAGATCTTTCTTTGCTGTCCTTTTGCTTGTGTTCTGCACAGTACTCAATAATGAATTGTTAATGATCCATGAACAGATGTTATTTAGCTCAGGATCTCTGCTCCCATTTTTATCTCTCTGGAGTTGCTAAGGACTTGGGAAATGAGAGAAGAGAGAGTGAGGCAAAGAGAAACCTAGATAGAGAGGCAGAGAGAAAGAAAAAGAGAGGAAAAGATAAGAGGAGACAAGGGAAGAGGAGAGGAGAAGGAAAGAAGCTGGATGTTCTCATCGATATGTCTTCTGGCCCTAAGGATACTTCTTAGTGTGTTAGTTTTGCCCTCTTCTGCTTTAAAAGTGATATAGAGTCACAACCATAATGAAATTCCATGAAAATATGAAGAGCTTTACAGATAGATAATTGCAACTAAAATAATAATGATAACAGCATTTATTATTTCAGACTCCCACTTTGTGGTCATGCTTGGGACATGAGGGATGAGTCAGATTAATAGTCACAAATGAGAATTACTGTTAGATGGGAACTTGAACCTCTGATTATGCTTGGAAGGGGGAAGAAAAATACCAGAACCCCTGCCACATCACATGATGATTATTAGTAGAAATTAACTCTTAATTTTGGAACAGATCATATGGGGTGTCATATTTTGAAAGACACAAAACATATCATTTGTTCCTTAGGAGAGTAGGACAATAACTAGCTATTGAATTTTGTAAAGTTCAGTCTTTGTATTGATATTTGTTTTTAGATATTCCATTTGACCCTTATGACCCAGTGAGATATATTCTATTATCTCCATTTTATAAGTGAGGAAACTGAGGCAGATAGTATTAGGTAACTTGACCAGAATCATGGAGCTAGTACATATTTGAAGCAGGATTTGGATTCAAGTCTTTCTGAACTCCAAGTCTAGTACTTTATCCACTGTGCCAACTAGTTGCTTCCTCTGGTTTTGGGGGGCCTTTTAGAAAACCACAAGGCTCAAGGCTCTAGACTGCCTTTGCTCTGGACACGTCCCTATCTCTTGCCTTGACATTCTCTCTCTTCTTTTTTGGAACCTTCTATACATGGAAACTTTCATGTTAATATCTTTTGAGTAGGAAATTTCCATTCCCATGCTGCACTCATCTGAACCTTCTAGCTAATTCCAATAATCTCTGCCTGTGATATCAGAGGAAGAATTCTACTTAGATGCATCTCCTAGAAATCCCATCTCTTTCCATAAAATCCTTGGCCCTAATCTGAACATCAGGGTTGCTCTGATATGCAAAGGATGCAACCCAGAGGTCCCTATTTGAAACTAGAAGTGACAAGAACTTGGCGGGTAGGTATTTGAAGGACCTCTCTGCCTAAGCTTGTATTTGCTGTCATGACCCAGAGATTCAAAATGTAGGGGTTGGAGTAGGTGATTTTTATCATCCCTTACAACTCTGACATGCTTCAGTTAAAAAAAAATAGCAGTTCATCTAAAAAACTAAAGAGCTCATAGGTGGGCTACAAACTAAATATGAGTCAACTAAGATATGACAAAGACACAAGCTAATGTTTTCTTAAGTTAAAAGACAGTTACTTCAAACATGTTTAACTTTTCAGGACCCCATTTGGAGTTTTCTTGGCAGAGATACTGCAGTGATTTGTCATTTCCTTCTCTACACCATTTGGCAGATGAGGAAACTGAGTCAAGTGACTTGCCCAGGGTCACACAGCTAGGAAGTATCTGAGGCCAGATTTGAATTCCAGAAGAGGAATCTTCCTGGCTCCAAACTTGCCACTTTATTGTGCTACCTAATTGCCCAGGAGAAGGGGCTGATGGTTTGCCCTGGTCAGACCATCTAGAATATGGTACATCTGGTGCTGTGTGCTATGTTTTAGGAAGGACAGTGATTAATTAATGAGTAAGAGAGAAGACAGGTTGGTGAAGGACCCCAAGTTTATTCCATGTGAGAATACATTGAAAGAATTGGGGATAAAGATAATACTTAAGTGAGGATATGATTACTCCCTTGTCCCTTGGAAAAGGGACCTGATTTGCTCTGCTCCACAGAGAGCCAGAGTCATGAGTAGAATTTGAAAACGATTAAATTTAGGCTTAATATAAGAATAAAGTGAGATCTTCAAGCCAAAGTCTCATGCATGAACACTTATCAGGTGTGTTTTAGGTATCCAAGTTGGCCATGGAGGCCCATTCTAGCTCGAAATCTGGTGATCCCTTTCTGTCGTCGATGGTGAAAGTTTCTGTGCAACCAAGAATGGGGCCAACTTATTCAAGGAAATCTTGTGGGAAGGATCCAGGAAAGAGGCAGAAGTGACCTGTTTGTAAGTAGATCACTACAGAAACAATAACTCTGACCTCACACCAAAAAACCTAATTGAGACCCAGACCAAAAAAAAATGCCATCCCATTCTATAGATTCTCATTGACCTTAACTACTAATGGGATATTGAAAGGCAGACAGAAATGAATGACAGTCTTCACCCTTTAGGAGAAGTCGCTGTAGCAGAAGGAATGAGACAAGTTCACCATTAACTATTATACAAGTCAGAATGTTATAAGTTCTATAAACAAGATACAAAAATGGGAGAGATCACATTTGGTTGAAGAGATAGATCTAGGAGGAATGGGACTAGGATGGAGACTAGTCAACTGGACACAGATAAGACTGGAAAAGTGGACTGCAATGATAATGATAATGATAATTCCAGGCTTGGAATTCTGCCTGGCCTTTTTGTTCCCTTGTAGACAAGGAAGCCACTAAAAGTTTTTTTTGACTGAAAGCAGAGGACAATAAAACATTCAGGCTTGAACAAACCAAAAGTAATGTAGCAGTAAGGTAGAAAATGAATTCCTCTGATGCCCAATTAGGAGAGACTGGAAGCAGAGAGACATCTTAGGTTATCGCAAGAGAAAAGTAAGGGATGACTTGGGTTGGGTGGTGGCCAGAGGAATGGAAAGAAGCAGAGTCTTATTTACTCACTAACAAAAGAATAGCTCTGGGGTTGGAAGAGGGCTGGATTTAAAAGAAGAACAAAGTAATCGAGTGACCAGTGGTAAAAGGGGAACTAGCCAAAGGGAGCCCCTTAACAAAGAAGCCTCAGAACAACTAATTTTTTAAAGCTAAATCTAGTTGAGGAAGGAAAGAGGGCACACACAGGGCTTTTAACTATTCAGTTTGTGGATCATAACATGAAATTCCTGGCTGCCAGAGAAGAGTCAGTACCCTTCAAAGTGTAGAATGTCAGAATGTCCTGAAAGATTGCCCAATGGAGCCCTTGGGGGTTGATCTTCAAAATGGAAATTCTTTATGCTTCAGTTGGCCAAAGTGGGAAGTTACTGGGGAATTTTCTGTTTGAAGGAATCATAGGATCCTGTTTTTGTCTCAAGAAAATAGCCAGAAAGTAAGTGCCCTGGATAAGAGGCAGAGACCCATGAACAGATTTATACAGAGAGCAGAAAGTGGGAGTCAGACCATCACAAGAAATGAGAGACAAGGAAATATAAGAGTCCAGAACTGTGAAAGAAGATGGGCAAAGGCAGAAAGAGTGAGACAGACAAGAGACACAGAGGCATGCAAGGAGCCAGAGACACATGGGTGAGGGCTGGGGAGGGAGAGACAGAGACAAAAGGAGACAGACATGCACACACAGAGAAAACAAAAACACTTCCTGGGCTTAATCCCCAGCTCCCATGGACACGGAGGAGGAGCAAGAGAGTAGTTCTAGCCAGACCAGCAAAGGCCCAAAGAACCTGGGCAATTCTACCCACTGAGCTGATTAAGAATTGTGTGCTTTCTGCCAAAGGACTGACTCCCATCCCTGGAGAAATCTGTATTCCAGACTCCTGGTGATTGGAAGAACACCAGAGAGCCTCAGAATTAAAAGGACAAAGGGGGGGGGGGGTGAGTCTTAAAAAACAAATATGCCACACTCTCTCCACCCCCTTCACCACCATAGGCTGACAAAGTTTGCTGAAGAAAAACCAGCTTCCTTATCCAGTTCCAGCCTAACCCAGCAGGAAGGAACGTTCTATAGCAGAGTGAGAAGTGTCGAATTTTTTGGGTAAGTGCTATTCACTCAGAATTTAATAGAGGTTCTAAGCAGCAAGTAGCTGGGAGGCTCCTGATTGAGTTCCCAGGGAAACAGGCCCTTATAAAATACTATCCAGTGGCAAGATCATTGACTCTGGTGTTAGAAGACCTACATTCAAATCCCCCTTCTGACATCTAATACCTTTGTGACCCTGGACAAGTCACAGATCTCTCTGGGATTGCTGTAAAGGGAGGGAGTTGGATTACATGACCTGTGATGTCCTTCCCAGCTAGAGGACTTTATCCCATGATCTTGGGCCATGTAAAAACTTCATTTCCTTTTCTGACAAGGTTACTAGACAGGTAGCCCAGAGAGTTGCTGAAATATATGGTGTCTGCTTTATCTAGGTATTTGGTTAAAGTCTGATGATATTTTCTTGGAAAAGGAGATGCATGGCCTGGATGGCAATAAAGTGAAGTGGGTACTGGAGGTTCATAGGATTTAATACTGGAAGTACCCTTAGAGATCATGCAATTCTCCCCTCTTATTTTAGAGATGAGGAATCTGATGCCCAGAGGCTTTAAGAGATTTATCCAAGAGCATGCAATGTAAGTAAGTAGCTAAGCCAACATTTGAGCTCTGGTACTGACTCCAAATTAAAGAGTTCCTTCCAATATGCCATGCTATGAATTAAAGGCTCCAGTTCAAAGAATATTAATTAAGGAATAGATAATAGAAGTCTCTAGTAATATGTCCCACCATTTTGTCCTTGGTCCTATCCTACTTCATATCTTTCATCAGGCAGAAAGATGGAGAAGTTGATCACATGATTATCAAATCTCTGGATGACACAAAGTTGGAAGGAATAGCTAACACACTGCATGACAGACAGAACCTAGATCTGAAAGAGTCTGGCTGGAACAAATCATTTAGTTTAGCAAGATAGAGTGTAATAATTATATTTACTATAATAATATACTCAATTCCATTTAATTCATGTAAATCCTGTGTTTTCATTCAAAAAATAATTTTAAAAGTACACAATGGCAGAGATGGGTCTAGCCAGCAATTTGCATAGAAAAGACATCACCATTTTAGGAGACTTCAAACTCAGAATAAGTCAACAGTGAAATACAGAAACAAATAAAAAAAGAATCAAATGCCATCTTAATGAGCTGAATTAATAAAAGTATAGTGTCTAGAAAAAAGAAGAAAAGAGTGCCACTCTACACCTACTGGTCAGAACCAAACTGGAGTACAATTCTAGAAGGATGGATTGATTAGAGGAACCCTGACAAACTAGAGCATGCTCCAAGGAGAGTGATCAGAATAGTGAAGGGACTCAATGTCATATCATAGATCAGTGGAAAGGGATTAAGAAAGGAAAGGATGAGGGAAGAAGGGGAGGGAGTCAGGACAATGAGCTGATGGCCTAAACTTTCAAATAAATAAAACTGTCCAGAAATGCAGTGAGTTTCCTTGTAAGACTATCACACCAAGTGTTCATATAGATCTGAACTCTTAGCATAATGTTTTTAAATACATAAAATAAAATACATGGGATTATATAGGAACCCAATTATATTGGAAAAGTTATCAGAATATTAAAGAAAAAAATCTACAGACCCTACATTAAGACTGGCCTAGATAGATAACTATATGGTCCCTCTCAACTCGAAGATCCCTTTATTCTATATACGTATATTTTGTATCTCTATTCCATAATTTGAATCCTACATTGTTTTTTCAGGATTGAAGCTGTATGTACTTGCAAACCACATGTGATCATATGCAATTTTTTTACCAATTATATGTAATAAAAAATGTCCACACAAATTTTCCCAATTATATGATTGACTTTATCACTCTCCCTCTCTTACCTTCCCCTCCCAGTGTTGGTGGGCAATTCAATCTGTGCTATACATTTTTTTTATCATGCAAAACATATTTCTATATTGTTCATTTTTGTAAATGAGTCATCTTATAAAAACCAAAACCCCAAAACATAAATGTAAATAAATAATTGAAAAATAATATGCTTCGATCTATATTCTCACTCCAACTGTTCCGTCTCTGGAGGTAGATAGCTTTCTTTGTCATAAGTCCTTCAGAATTGTCCTGGATCATTGAATTGCTGATAGTAACTAAGTCTATCACATTTGATTATTCTGTGATATTGATGTTACTGTGTACAGTGTTTTCCTGGGTCTGCTAATTTCACTCTACGCTGCTTCATGTAAGTCTTTCTAGCACTTGCTGATATCATCCTGTTCATCATTCCTTATAGCACAGTAGTATTCCATCACCATCACATACCACAATTTGTTCAGCCATTCCCCAGTTGATGTGTAGCTTCTTGATTTCCAATTCTCTGCCACCACAGAAAGAGCAGCTATAATTAGTTTTGTTTAAGTAGGTCCTTTCCCATTTTTTAAAATCTCTCTGGGATCCTATTTGATCAGACCAAGGCAGGTGCTGAGAAAAAAAAATGAATGAACATGGGCAAAAAAAAAAATTCCCTGTCCAATAACTCCAGTGTTACCAGTTTTGTTACATGAATAAAAGGTATCTATTCCTTTAAAAAAGCAGGGGTGGGGAGGGGGAGATGGAGGAGCTAAGTGTCTCAGTGGACTGAGTACCAGGCCTGGAGGTGGGAGGTCCTAGTTTCAAATCTGGCCTCAGATACTTCCTATCTGTTTGACACTGGGAAGTCACTTAACCCCAATGACTAAGTCCTTACTGTTCTTCTGCCTTGGAACTGATACTCATTGATTTTAAAACAAAAGGTAAGCATTAAAAATAAATAAAAGCTCCTTCTGGGAACTTACAATGTACAAGGGGAGGCAGAATTACCATACATGAAACTGAAAAAAAAAGATATTAAGCTTTATGGCTCTGCCATTGGGGTCAGAAAAGCATATGGACCAGAGTAGAATATAAGCTCCTTCCTAATGAACTCTGTTTTCCTTTACGGTATTTGTATCTTCAGTTCCTGCTATAATGCCTATTCAGGTTCAATCCACCAGTCAGGTTTGGGGGAGTACTACATAAGCTAGCTAATTTGCTGGGGATGCTGAGCAACATTAGCATTGATTGAGACTCCTTGATCAATGAACCTCCGTTCTATTTTTTAAACCCTTACCTTCTCTCTTAGAATCAATACTCATTATTGGTTTCAAGGCTGAGGATCACTGAAGACTAGGCAATTGAGGCTAAATGATGTGCACAGGATCATACAACTAGGAAGTGTTTGAAGTCACATTTCAATCCAGGATCTCTCATCACCTAGCTGCTACCCTCTACCCTATTTCTGAAGATACTCAATGCTATCAGGATACATAGCTGTGCTGTATTCACATACCATACTCCAAGGCAAGTTTGAACTTCCTACTTTTCTCTACCATTTTCTTAGCTAGAATCACAGAAATTTCATTCTAAAAGAGAGAAGAGCATTTTAATTTATTTATATTTTTTAACATATCATTTTTCAAAACCTATTTCCATATTATTTATATTTGCAATAAAGAGATCATTTAAAGTCAACAAATCCAATCATATCCCCATCAAATCATGTGTTCAATCATATGTTTTTCTTCTATGTTTCTATTCCCACAGTTCCTTCTCTGCATGTGGATAGTGTTCTTTCTCATAAATCCCTCAGAATTGTTCTGGATCATTGCTTTACTATTAGTTGAGTAGTCCATTATATTCGATTGTACCACAATGTAGCAGTCTCTGTGTATAATGATTTCCTAGTTCTGCTCCTTTCACTCTGCATCATTTCCTGGAGGTCGTTCCAGTTTCCATGGAATTCCTCCACTTTATTATTCCTTTTAGCACAATAATATTCCATCACCAACATATACCACAATTTGTTCAGCCATTCCCCAATTGATGGGCATCCCCTCATTTTCCAATTTTGGGCCACCACAAAGAGTGCAGCTATGAATATTTTTGTACATGTATTTTTTCCTATTATTTCTTTGGGTGCTATGGCTGGATGAAAGGGCAGACAGTCTTTTAGCACCCTTTGGGCATAGTTCCAGATTGCCCTCCAGAATGATTGGATCAATTCACAATTGGACCAGCAATGCATTAATGTCCCAATTTTGCCATATCCCCTCCAACATTTATTACTTTCCTTTGTTGTCATATAAAACAGTCTGCTAGGTCTGAGGTGGCACCTCAGAGTTTTTTCTTTTTAAGTTTATTTATTTAATCAATTTCAATTTTTTTTACATGGTTACATGATTATGTTCTCTTCCCCTCCTCCCACCCCATCCCATAGCCAACAAGCAATTCCACTGGGTTTTACATGTATCATTGATCCAGCCTTATTTCCATATTATTAACATTTGCACAAGATTGATCATTTACATTCTCTCCAACATTTATTATTTTCCTTTACAGTCATAATGGCCTTTCTGCTAAGTGTGAGGTGATACCTCAAAGTTGTTTTGATTTCCATTGATCTAATTATAAGAGATTTAGAAACTTTTTCATGTGCTTATTGATAGTTTTGATTTCTTTATCTGAAAACTGCTTGTTCATGTACCTTGGGGAATGTCTTGATTTTGGGTACAATTGCTTTAGCTCCTTATAAATTTGAGAAATTTGACCTTTGTCAGAGGTTTTTGTTATAAAGCTTTTTTAACCAATTTGTTGCTTCCCTTCTAATTTTGGTTACATTGGTTTTGTTTGTACAAAAACTTTTTAAATTTAATGTAATAAAAATTATTCATTTTACATTTTGTAATATTCTCTATCTCTTACTTGGTCTTAAAGTCTTTCCTTTCCCAGAGATCTGATGGGTATACTATTCTATGTTCACCTAATTTACTTAGTTTCCTTCTTTATGTTTAAGCCATTTACCTATTCTGAATGTATCTTGGAATAGGGTGTGAGATGTTGATCTAAACCTAATCTCTCCCATACTGTTTTCCAATTTTCCCAGCAGTTTTTGTCAAATAGTGGGTACTTGTTCCCAAAGCTGGGATCTTTAGGTTTATCGTACACTGTCCTGCTGAGGCCATTTACCTTAAGTCTATTCCATTGATCCTCCCTTCTGTCTCATAGCCAGTACCATGTTGTTTTAATGATTACTGCTTTATACTACAGTTTAAGATCTGGTACTTCTAGGCCCCCATCCTTACTTTTTTTTTTTCATTATTTCCCTTGATATTCTTCATCTTTTGTTCTTCCAAATGAACTTTGTTATAATTTTTTCTAATTCAATAAATAGTTTCTCAGTAGTTTTATAAGTATGGCACTAAATAAACAAATTAATTTCAGTAGGATTGTCGTTTTTATTATATTAGCTAGACCTATCCATGAACAATTAATATTTCTCCAATTATTTAGATCTAGTTTTAATTGTGTGGAAACTGGTTTATAGTTCAGTTCACATAATTACTCTGTTTATAATGGCACAAAGATTCCTAAATATTTTATATTGTCTAGGGTGATTTTGAATGGAATTTCTCTTTCTAACTCTTGCTGCTCAGTTGTGTTGGAAATATATAGAAATGCTGATGATTTATATGGGTTTATTTCATATCCTTCAACTTTGTTAAAGTTGTTAATTATTCTCACTAGCTTTTTAGTTGATTCTCTGGGACTGTTTAAGTAGACCATCATATCATCTTCAAAGAGTGATAGTTTAATATCATTGCCTGCTTTAATGCCTTCAATTTCTTTTTCTTCTCTAATTGCTACTGCTAGTGTTTCTAGTAGAATTAAATAACAGAGGTGATAATGGGCATCCTTGCTTCACTCCTGAACTTATTGGGAAGGCTTCTAATTTATCCCCATTGCAGATGATGGTTGCTGATGGTTTGAAATATATACTGTTTATTATTTTGAGGAAAGACCCATTTATTCCTATACTTTCTAGTGTTTTCAATAGGAATGAGTGTTGTATTTTGTCAAAGGCATTTTCTGCATCTATTGAGATAATCATGTGATTTCTGTTGGTTTGATTGTTAATATGGTCAATTATGTGGATGGTTTTCCTAATATTAAACCATCCTTGCTTTCCTGGTATAAATCCTACTTGATCATAGTGAATAATCATTGTGATCACTTTCTGGAGTCTTTTTTGCTAATATCCTATTTAAGATTTTTGCAACTATATTCATTAAGAAGATTGGTCAATCCCAAAAAAATTTTTTTACTGATTTAGAAAAAACCATAACAAAGTTCATTTGGAATAACAAAAGATCAAGGATATCCGGGGAAATAATGAAAAAAAAACATAAATGATGGGGGCCTTGCAGTCCCAGACCTCAAACTATATTACAAAGCAGCAGTCATCAAAACAATTTGGTACTGGATAAGAGACAGAAAGGAGGATCAGTGGAATAGACTGGGGGCAAGCGACCTCAGCAAGACAGTATACGATAAACCCAAAGATCCCAGCTTTTGGGACAAAAATCCACTATTCGATAAAAACTGCTGGGAAAATTAGAAGACAGTGTAAGACAGTGTGGGAGAGATTAGGAATTGATCAACACCTCACACCCTACACCAAGATAAATTCAAAATGGGTGAATGACTTAAACATAAAGAAGGAAACCATAAGTAAATTGGGTAAACACAGAATAGTATACATGTCAGACCTTTGGGAGGGGAAAGACTTTAAAACCAAGCAAGACATAGAAAGAGTCACAAAATGTAAAATAAATAATTTTGACTACATCAAATTAAAAAGCTTTTGTACAAACAAAACCAATGTAACTAAAATCAGAAGGGAAACAACAAATTGGGAAAAAATCTTCATAAAAACCTCTGACAACGGTTTAATTACTCAAATTTATAAAGAGCTAAATCTATTGTACAAAAATCCAAGCCATTCTCCAATTGATAAATAGGCAAGGGACACGGATAGGCAGTTCTCAGATAAAGAAATCAAAACTATTAATAAGCACATGAAAAAGTGTTCTAAATCTCTTATAATCAGAGAGATGCAAATAAAAACAACTCTGAAGTATCACCTCACACCAAGCAGATTGGCTAACATGACAGCAAAGGAAAGTAATGAATGCTGGAGGGGATGTGGCAAAGTAGGGACATTCATTCATTGCTGGTGGAGTTGTGAACTGATCCAACCATTCTGGAGGGCAATTTGGAACTATGTCCAAAGGACAATAAAAGAATGTCTGCCCTTTGATCCAGCCATAGCACTGCTGGGCTTGTACCCCAAAGAGATAATGGAGAAAAAGACTTGTACAAGAATATTCATAGCTGCGCTCTTTGTGGTGGCAAAAAATTGGAAAATGAGGGGATGCCCTTCAATTGGGGAATGGCTGAACAAACTGTGGTATATGTTGGTGATGGAATACTATTGTGCTAAAAGGAATAATAAAGTGGAGAAGTTCCATGGAGACTGGAACAGCCTCCAGGAAATGATGCAGAGCGAGAGGAGCAGAACCAGGAGAACATTGTACACAGAGACTAATACACTGTGGTATAATCGAACGTAATGGACTTCTCCATTAGTAGCAGTATAATGTCCCTGAACAATCTGCAGGGATCTAGGAGAAAAAACACTATTCCTAAGCAGAGGACAAACTGTGGGAGTAGAAACATGGAGGAAAAGCAAAGGCCTGACTACAGCGGTTGAGGGGACATGACAGAGGAGAGACTCTAAATGAACACTCTAATGCAAATACTAACAACATGACAATGGGTTCGAATCAAGAACACATGTGATACCCGGTGGAATCACGCATTGGCTAGGGAGGGGTGGGGGATAGGAAAAGAAAATGATCTTTGTCTTTAATGAATAATGCTTGGAGATGATCAAATAAAATATTATTTAAAAAAATAAAATCTCTGGGAGAAATGATGATGCTAAAAAAAAAAAAAGAAGATTGGTCTATAGTTTTCTTTCTCTGTTTTTAACCTGCCTGGCTTTGGGATCAGTACCATATTTGTGTCAAAAACTGAATTTGGTTAAACTCTTTCTTTGCTTATTCTATCAAATACTTTGTATAATATTGGGATTAGTTGTTCTTTAAATGTTTGATATAATTCACTGGGAAATCCTGCTGGGCCTGGAGATTTTTTCTTAGGGAGTTCCTTGATGGCTTGTTCAATTTCTTTTTCCTGAGATGGGATTGTTTAAGAATTCTATTTTATCTTTTGTTAATCTAGGAAATTTATATTTTTGTAGGTATTCACCCATTTCACCTAGATTATCACATTTATTGCCATATAATTGAACAAAATAGTTCTTAATAATTACCTTAATTTCCTTGTCATTAGGGGTAAGGCTGCCCTTTTCAACTTTGACACTGTTAATTTAATTTTCTTCTTTCTTTTTTTTAAATTAGATTAAGCAGTGCTTTATCTATTTTATTTGTCTTTTCAAAGTACCACCTCCTAGTTTTATTTATTAGTTCAGTAGTTTTTACTTTCAATTTTATTGATTTCTCCTTTGATTTTTAGGATTTTTAATTTAGTTTTTATCTGGGGATTTTAAATTTGTTTTGTTTCTAGTTTTTTTTTTTTTAATTTGAATGTCCAGTTCATTGATCTCTGCATTCTTATTGTTTTTTTATATAGGCACTCAGGGATATAAATTCCCTCCCCCCCACCCCGAGTATTGCTTTGGCTGCATTCCATAGATTTTGATAAGTTGTTTACTCATTGTCATTCTCTTCAAGGAAATCAATCATTGTTTCTTTGAATTGTTTTTTAACCCACCAGTTTTCAAGTATGTGATTATTTAGTTTTCAATTAATTTTAAATCTGCCTTTCCACAAGCCTTTATTGGTTATGATTTTTATTGCATTTTGGTCTGAAAAAAATTGCATTTATTATTTCTGCTTTCCTAAATATTTTTGAAATGTTTTCATGCCCTAGTACATGGTTAATCTTTGTATATGTGCAATGTGCTGCTGAAAAATTATCCCTATTTTTTTTCTCCAGATATCTATTAGCTGTAATCTTTCTAACATTTCATTCACTTCTCTTACTTCTTTCTTATTTATTTTTTGGTTCAATTTATCTAGTTCTAAAAGAGAAAGGTTGATATCCCCCACTAGTATGGTTTTACTATCTACTTCCTCCTTAAGCTCCTTTAGAAATCTAACTGTTATACCATTTGTTGCATATATGTTGAGTATTAAAATTCTTCATTATTTATACTGCCTTTCATCAAGATGTAATTACCTTTCTTATCTCTTTTAATGAGATCTTTTTTTGCTTTAGCTTAGTCTGAGATCATAATTGCTACTCCTGACTTCTTCGTCTCAGTTGAGGCCCAGTAAATTCTTCTCCACCCTCTTACCTTTACCCTGTGTATGTCTACTTGCTTCAGATGTGTTTCTTATAGACAATATATGGTAGGATTCTTATTTTTAAGCCATTATGCTGTCTGCTTCCGTTTTATTGGTGAGTTCATCCCATTCACAATCACAGTTATGATTACTATCTATGTGTTCCCCTCCATTTTGACTTCCTCCTTTGATTCTGCCTTCTCTCTTCTCACTCTTATTCTCCCCTCCAATATTTGGCTTTTAGTTTGTTTCCCCCCTTTCCCTTCCCTGATGTTACTCCCCTTCCCAGCACCTCCCCTCTTACTAGAGTGCCTTTTAAATGGCTGAAATAGATAGGATAGAAAGGATGAAATAGATAGAAAAACTATACTAGTGGGAGACCTGAACCTTCCTCTATCTGAACTCGATAAATCAAACCAAAAAATAAATAAGAAATCGGTAAAAGAAGTGAATGAAATCTTAGAAAAATTAGAGTTAAAAGACATGTGGAGAAAAATAAATAGGAAAAAAAGGAATATACCTTCTTTTCAGCAGCATGTGGTACATTCACAAAAATTGACCATGTATTATGGCATAAAAACATTGCAAACAAGTGCAAAAGAGCAGAAATAATAAATGCGACCTTCTCAGATCACAATGCAATGAAAATAATAATTACTAAGGGTACATGGAGAGGTAAATTAAAAATTAATTGGAAATTAAACAATATGATTCTCCAAAACCAGTTAGTTAAAGAACAAATTGGAGAAAAAATTAATAACTTCATTGAAGAAAATGACAATGATAAGACATCCTTTCAAATCCTATGGAATGCAGCCAAAGCAGTACTCAGGGGGAAATGTATATCCTTGAGTTCATATATTAACAAATTAAGAAGGGCAGAGGTCAGTGAATTGGGCATGTAAATTAAAAAACTAGAAAGTGAACAAATTAAAAATCAAATTAGAGATAAAAAAAATCAAGGGAGAAATTAATAAAATTGAAATTCAAAGGACTACTAATTGAATGAATAAGACTAGAAGCTGGTACTTTGAAAAAACAAATAAAATAGACAAAGTACTACTCAGTCTAATTAAAAAAGGAAAGAAAAAACCAAATTGACAGTTTCCAAGATGAAAAGGGAGACCTCACTTCAAATGAAGAGGAAATTAAAGCAATCATTAAAAATTACTATGCCCAATTATATGGCAAAAAATATGGCAATCTATGTGATATGGATGAATACTTACAAAAATATAAATTGACTAGACTAACAGAGGACGAAATAAACTACTTAAACAACCCCATATCAGAAAAAGAAATTGAACAAGCCATCAAGGAACTCCCTAAGAAAAAATCCCCAGGTCCAGATGGATTCACAAATGAATTCTATCACACATGCAAAGAACAAGTAATCTGAATATTATACAATGTATTTGACAGAATAAGCAAAGAAGGATTTTTACCAAATTCCTTTTATGACACAAATATGGTATTGATCCCAAAGCCAGGCAGGTCAAAAACAGAGAAAGAAAACTATAGACCAATCTTAATGAATATAGATGCAAAAATCTTAAATAGGATAGTAGCAAAAAAGACTCCAGGAAGTGATCACAATGATTATTCACTATGATCAAGTGGGATTTATACCAGGAATGCAAGGATGGTTCAATATTAGGAAAACCATCCACAGAATTGACCATATTAACAATCAAACCAACAGAAATCACATGATTATCTCAATAGATGCAGAAAATGCCTTTGACAAAATACAACACCCATTCCTATTGAAACACTAGCAAGTATAGGAATAGAAGGGCCTTTCCTAAAAATAATAAACAGTATATATCTAAAACCATCAGCCAACATCATCTGCAAGGGGGATAAACTAGAAGCCTTCCAAATAAGATCAGGAGTGAAACAAGGATGCCCATTACAACCTCTATTATTTAACATTGTACTAGAAACACTAGCAGTAGCAATTAGAGAAGAAAAAGAAATTGAAGGTATTAGAATTGGCAATGAGGAGACCAAGCTATCACTCTTTGTAGATGATATGATGGTTTACTTAAAGAATCCTAGAGAATCAATCAAAAAGCTAGTCAAAACAATCAACAATTTTAGCAAAGTTGAAGGAAACAAAATAAACCCACATAAGTCATCAGTATTTCTATATATCTCCAACCCATTTCAGCAGCAAGAATTAGAAAGAGAAATTCCATTTAAAATCACCCTAGACAAGATAAAACACTTAGGAATCTATCAGCCAAGACAAACACAGCAACTATATGAACACAACTACAAAATAGTCTCCACACAATTTAAACTAGATCTAAACAATTGGAAAAACATTGATTGCTCATGGGTGGTACGAGCTAACATAATAAAAATGACAATCCTACCCAAAATAATTTACTTATTTAGTGCCATCCCCATTGATCTACCAAAAAACTTTTTTGCTAAATTAGAAAAAAAAAACATAACAAAGTTCATTGGAAGAACAAAAGATCAAGGATATCCAGGGAAATCATGAAAAAAATGCAAAGGAAGGGCGCCTTGCAGTCCCAGATCTCAAACTATACTATAAAGCAGTGGTTATCAAAACAATTTGGTACTGGCTAAGAGAGAGAAAAGAGGATCAGTGGAATAGACGGGGTAAATGACCTCAGCAAGACAGTCCATGATAAACCCAAAGATCCCAGGTTTTGGGGACCAAAACCCACATTTTGATAAAAACTGCTGGGAAAATTGGAAGACAGTATGGGAGAGATTAGGTTTGGATCAATATCTCACACCCTACACCAAGATAAACTCAGAATGGGTGAATGACCTGAATATAAGGAAGGAAACTATAAGTAAATTAGGCCAACACAGAATAGTATACTTGTCAGATCTTTGGGAAAGGAAAGACTTTAAAACCAAGCAAGAGCTAGAAAAAAAACAACAAAATGTAAAATCAATAATTTTGTTTACATCAAATTAAAAAGCTTTTGTACAAACAAAACTAATGCATCCAAAATTAGAAGTGAAGCAACAAATTGGGAAACAATCTTCATTACAAAAAGTCTGACAAAGGTCTAATTACTCAAATTTATAAAGAGCTAAACCAGTTGTACAAAAAAATCAAGCCATTCTCCAATTGAAAAATGGGCAAGGGACATGAACAGGCAATTTTCAGTTAAAGAAATAAAAATTATTAATAAGCACATGAAAAAGTGCTCTAAATCTCATAATCAGAGAAACAAATCTGAGGTATCACCTCACACCTAGAAGATTGCCTAACATGACAACTATGGAAAGTAATGAATGCTGGAGGGGATGTGGCAAAGTGGGGACACTAATTCATTGCTGGTGGAGTTGTAAATTGATCCAACCATTCTGGAGGGCATTTTGGAACTATGTCCAAAGGGCGATAAAAGACTGCCTTGCCCTTTGATCCATCCATAGCACTGCCGGGTTTGTACCCCAAAGAGATAATAAGGAAAAAGACTTGTACAAGAATATTCATAGCTGCGCTCTTTGCGGTGGCAAAAAATTGGAAAATGAGGGGATGCCCTTTAATTGGGGAATGGCTGAATAAATTGTGGTATATGTTGGTGATGGAATACTATTGTGCTAAAAGGAATAATAAAGTGGAGGAATTCTATGGGAACTGGAACAACCTCCACGAATTGATTCAGAGTGAGAGGAGCAGAACCAGGAAAACATTGTACACAGAGACTGATACACTGTGATACAATCAAATGTAATGGACTTCTCCATTAGTGGCAATGCAATGACTCTGTACAACTCAGAGGAACCTATGAGAAAAACCACTATCCATATCCAGAGGAAACATTGTGAGAGTAAAAACACTGAAGAAAAACAAGTGCTTGAATACATGGGTGGAAGAGATATGGTTGGGGATGTAGATTCTAAATGAATATCCTAGTATAACCAACAACATGGAAATTGGTTCTGATCAAAGACACAAGTAATACCCAATGAAATTGTAAGTTGGCTGTGGGAAGAGTGGGTGGAGGAGAGGGAAGGAAATAATGTGATTATTGTAACCAAGGAATTATGTTCTAAATTGACTAAATAAACTTATTCAAATGGGAAAAAAGAATGTTAGGGCAGTTTTCTTTTCCTATAAAATGATGTCCAGAGTTTTTCTTTTGTTGTGATTTTCCAGTAGGCCAATAATTCTTAAACTGTCTCTTCTGGATCTGTTTTCCAAATCTGTTGTCTTATCAATGAGGTGTTTCATATTTTTCTCAATTTTTTCATTTCTTTGATTTTGATTTATAGACTCTTGCTGCCTTGTGAAGTCATTTGCTTCTAGTTGTTGGATTCTAATTTTTAAAGACTGAATTTCATCCCTGGTTTTTTGGTCATCCTTTTCCTTTTGGTCTGTTTTTCTTTATATTTTTTATTTCACTTTCTTTGCCTCATTCTCTAGCTGGTCAATTCTGGCTTTTAAAACATTATTTTCTTGTTTTAGTTCATGTGTGTCTGCTACCAGATGACATATTTTGCTTTTTAAGTTTTTCCCAATTGTCTTAAACCTTTCTTAATTGTTTTTTGAATTGTGTTTTGAGTTCTTCAAAAGCCTATATCTAATTTTTGGAGTTCCTGAGTTTTTGCTCAGTATTCCTTGGCCTCCTCTGTTCCATTTGTTTTTTGTTCTTTACCTAGATAGAAGCTGTCAGTTGTAATTTCTTTTTTTCTTTTTCTGTTGTTTACTCATATTTCTTCCTTTTTACCCCAGCCATTGGCTATGATCTTGCTCCTTTGTTTATTTTCTGGATCTGTGGGTTTGGGCTATTCAGTCCTGAAAGGGTTTCTTCTCTGCTCTTCTGACTAACTAGATTAGGTTGATAAAATATTAATGAGCCCTGGGGCCAGATCTTCCCCAGCTGCCAGCAGAAACTAAAGGTGAAGGTGAAGGTGTAGAGTCAGAAGGTAGTTACCCTCATCCTCCTGTCTACTGCTTTCTGCCACCTGCCTCCCTGCCACTGCTAGGTCAGAGATCTGAACTTACCAATGTGGTACCAAAGTACTCTTGTGGGTGCAGCCTTCACCTTGGGATCCCAATCAGCCAGATTCAGCACAGTGGTGGTGGAGGAGTCCTGGGGCCTTCCTTCTTTCTTTTCCTTAAATCCAAGAATTCAGCCTTCTCTGCGTACCTTTTTAAGTGAAATGGAGCTGGAGGGTCCCCTGACTCTGTCCTGTTGTTAGATTCGGTTTTCTGTCCCCCTTGAAGTACTTTATTTTTGAATGGTGTAGAAGGGTTTTCACTGAAGACTTGACTTTCACTGCTTCTAAGGGGCCATCTTGACTCTGGCTCCCCTCTATATTTTTTAAGATACTCAATGCTATCAGGTTAGATAGCTTTGCTGTATTCACATACCATACTACAAAGCATGTTTGAACTTTCTACTTTTCTCTACCATTTCCTTAAGCTAGAATCACAAATAATTTATTCCTAGAGAAAGAAGAGGGTTTTTTTAAGAGCAAGATGGAATTTTTTTTTATATTTCCCATTAGGTTAACACACTCCATAGAATGTTTTTGTGGCTTGGTTTATTAACTGGTAACTTTTTCATGATTTTTAGCCCAAGAACCTACTCGGCAGTATAATGAGAAGAGTCAGAGAACTTGGATTTGAATTCTGACTCTGCACTTCACTTCCTTATATAACTTTTCTCCCTCTGAGCCTTAGTTTTCTCCAGGGTAAAATGAGAAGCAGGGTATTCAGTATACTGCCAAGAGTGCTTGACCTGAAATCAGATTTAAGTTCAAATCCTATTTCTGACTCATAGACCTTGGTTAGAACTTAAAAGGAATCATTTCATTTTATAGAAGAGGAAACTAAAGCTCAGGAGATAAAATCACTCAGGGCAATAGGTGGAAGAGTAAGATTTGAACTCAGACCTTCCAACTCCAAGTCAAGTGATTCACTCTTCCTCCTTCTATGAGCCTCCATTTCTTTACTTGTAAAACTGGAATAATACCAAGAGACCCCACCTCACAGGGTTGTAGTTATATTTTAGTGCATAAAGTACTTTATAGAAAGATGTCAGTTATTATTAGGATGGGGTTGGGCCAGATGGTCTCTAAGTTTCTTTTATCTCAATAGTCTATGATCTTATTTTTAAGAATGGAACAAAAATAAAATAAAATAAATACAGAAAAGTTGTTCCAAAGTTAGGGACGTGCGGTACATTAGCAACTATCTCTGGACTCTGTTCTCTTTCCCATGAATATCTCCCTACATCTACAAAGTGATCTTTTTCTATTTTTTCCAAGAGTTTTCATGGGATGATAGATGTAGTTACTTGGATGGGACCTGAGAAGCCATCTAGCCTTAGGTCACAAAGAAAGTAAGGGAGCCAGGATCTAACACAAATTACCCCAAATTAAGCATCCGTTCCACTCTCCCATGCCACTCTAAATACATATTTCAAATGTATGGGGCAGTATGGGAATAGTGAAAAGGGCTCTGGACTTGGCATTGAGAGATCTTCATTTGAATCCTGCTTAATCATGACTCTATGGTCTTGGAAAAGTCCCTTAGACTTCCCAAGTCGGCTTCCTTACCTATTAAATTAGGATAATGATATACTACTTTCTAAGGGTGCTATTTTAACTATTAAGTTATATATAACACTGTGTGTATCCACACTATGTCTATGTATATAAATATATACATGCTGTGTATATCTAGGTTAGACTGTGTATAGATATATATAGATGCACTATAAGTGTGCATGTATACATATATACACACATATATATGTGTGTGTGTGTGTATTTATATTTAAATAGTCTTATTTGGTTGTTCCTCTGTGCTTGATTAGCCCCATTTGAAAGATGAGGAAACTGACTTTCAGATCCAGCCCACCTCTCTCTAGAGGTTATAGAGGATACCCAATTCCTTTGGGTAGTTTTTTTCTTCTATAGCTCAGGCTCATTGTGTGTTAAAGTAGATAACAATGAAGCAATAAAATATTGTGTGTGTGTGTGTGTTTTTTTCCCCTCTTAGGGACAAGAAGTACCAGAAAAGTCTCCATTACAAATACTAATCAGAAATATCGACTCCTAGGGCCACCGAGGAAAGTGGCAAAAGTAAAGTGGTTTTGTTATTATTAGCCACTGAGCCTGGGAAAATCTCTTTGCCTCCTACCCTTCTTTGGAGTGTCAAGACAGAACAGAAGATGAGGCGACACATGGTAGGAAAGGAGCTGTCCAGACAATGGGAAATAGAGAGAAAGGATGCCAAGCGGGCTGAAGCCAGGCTCAGACTAGGACTCCTGAGGCTGGAGGAGAATTGGCTTTATCGCATGAACATGGTGGCCAGAGAGCAGAGGCAGCTACAGAAAGAACTGGAGAAGCTGAGACAGGGTAAGACCCTTGTTCCCTACTCTGGTAAATAAGTGAAGTTTCACAGCCATGTGTCAAAGGAACAAAGCCGACCACAATTTTAGGCACTGAACTAGCTGGTTTTGGGGGGGCTCTCAGTCAATGAGAGTTTTACAGTTTAGGGGCAAGTGCCTTGCAGTTCTCCATAGCAGAGGAATAAAGGTCCTTTCTATCTGCCATTAGCCTTCCTTTCAGACCACTCTGGCCTCTAGAAAACTCACCAGCACTGCCTCCAGTAAAGGTCCCTCCTCATCCTCCCTCAGAGGATTGCCTCAGTGAGTTCTTCTTATCCTCTCAACTTCCAAATTGGCCCCCTATTTCTTTTCATCCTCATAATTCAAGTTCATTCTCCTCTATCTTGCAGTGCCCGGATTCAACCTATCTACCACCCCATTCCAATACCTTGTTCAAAATCAAAAGCTTGATACTAGAAATCACATGGACAAACATTTGGAGAATTGTCTTTCTTTCTCCCCAAACCCCATGTCCCATGCACACTGAGAGATCGCCCTAGGACTTTTCCTCAGAGTAAAAAATTTAGAAATTATATTTATTTATATATTATATATATATAATTATTACATTATTATATATTATATTATATAATTATTATATTATATATTATATTATATTATTATATATATTTATATGTTTGTTTATTTATTTATATTTTTAACCTTAGCTATGGGTCCTTGTATTCCCTGGACTGTTCTATTTTGTTTCTCTTCTTTATCCAAAGCAGGCAACTCCAAGAAAAAGTTCTCGTCTTTCAGCAATGATTTACTTAGGACTCAGAAGAAGCCAGAAATTCCCACAATCCCCCAACAGGAAGGTCACAGACACTGGACAGCTGAGCCCGGTGGCATTCGGTAAGGAAATGCTTAGACTCAGTGTCTTAGGATGTGATGATGGGTTATTCAGTTTATTGAAATCAAATATTTATTCTTACTGTGTGAAAGGGGAGGCAGAAATGTGACAAGAGAACTTTCAAGGAACTTACAAGGTGATAGGGCGGAAAATTTCAAAAATATATTGAGGAATTGTCTTTGTCCTCGAGTCCCTGGATACACCGGAAGCAGCCAAAGAGAGCCACCAATTTTGTCTTTCTCTGCCTTTTGGAGATCTGATGAGTCACTAAGAAGCAGCAGCTTGAGTAACCCCTATGGGTGCCAGCAGCTAGATTGAGCCTTTCCTCTATGGTAACCTCCCTTAGACCCTGCATGTAACTTCCCTATATAGGCAACTTGTATTTATTTACATATTATGTCCCTGCTTTGAATATAAGTTCCTTGAGGGTTTGGGGCCATTTTTGTTTTTGATTCCATACCACTTGGCTCAGGGTCTAACACATGGTAAGCTCTTGAGAAATGCTTGTTGTTTGATTGACTCTATAAATTGTCAAAGACTTGGTAACTAGCACCATCTGCTGAAGGAGAGTTGAAGAGCAGAAAACAGCAGCAGAGCTAAGCTCTAAGGACCCAACGCCGCTTAAAAGATGTCCAGAAAACTGGCAAAAGACTGAAGGGGTAGAGTATCGATGTGGAGGAATCCATCCCCAACCTGAGGGCCCATCCACAACAGTACCATGTCCCTAGGACCATGCCCTTGGAGAAGAGTGCTTCGTTCTAGTGGGAAGAAGAGGTGGAGTGTCTCTGAACTCTCTACAGGTCAGTTCAGAGAGTAATGAGCATGGCCCAATTTTATGACTTCCAATCTTTCAAGAACAAACCTGGAGAATCACTCCTTGCAATTTTGGACCTCAGAAACCCTTTGAAAGGAGTTAGTCGTTGGTATGCTTACGAGTCCTGGAATGTGCATGCTTTATCCAGTGATGTTATGACAAAACACTGCAATAATTATAATATGTGGGGGCTGTAAAAGCCTGAAGAAGAGAGTGATGATGAATATTCCAAGCCATAATTTTGGGATACCCTGGATTGCCAGCTGAGCAGCCAGTAGTTGCCCTTGGTAGGGCGGTTGTCCACAATGGAGAGCCTTTATCATGTCTGGAGAGGCTCTACCAATCTTAGTGCATAGCAGAGGGTATTTCCTGGGCCCTTACCATTTTTCAATAGCTTGTGGAAAGGGTGGAAGGTAACATGAGCTGCTTTAGAGATGGTGGTTTAGTGGGATGGCTTCATTTATTATTTATGTATTATTTAATAGTGGAAAAGCAAGGAGACAATTAAAATGGGGGATTGTCAGTCTAAAAACGTGCCAGTTTTTCCCCACCTCTCTCAAACGTGTAGATCACTGTGATTATAAAAAAAAAAAAAAATCATATAATCACAGAATATGAGAGTTGGAAAAGACCTCAAGGACTAGTCTAACCCATGCGTGAAAGGAACCTCCCCTGGAACCTATCTGGTCATACAGCCTCTGTGTAAAGATCTTCAGAGTTGGGAAACCCATCTCCTCTTTTGGAGTGGAAGCTAAGTGAAAAGGAGCCATTCAGGACTAGGAGAAATGTAATAGGGCAGAGACCACTTACACCTAGAGAGACAAGGGAATGCTCCACAGAATGTGTCATCTGAAGGAAGAAACTGGACACGTGATAGGGGAAAAGAGGGTCCATGGAGGAACAGGAGAGAATGTGAACAAGGACAAAAGAACCACAAAAAGGCAAGTCTATGGCAGTATAACCTCTTCATCTCCTAGAAAGTCTCCCTAAATCGATTTCCCTCTCTGGAGGGGACAAAGAACTTCATTCAGTAAATGCCAACTCCTTTTAAGCAGGCAGAAAGAGCCTTCATTTGCTCCCCAGGCCACCACCCTAACATGCTAGCCTCCTTTGATATCATGCACATTCTCAGGATTCAGGGAAAACCAGCAAACAGATAAAAGTGACCTCTCCCTCAAGGTTCTCAATGTACTTTGCCTGGACCTCTTTTGTGCTGAACTCATTTCCCCTTGCATACTGGTTATTTATTCATTTGTCATGGCTGCATCATGGATTTGAGTTCGAGGGGATCTTAGAGGTAATCTAGTCATGTTTTCTTAAACATTTTACGGATGAGGCAACTAAAGCCCAGTTGTACTAAGACGATTTGCTAAAAGTCACACAACAATTAAGAGACAGCCTTGGGTTTTCAATCCAAATGCAACACCTTTTCCATTGTACCATTCATTCCTCCTCATATTGCTGTACCTCCAATGACTAGTACAGGGCACTGTACAAAGCAAGAGCTTCACATTTGTGGAATTGTGTCACAGAATTGCTGAACTGAAGTGTGAGCTGCTTCACACGTGCTTAAAGGTCTTTTCTCCCTTTCCCAGAACAATGGAAACTCGTCTGCTCCAAACTAAGAAGTATGAACCCTCCAATCCTACCCAGATAGCAAGTTCACATCCCATTAACTACACAAAGAATGAAGAAGAGGCATCTTCTCAAAGCTCCAGGGGCTCCGGCTCTCTTGAAGGTGGACCTAAAGCCCCAAAGAGTTCAGTCACTGTCATTAACCCCTTCCAGGACAGAGATTCCATCAACCAGCCACAAGAAGACATCTCTGCTGATCTCCACAACCATGGAACCCTCAGCAAAGCAGAACAAGTTCCTGATGCTCCCCAGGTTGAAAGTGAGGCGATAGAAATCAAGGCCAGTCCTAGCGGAGGTTTTGGCTCCAAATCTGGCAGTGGAAAACAGAACCATTCTCCAGATAGAGAGAAGTCTACCTTTGATCCCAAGGCCTATACTCTTTACAGTTACCTCAGGACAGTGGATACAATGCCAACCTACCTAGAACTCTTTGCAAAGATTAAGAATGCCCGCTACCTCCGGCATAGGGTGCCCCCTGAATTTGAGAGGGATCTCAGTATTGGGGAAATATTTGGACATGAAACATGCTTACCCAGGGAAGGAAGCAAGTCTGATGAGAGCCTTAGCACTTAGAAGAGCCTCTTTGGTCTCATTTTGGTCCAGCTGGCCAACAGCATGTATTAGGATCTCTGACTAGATACACCCTTAAGCCATCTTCAGCAGGAACAAAAAAAGGGGGCAGTCTAATGCCAGAATCTAATTTAGAAATCCCTTTCTTTTGCTGCATTAAACTAAAAAGAATTATAAGGAATGCTAAATTGATCAAACATATAAAAACTTGGAGAAAATATGAATTCTACATAAATGCTAACACTAAGAATCTAAATTTAGATCTGTTCCTGAAAGGAATCATTTTGAATAAGTACCTCCAGAGCTGCCATCTACTGGCAAAATGACAGATTCTTGTTCCCTTTAACTTGAAACCAGTTTTCAGTGGTTACCATATAGATTCTTTTGGTCACTTCTACAGCACTGTGATATTTGCAAAGCATTTTGCATGTATAATCTCATTGGAATCTCAATATAATGCACCTATTCACAATACCCCCATTTTACAAATAAAGAAATTGAGGGTTGGGGATATTAAAGTGACTTGTCTACTGTTACACTGCTGATATCAGACAGAAGTAGAAATTGAAGCCAGGCCTATAGTGACCTTGAGTTCGGCATTCTTTCCACTGGGCCATGTTGGTGAATAGAAAGGAGCAGGAAATCATTAGAGATAGAAAGGTCCTTAGAAATTATCTAATCTATTCATTTCCTACAGCTGAGAAAACATACCCCAAAACAAGATGCACTACCCAGGGTCCTATTAACAAATACTTTTCTCCCACTGTTCCATGGTCTCTCCTAAAGACCTTTGCTTGCTGCCTTTATTTCTAAGCTTTTTAAGGTTTAGTTTCCCTGTCACCCCTTAATCTATCGAGAAAAATCTTTCAGTCCTAGCATGGGGAGTAGAGCATAGGTTGGCCTCACCCATAATCATTGGCAGCTAAGCCTCTGGAGTGTTTCTGTCTTGCTCTCTCTACGGCACACAGCCAACACTTTAGGCAGAGGCACAAATTCAAATTAGACAACTTCAGAAAAAGCTGTTTATTAAAGTGACTTTTTTTATTTTTGTAAAATGCTTTTTTCAATCTCTGCTAAGCCAAACAAGATTCTGCAAATTGTAGAATTAAGTAGAAAATAAAGTTTACATCCTAACACAAAACTGTTCTTGGGCTGACACTTGGATATGTAATACTGAGGTTTGTATTTTTCCATGCTTGTAAGGAGGGAGGGTTGCTCTAGAGTTGGGTTTTTTCCATACCCAAGGGGCTGTAAATTTCCACAAGATAAGTGAAAATGTTTCAAGACCCTTGGCTTGTACTCATAAAGTTGTTACCAGGTCAGCAAGTCTCCGTAAGCATAAAGGTGAGCCACCAAAATTGTGGTCCCAGAATAAGTGATGATCGTAGGTCTTGGCCCAATAATACTAAAGGACCAGTGGTGGTTACCTCCAAATGCAGTTATGTAAATTAGACATATAAAAGAGGTGTTGGAAGTCAGGGTTATTGTTTTAAGTCTCTGAGACATATGAACTATCTTAGGCACCTAAGTCCCTCCCCATCCTGGTTCCTCCAAGTGAAATTGAATAAGGAGAAATGTAAAGTCTCAAGCTTGGGTTCAAAAAAGTCAACAGCACAAGAAACGACTGGGGAAAGCCAGGCTAGCTGGTATGAAAAGTGAAATCTACCAATACAATAACTCAACTATTTTAGAACCTTCAGTTTGCAACTCTGTGAGATGAAATGAAGAAATGAAGTCGCAGAAGGAAACAAACTTGTCTGAGGTTACACAGCTAGCCAGTGTCAGAGTCCAAACTCAAATACATATCGTTTGACTCAATCTTTTTCCTTTTTTGTTATGTTACACCACCTCTCAGATAATTCAAAAAAGTCTCAACCCTTTTAAACATCATAAAAAGTGCAAGGATTTAGGTTCCACAGGTCTTCAGGCTCCTTAGTGCTAAGCAGAATAAAATAAATTCTTAAGAGACTACAGATGTTCAGAAAGGTTTACACTATTTTTTGATGGTCAGGGAACATCATTCTTCAACCTAAAATAAGTTCTCCACTAACTGCAATTTATATCTACCAATGGTCTTTGCTTTGCACTAACTTAGACCACAATGTTCTGGCTTGTTAACTTCATATGAAAACTTTATTTTGATTGTCCCCAAGAAAGCACGATGTTTATAGAACAGCTCATACTTAAACAAGTTCGTTTTATTTTGAACACATCAACACACTGGTACTTCATGACAGCCTCTGGTGAAGGAGGAGGGGGAGTTGACTCTTCTTCCACTGATGGGGAATCAGACTCATGATAAATGAAGTGATTTGTTCAGGAAGCCAATAATAGCTGGCAGACTCCAGAACTCTATCTTGATCTTGGGTTTTAGAGGATAATGCACCATCCTTATTGAGAGAGGCAGACCCAGACCTGCTCGTGCTTGACTGTATACATCGCCTGGTGTGTCCTTTGAGTACAGCGTCTCTGCCCTACAGAAAGCCTAAAGCCAATCAGGAGTCTGAGCCAAGTCTAGCGCCATTATGCTGGGCCCCCAAGTTGAATAAATGGAACAGGATTAAACTTTCACACAAATCAGCATAGGGATAAGGCCCAGAGTGATCACTGTACTTCTAGTTTGGAAGACTCAGTCCCTCCCATCCCCCCCCCCCAAAAAAAAAAGTAGGACATTTGTCCAGTAAGCTTGCTTTGGCCCTAATTATAGGCCATGGAATAATTTAAGCCTACAAATGATGCTCATCTATTTACTGAAATCACAAAACTCCATTTCCCCTCTAAGAGGTGGAATGTCACACACAGTTTAACCACTTTGTGGAGGGAGAAATAAAGTGCAAAGAAGAGGGACTTGCTCAGTATTAAAGAGACGAACTTTCAAAGTTGATTGGTATTGATGATTAACAACAAAGTGGTTGTTTCTAGTGGGACTTTTTCTTTTTCTTTCTTTTTTTTAACCCTCACCTTCTGTTCTAGTAATAGCTCTAAGACAGAAGGGTAAGAATTAGGCAACTGGGTTAAGTGACTTGCCCAGAGTCACACAGCTAGAAGTGTCTGAGGCCAGACTGGAACCCAGGTCATCCTGCCTATAGGCCTGGCTCTCTATCCACTGCTGCCCCTAATTAAGAAATTAAGTTTACCCTCTTAGAATATATATGTGTGTGTACACACATATACATGCAGAACCACAGGCACCTGCATGTGCACATATACACAAATCAAGGAGAGAGAGAAGATTCTCCTGGTTGTTCTATAAATTCACTTCACCCAAGTGAAAAGAAGAGAAAGTACTCAGAATGAAAGCACATGATGGTTCTAAGAAATTCATTTTCAACTCCTACTATCCAGTGCCTTGGCTCTGATAGCCCCAAAGCGCTTTTCCAGGTCTAGCAAGTTTTGGTAAAATTTTTCAGCAGTCTCTTCATCCAGATCCATCTGCAAAAGAAGCAGAAATAGGGATAACAAAGGCCCCATTAAGGAAGGAAAACGAGATAAAAGGAAGGAAAATATCCAATAGAACTGCAATCAAGAGAAGATGAAGAGGCTGGCCAAAAAGTGTTGCTACAGCAATCACATGGGGCTAAGTCAAAAGGCAAGAAATAGAACGCATCTTCACCAGAGTTGTCCCATTAAGAAGATAAGTTACTATAATCCAAAGATGACAGAGAATAGCAACTTCTTCTTGCAAAGATATAAGAGAAAAGTGCCAAATTCAGGGAAAAGCTCAGGGCTACAAATCTGACTCCAATACATTAGTTTCTTTAATGTGTATCAAAAGCAAAGAAACCAATTTCTTCCTTTCAACTCAGCATTCATCCATCTTGAGGAACTATAATGCATGATATTTGAAGTCAGTAAATTCAGGCAAAGGATGCCTAACAATAGTTAGTCTTGAAACTGACTGAGTAGGGGAAGAGAGGCAGGCCGGAGAGTGATTTTTAAAAAAGGAAGAATGAAAAGAACCATGAAACAATGAAAAAAAAAAACAGAAGAGAAAGAAGAAAGTTCAGGAAAGGTCAAAGATAAGCAAGGCAGTATTCAACTGTAATATACATTATTTATATATGTATATACATATATATGAATATAAATATCTATACATACTTATTAGTTTCTATGTAAGCCTCTTATTACCTTTATTATATATGGAAATATTCATGTTTGAGGTTTGTCATATTTATAATACAAGAGAAAATATTTTAAAATAATTTTTTAAAGTCTTACCTTCCGTCTTACGCTCACTACTGTGCATTGGTTCCAAGGCTAGTCAATGGGGGTCAAGTGACTTGCCCAGGGTCACACAGCTAGAAAGTGTCTGAGGCCAGATTTGAACCTAAAACCTCCTATCTCTAGGCCTGGCTCTCAATCCACTGAGCCACCCAGCTGTCCCCTTAAATAAAATTTTAAAAAGAAAGATGATGCCAGGGTGGGTGTAGTAGCCCTTCTCATCTGACCACTAGGTACATTTTCCCAACTAATTAACTGTTAATAGTTCACAAAGAGTCTCTCTTTTTAATGAAGCTTACCTTTTGAGGGCTTACATAATTGTGTCCAAGACCTGTGGTCAGGCTGTGATATTTGGTTAAAGGATTCAGGAATTCTGGCTTTTGTCGGAAAAGCCATAACTAGAAAAGAAGAACAAAGAGTGAACTAGTCACACCTACCTTAAGCTAAATCTTGATATCAAGTTCTTTTAAAAGTCTTAAACAAATTTCAAAAGCCCATCAATCATCATTTGGCAAAATCACTTTCAGCTGTAAGAGCTTATAATTGCTCAACAGCTACTTGGAATTGTTGAACAATTCAATCCAAGGCAGAAAGAAGGATGGCCAAGTGGTCCACCAGCCTTGTCTGCAAATTATTTACATTAAAAAAGAGAGGCCTGGCCTTCAAGGCCTACCTTAAAATACCTGGTATGAAGTCTAGTTTTTTTTTTTTTCTCAAAGTTATTTGGCTTATGCCAAAAAAGGGTTTATATAGTTCACTGAACAAATAGTTTTAAAAATAAAATATTAACCTCTGGATTTAAAGATCTCTTTCCAAAAAGATACTCCAAATATATGTAATGTCTGTTTTTACACAAACACATACATACACACATATATGTTTATGAATGTATAAGCACACTCAATATTTTTTCATAGTATCATCTGGTAAAAAATGATTGTTAGTTTTCCTGTCGGACTTTGAAAACAGGAGAACTAAACCACATTTCCCAGTTCATGTCCCCCATTCAATCAAGTTACCCAAAGTACTAATGGGGCCCATAAACCGTACCACACGGATTTGTGGCCTTCTCTCTGAGATAAAAGAAATCTCAAATGACTTAAGAGCACTCTAGACATTTCTAGATACCCCAGACATGGGAGTCATTATCATCCCCATAATTCAGAACTAGTTTCCATAAAGTTAAAACAGAAATAAATTGGAAGAGGCAAGGGGAGGCAGCATTTCCCTTGTATGTGAGGAGCTGATTCCAAGTCCAACCTTTCAGGCCCAAATGAAGACCCATTTACTCTGAAATGGTCCCTCCACTAACCCACTCCCCACTCAGCCACTTCCTTTCAGTAAAATTATGGCATTTATTGTCTACACTAGTGATGGTGAGCCTTTTAGAGACTGCATGCCGTGCCCCCTCCCAGAGATGGTTTGCCATGACCACCCCCCCAGTCCTGAGCACCCTCCCTCCCCCCTTACCCCACACAGGGGAGAGAGGAAGCATGTCCATTTAGCTGCTAGGAAGGGGGGTGGGGAGGTATGGTGGAGAGGGGGAGGGGAACAGCTCCGCCCAAGTCCCTCTGCCTTTCTAGTAACAAATTCTGTGTGTGTGTGTGTGCAGCCATATACCCAGAGAACAATCTGCCTGCCATCTCTGCACCCGAGCCATAGATTCACCATTACTGCTCTATACCACACAAGTGATATTTTATATTGTCTTCTGTGTCTGTGTTTTAGAATCGTTTTTCCTCTTTTCCTTTGGTATTCCCATTATACCTGGCACTTCTAAAGCGTGTCTTAAAGGCTCCTAAAAGAAGGAGGCCTTCCACGGTCCTGACACTACAGAACCTGAGGCTGGGAGAAGGCTCTAAACGTTCTCCATCTGGGTGGTCCCCGAGAGGAAGGGATCCTTTCTACTCTGATCTCCAACATGTCCCCCTGCCAGCTCCTCCCAGGCTCTGTCTGGCCTGCTTCTGCTCTCCTCCCCTCATTAGGCTCTGCTCCTGCTGCCCGCTGCCTTTGCGAGGCGCTAACCCTTCCCAAAGACATCCCTGCAGACTCTTAAAGGCAGCGGGCCCGAGGGCTCAGCCTTCTCTGGATTCTAAAGGTGTAAGGCCACTGTAAAGGTGACAGTTTCTACAATTAAGTTGTCCCCCACCATGAATTAGATTGATTCCAAAAGCATTTCCCAGGTGGACGGTTTCTCGGCCATTTTTCTTTCGCCCCAGGCCCCAGGCACTCCAAGAGTTCCATATCTTTCAGCAAGATATACCATCAGAAACTACTGAATTTCAGACTTTATCTCCTAGGCCACTTCCCATCAAGGCCCCAAGGACATACCAAGGCTTCTGTGCCATTGTAAGGTGTTGATGTGAAAGAATTTATAAAAAAGCGTAGCTGAAAAAAAGAAAAAACAGTGCCATTTGATAACATGTAACTTTTAGCACACAGATCCCTGAAAGAAACGCATCCCTCCCAGAATGTCTTGTCCCTCCAGCATATAAACAATATAACTCAGATCGCTCATAGCTAAGTGTTTATCCATTCTCCCTTGGAGATGAGAGCCACCTTGGAAATGACTCTACAACTTGGCCTCTCTGGGAAGTCAAAAGGGCACTTACTATTTACCCGAGATGAAACCAACATCAATTCTATATTATGTGTACTTACTCAATTTAAAGACGGAGAAGGGATAGAAAAAATCCCAAACTCAGGTAGTTACTATGATATAAGGAGCCAAGGAAAGTAGCATGTGAAAAAGGAAGAAAAGGAAAAAGGGCCTTTTAGGGTCGAGTCACATAATCCAATGACCTCAATCAACCGTCTCATTTCCTCAATAGAAAAAAAGTCTAGAATTCTAACCCATGCCTTTAGGACATTAAAATCGCTCACACTACAGAGATAAGAAAATTTTCCAGAGACAAAAGTAGGTCTATAGATACAGACAACTAAATGAAGGGCCAGCAGACCTGTTTTATAATTGCTAGAAAATAGGGAAAATAAGAACTGTAGGGTCGCCAACCCTTTAAAAAAGAAGATTCTTTTAAGGGAGGAAACCAGCTTACTGACAAGTAACTCTTCAGATAGCATTGGGTTGGAGTGCCAGGCAGAGTGCTGCACCAGTCACCTATTAAACAAGCTTTGAATTAAACCACAGGATATACTAATATGCTAGTGAGCAAATAACTTCCTGTGCTTACCTTCATCTACTCTGACCCTGACCTGAGGATGTTTGAAAGAACACAGCACTCACCAGAAATATGAATGGAATCAACAGTTTCCAGATGAAAGGCGGCAGAATTCCGTAAGTCAAATTGGTCATCACAACCCCTGGGCACACTACACTGGAGTACAGGCCCTGCGATACAGGAAGAGACAGGATGAGGGAAATGGGAGTGACAGGTTGATTAAGGAAAAACAGCTTCTAAGGAACTCCCTCCTACAATAACTAAACCTCTGAGGTCCTATGGATGATCTACATAAACCTTCAACACTGCAAAGATCAATAATTTAATCAGTCAGCAGGATACTCTTCCTCCACTGATGCAGGTTATAATTCCTCTTTCTATTCACATTAGACATTTGGCTTCAGGATTTATTGTGGTCAAAAAAACTCTGGCTGAGGCCAAGCTGGAGCCGGCAGGCCCTTGTAACCTTAGCTAGACTTGTCCTTGACCATCAACCAATCTATCACTTGGCAGGGACGTGGAGCCTTCCAAGGCTCATAGGATCTGCCATGGCAGATGACTGGTATTGCTTGCAAGAAACAGGTGATTTCCACATGCCACTAGGAGGTATCTGAGTAGGCCTTTCAGGCTCTGTGCCGTCTGGCTCCAGGCCATCTTTCCAGAATGATTATACATTCATCTACCTTGTAGGCTCTACTTTTCAACCAAAGGCCCACTCATGGCTCCCTATACCTAATTTCCCATCTCTAGATCTTTATATAGGCTGTCCTCCCTGCTTGATAAACACTCCTTCCCCCTCGGCTTCTTTGGATGCCCTTAAAGGCCCTGAAGCCACCTCGTACAAGTAGTGTGTTCTGACTTCCCCAGTTGTTAGTGTTCTCCACCACGCCATGGGGCAGCTAGATGGCAAAGCAGACCGAAGGCTGGGCCTGGTGTAGTCACACCTAGCTGTGAGAACCTGGCAAATCACCTCTGGATGGCCTGAGAAAAAGGATCCACTGGAGAAGGAAATCGCCAACTACTCCAGTATCATCGCCAAGAAAAGTTCAAGGAGAGCTAAGGTCCATGAGGTCATGAGGACTAGGACAAAGCCAAACAACAACAAACTCCCCCATGACTCTTGTACAGATCCTGTATTTACTGTGTACAGTGAAGTCTAAGCTATTTGAGGGCAGGAACATTCATTTAACGTTTTGTATCCTTTAGCGCCTGCAACTTTCTTAGTGGGGGAGAGGGCTCCTACTTTTAGTGAATTCATTAATACCTGGAATGCCCAATGAGAACACTCTGCTTATCTTTGTTGGGCATCTGACAGTCTCAGAGAATGCTCTGGGAAACTGAGCAATTAAAACACTTGCCCAGGATCACACAGAGGTAAGATCTGAACATGGGCCTTCTGGCTTTCTATGCCAGCTCTCTATTTGCTATGCTGTGCTGCCCCTCCTTCCTGGAATGCTATAGGTGAATAAGCAATGCTTGCCGAATTGAAATCCAAAGTTGTTCTCTCTTATCTTATTGGATCTTCCCCTGGTGAGTTAGGCAGGTCAGACAGTGCTATTTCCATTTTAGACATGGGAAATAGGAGAAACGGAGTGACTTGTCTAGGATTATAGCCCTGGTTGATAAGAGTACCAGGACTAGAGCCTGGGTCTTTGGCTGCTAGAGGAGGTCCACGGGGCTAACCCCTGCAGGGGGAATTCTGCCATTCCCCTAACACTTACAGACTTGTATTCAGTGAGTACAGTACCTGGAACATAGCAAGCACTTAATAAATTCTCATTTCCTTCCTTCCTTGTAACTCCCTGTCCAAGCTAAGATCAAAGAGTTCTCCAAAATCACAGCTGCTACAATCTTCTCCACAGTCAAGTTCACTAACAAGGAAGACTTCCTCAAATCTCTCTAGACCTTTCACAGCACTCTCATGGTGTGACTTTGGGGCCATTTTTGCAATCATCATGAACAGAAAGAGCCAAACAACTACTGGATACACCATGCAATCTAATAAAATCTAATAAAAGACACAAAATTTTAATAGAGAAATTTAAGTTCATATAGAATCACAGATGGCAACTTGAGATTTACAATTTGAATATTATCATTCCAACCTTTTCCTAGGTCCTAACCATCAGTTTGAAGGCTGTTTCTTCTCATTAAGAGCATTCAAGTCAGATCAATAGTAAAAAAAAAATTTCCTGAAATATTTCTAGTCATTTTACAGACCAACTTTAGTTATCAGGAATAAAAAAGTCATATTCATATGAATTTAGGGTCTCCAAAGCGCATCCCTTACAATCCTATGAAGATGGAAATAAATTCATCTTTTTTGTGACATTTGCAAGACACCAAGAATTGTCTTTGATCCAGCCTCCCAATAAATCCTAGTGAGTGAGGGGCTATTGGTATTGTTATCCTCATTTTAAATAGGAGGAAACTGAGTTTCAGAGGGTATAAAGATTTGCCCATGGCTACACAGCTAAACACGATCTGAATCAGGATTTGAACCTAATCTCTTCACTCCATATCTTATATTTATTTTTTTTAAACCGTTATTTTCCATCGTTGGATCAGTACTGTATATTGGTTTCAAAGGAGAAGGGTGGGACGGGATAGGCAAGGGGGGTGAAATGACTTGTTGAGGATCACACAACTAGGAGTGTCTTGAGGCAAGATTTGAATCCAGGACCACCTGTCTCTAAATCCACTGAGCCACCTTGCTTCCCCCAATACTTCTTATACTCTAATCAAAATAGCCTGCTGATTTCTACCTCACCACTAA
The DNA here is from genome assembly GCF_027887165.1 of Monodelphis domestica. Taxonomy (NCBI): domain Eukaryota; kingdom Metazoa; phylum Chordata; class Mammalia; order Didelphimorphia; family Didelphidae; genus Monodelphis; species Monodelphis domestica. The sequence goes on along the minus strand of NC_077228.1, from coordinate 56,206,236 downwards.
GATGATAACATCAAATTCTTAAGTACCTCCTCACCTGTTGGTTAAAATTCCTGTTCAGAGCCAGACTCAGAAGGTCAGTGGCATATTTAGAAGAGCTGTAGGGTTCATGGCCTTTGACGTGCTGGAAATCTTCCAGTGTGAAATTAGATTTCTTGGCATTGCTAGAAGATGTCCAGATGACCTGAGATGGAATGTCAGGGTGACAAAGCAGAGGTTCTAGCTCCCGAATCTGAGACAGAAATGAAAAGCTTCTTTTAGGGTTACTAGGAGCACTCAATGCTTACCACAATTAAATGAATCAAATAGAACCAAAATCCAGTTCATAAGCACCACAGAGAACGTAACTGTAACATCACCCCTCCAGTGATCAACTTGTCTGGATCGACTGGTCTTTTAATACCCATGATTCTAACATGAAAGATAAAGGTTTCCAGAATAAAATGCTGACGACACAACATACACAACCCCAACAGGGAAGAAAGTGGGGGACTGGAGAGAAGTTCTTAGAGAGATATGGGAGTGCACATGGAAATTCTCTGATAAGCTAAAGGAACATACATAAGATGGAGCAAATACAAGCCCATGCAACCATGGATAAATAGAATTAGATGGCACAGACCTGTAAGAATATCAAGAAAACTAAAGTCCAAAGGAAAAAATTTTGCAAGTTTCAACCTAAAACAACAAAAAAAGTTTCCCTAAACTTTGTTCAAAAAAGAAAAAAAGAGCAGTGCATTGTTTGGGACCAACATCACAATGTTAATAAGTTGTTTTGTTTCTGTCTTCTGTTAAGGAGAATTATCTTCAACCTTACGTGGAGAGAAGATAAGTACAGAGAAGACAAATCAAGAGATAATTAAGTCCAACATATGTGAGGAATAAATAACTTCGATCTGAGTTCATGTGTCCCAGACAAAGAATCTCAAGCTAGATAAAACAATCAAACCAATACAATGCTAATTAAGAGATCACTATAAATTTAGAAGATCCATGGTGGCTTGTCACTAAATTGTATTCTTGACCCAGTTGGTTAAGTTCTGCAATCTAATCATTGTCATAGATGAAGTCAATATAAAGGATCTGATTATTAAGTCTGCTGATGACTCAAAACTGGGTGGACCAGTTGATGAATTGGGTTACAGAAATGTGATCCAAAAGGATAGGGCCAAATCTAATTAGATGAAACATTGCCTTACACTGAAGACTTTGCCGAACACATAAAATGACAGACACAATTCAGTTGGACAGTAATTTTTATGTGATTTTTTTTTCAAGTCCAGACTTGAAAAACTGTAGTTTTAACAGTATAGGTAAAGTCTCAGAGAGAAAGCTCCCTTTACCAATACAGAATAGCACTTGATCTGCAAATTACAGGCTTAGAGAAAGGTTAAATGATTCACAGAGGGTCCCACAGCCAGTATGTGCCACAAGTTAGATTTGAACTAGTTCTGCCCAGCTCTAAGGCTAGCCTTCTATCCACTTATACCATGCTACATTCGATGTGATCTGGGACTAAAGTAATAAGAGTTCACAACAATAGAAGTTAATAGTTTCAGTGTTCCCTGTGTTCATCACAACAGACCTAGAATATTATATTTAGCTCTAGGTATCATATTTTAGGAGGACTACTGGGAACATGCAAAGTATCAATATGAGTACTATCATGATAAAGGAATCATGTTATATATATGTAGAAGGTTTGAGGAGGGAGGGCACATTTAACCTTTAAGACAGAAGATTCATGAGAATTTAAGTGTCTTTCAAATAAATATCATTTAATATAAATGTATGAAATACACTTGGAATATGCAAATATTTGTTATAGACAGGCACATTTCAGCCCAGCCTAACAAAGAACTATAATCAGAACAATCCATAGTGGAAGAGACTAGCTCATAAGAGTTCTCTATCATTAGAAGTCAAAGTTCTACTGGGCAGGGAGTTTAATAAAATGATCTCTAAATCCAAAAGCTGTTTTCTACTCTAAGATTTATAGTTCTATGTTTCTTTACACCTAGATCTACAAGATCTAGTTTTTGTTTCCTAAGAAGTATTTTATAACCTAACTCAAACAGGACAGGGAAGCTAGAAGGAAGTCAGATAAGCACAAGTAGCCTTGATATTTTTTTTTTTATTTGATTTAAGTAAGTGCAGCATGGGAGAGGAATATCCCACCAAAAGGCCACACAAATATAAGATGTGAATGCTTAAATGCTTTAGACAGGTAGCATTCAGAATAAAAGGAAAAAAATAGGAAGAAAATAATTTAATTCCCAGCTTATACCATGACCAATTAAAGAATAAGGAAAGGCAAAATATAAAGAGAAATCATGTAGATTCTAAGGGATAAAAAGGAAACTAGTAAACTGCTTTTAAATTATACTTTATACTCTGGTGATTAAATTGCATCCAAATTTATAGCTTTTAACTAACTGAGCCATTATAATTACTGACAGCTATCCATAAGGGGTAGCAAGTGGGGAAATCATCCCTAACTCTTAACTAGGGGGACAGAACCTTGAGCTGCTATATGGATGAGGTCACTATAACTGTCTTCAAGGGGCCTAGTTGACTGAGAAGAGGGAAAGGTACCTGCTAGTTAGTGTGGAAAAGAGAAACCTGAAGCACACACACACAAAATTGCAACTCCTTCCCTGAAATACATCCTTTAAGCTGCATATTTTCCTTTTATAACATTCTTTTTTTCCTTCCAAGTTTACTCCTGACATTCACAAGCCTCATATGCCCCATTTGGGATCCCTTTAGGGATGGTCTTTGGGCATGGCATGGTGCATCACTAGACTTCATTTGTTTCCCTAAAGCAAGCAAATGAAAACTGATATGTGAAATGAATCTCTGGAGTTGTTGATTTGAGGGAAAGAGAAGACCGATCAAGTGTTAGGCCTGAGCAATAGAAACACCCAAAGAAATATTAGAACCTATCTTGGATCAGATGGCATGTGGTGAGATAATGGAGCAGAAGTTCCAAAGAGATTGGATTAATAATGCCAGCCATGTTTACAGGACCAGTGAAAAAACAGAGGAAAGGAAACAGAAAGTCCCTGTAGATTTCAGTATTTGTGAGACTGAACCATCTACCTGACATAAAGTGACATCTCACAGGACAAATGAGGTCCCAGAATGGGCCTGTCTCATTCTTAAGAAAATAAGATAGGCCCACTTGTAACAATGGACAAGAGCTACCAGAAAGAGTTCATGAGCATTTTGTATATTAAGCTTTCTTTTTTGCCATATTTCTGAAGAGGGAGGAGGTGGCAGAGAAGATGGAGGATTAATCCAGGCACAGGAGAGTCTAATTACTATTTACTTGAATTAGTAGGGCAGAAGCAATAACATGAATAATCAAAAATCTATTCAAGAGGAGAATGCATTATCTCAATAATTAGTGATGTCATATTTACATTCTGAAACCTACAAAGACAGTGAAATCAACACCACAAAACCCCATTTTGGGGAATATACTCCCTGAGAGGTAGAGGGCTGGTGATCAAAAGTATTCTGGATCCATGAAAATTTGAATTTAACATTGTTTATAAAGTTTATAAAGAACTTCCTACCCAAACTAATTTACTTATTTAGTGCCATACCCATTGAACTACCAAAAAACTTCTTTACTGAATTAGAAAAAACCATAACTAAGTTCATTTGGAAGAACAAAAGATCAAGGATATACAGGGAAATCATGAAAAAAAAATGCAAAGGAAGGAGGACTTGCAGTCCCAGATCTCAAACTATACTATAAAGCAGTGGTAATCAAAACAATTTGGTACTGGCTAAGAGACAGAAAGGAGGATCAGTGGAATAGACTTGGCGTAAATGACAAGACAGCAAGACCCCAGCTTGGACAAATGGACAAAATTGTCCAAAAAAAAAAAATGGACAAAAATGGACAAAAATCCATTATTTGATAAAAACTGCTGGGAAAATTGGAAGACAGTGTGGGAGAGATTAGGCTTGGATCAACACCTCACACCCCACACCAAGATAAATTCAGAATGGGTGAATCACCTAAACATAATAAAGAAGGAAACTATAAGTAAATTAGGTGAACACAGAATAGTATACATGTCAGACTTTTGGGAAGGGAAAGACTTTAAAACCAAGCAAGACTTAGAAAGAGTCACAAAATGTAAAATAAATAATTCTGACTACATCAAATTAAAAAGTTTTTGTACAAACAAAACCAATGTAACTAAAATTAGAAGGAAAGCAACAAATTGAGAAACAATTTTCATAAAAACCTCTGACAAAGGTTTAATTACTCAAATTTACAAAGAGCTAAATCAACTGTACAAAAATCAAGCCATTCTCCAATTGATAAATGGGCAAGGGACATGAACAGGCAGTTCTCAGCCAAAGAAATCAAAACTATTAATAAGCACATGAAAAAGTGCTCTACATCTCTTATAATCAGAGAGATGCCAATCAAAACAACTCTGAGGTATCACCTCACACCCAGCAGATTGGCTAACATGACAGCTATGGAAAGTAATGAATGCTGGAGGGGATGTGGCAAAGTAGGGACACTAATTCATTGCTGGTGGAGTTGTGAATTGATCCAGCCATTCTGGAGGGCAATTTGGAACTATGCCCAAAGGGTGATAAAAGACTGTCTGCCGTTTGATCCAGCCATAGCACTGCTGGGTCTGTACCCCAAAGAGATAATAAGGAAAAAGACTTGTACAAGAATATTCATAGCTGTGCTCTTTGTGGTGGCAAAAAATTGGAAAACGAGGGGATGCCCTTCAATTGGGGAATGGCTGAACAAATTGTGGCATATGTTGGTGATGGAATACTATTGTGCTCAAAGGAATAATATACTGGAGGAATTCCATGGGAACTGGAATGACCTCCAGGAAGTGATGCAGAGCGAGAGGAGCAGAACCAGGAGAACATTGTACCCAGAGACTAATACACTGTGGTATAATCGAAGGTAATGGACTCCTCCACTAGGGACAATGCAGTGTCCCTGAACAATCTTGCAGGGATCTAAAAACACTATCCACAAGCAGAGGATAAACTGTGGAAGTAAAAACACTGATGAAAAACAACTGCTTGACTACAGGGGTGGAGGGGATATGACTGAGGAGAGACTCTAAATGAACACTCTAATGCAAATACCAACAACATGGAAATGGGTTTGAATCAAGAACACGTGTGATACCCAGTGGAACTGCGAGTGGGCTATGGGAGGGGGGGGAGGGAAGAAAAGAAAATGATCTTTGTTTCCGATGAATAATGTTTGGAAATGACCAAATAAAATGATGTTAAAAATAAATAAATAAAGTTTATAACGAACTGACCAAGATGATGAGCTATATCTGGGAATAACTGAGAAATGAATGTTTTGGGGTTTTATATAAGAGTTTTGATATTGGAATCTATGAACTTTAAAAAAATATACATTTTAAAGCTGTTCTTCAGTGTAGTTGGTTTCCCTTGTAATGTCTTATTTTATTCATTTAAAAACATGATTTTGAGAAGAGGCCCATAAAATTCAACAGACTCTCAAGGGGATCTATGGGGGAAAAAAATTAAGAATCTATTTTATATGTCATAAGCACTTTACCATACTTAGAAACAGATAAGGAGAAGCAATTTTTCCAGTGTTTAGGATACTACCTTATTTTAAATACAACTTAACAGAAGTAATGTTAGCAATAATTTGTGTTTAAAAGAACAACAGAATATGTTCATTTCTTCTTTCTGCAAACAGATTGTTCAAAGCATTTAATTCCAAATTAAATACAAAAACAAAACAAAAAAAACCAGCGAGTCCCTCCTGAATCCTACTGGGGAGCATCACAGAAGACTTTAAAGTCATGTCTGCTTTAGATTTTTCAAAATACCCAGAGCTACTCTTTAAATTCCTCTTTAGAGTACCTGCCACCAAATCATATCATAAAAGGACCTTCAGGCACCTAAATCACTTAAAGATGAAGTCAAAGATGGGCCTTTTAAAGGAATGATGTATGATGGATTCCATAATAGAAAACAGCAACAAAGGTCAGTCAAATAAGTCATGTTGACTCTCCTCAGTAACCTCACCCTGTAACCTCTTGTTCTATTAGAGACAACTGAGGCCGAGGCCCAGGCCCAGGAAATGCTGAGGGGAAAACCAGGCTCAGCCTCGAGTAAGCTCCTGATTAACAACAGGTCCCAGTTCTTGCTCACCTACGGGACTGAAAGGGTGCCCTCACAGCACCGTTTCCATCACTAGCTAAGCAAAAGTTCATCAATCTGTCTTTACCAGAATAAAGTGGCCAAAGACATTGGTTTCAAACACCTCCTGTAGTCCATCGACAGTAACCTTGTCATCCTGAGTCAGCAGGCCCTCAGCTGTGGAGAACATATGAAATATGTTTCTGAAAGAGAACAAAATACAGAAAAACTGGAATGATTTAACCTGATCTCTTGGTGTCAAATCAAACTCACCACATCTGCACATGGGCACTCAAATCATAGTTCAAACTGCAAAAGTCTAGTCTCTCACGATGTACTCAAGAGCCTTGAAGGACGACTCAAGAAGTCTATGATGCTCATTTGTCCTCCCAAGGGCTGGGACCCGAGCATGATTGTGTGATCTGGACAATTGTTTTAAGCACTTTCTTTCAGACACAGAGTCTCTCTTTCTAGCAACCATCTACTGGGGTGCCCACCCTAAAAAAGTGCAACTGTTGTGAATCATGAAGATTTCATAGATCCTTAAGAATACTTCACCAAAGATGCGACTTGGATTTCCCTTTCATAAAGGTGGTTATATCACCTATTTCTGTGGTCTCTCCAGCCTAATAATCCCACTTTTCTCTGATATTCCTAACCCAACCTGACATTGATCAAGGCCAAAATTGAGCACAAAAAACACAAGTTCTGCTTCCCACTGGCCATCTTCTTGCCATGCTGCCTGGTCCCTACTCATGGGCCCTCCTAAGTGGATCTCCAGTCCCAGCCCAAGGGGAGCTAAATCACTCAGCTCTGAAACCACTGTCCCAGGGCCATGCTGCCTCGCCTGGTGAGAGCCTACAATAGTTACCTACCCTCAGATCCCTGAAAATGCTTTTCTCTAATGTTCCTGCCTTGACGTTCCCATATCGTCCACCTGTCTCCCCAATCCATGCTTTTCCCTTCTTACTCTGGCAACATTAATCAAAACCATTAACACTGTTTCTAGAAAAAGTAACTGTCCTAGGGTTCTTCTAGTCACTATCCCTGTGACTTCCCAGACCAAATCCTCTTCTCTAGCCGTGACTTTCCTAGATATATGGTAACTCTTCCTATTAGAAGATCCTTCAAGTTCAGATACTCCCTCTTTTGTATTTTAGTCCCAACACTTAGCACAGTGACTAGGACAAAAAAATACTAAACAAATTTTTTTTTGTTTATCTGTTTATCTGAAAAATCTGTTACCTTGAAAAGAGACCATAAAAAAGTGCTTTTAAATTCAGCTGTGGGTTTGGCATAATCCCAGCATTCAGATAGAGGTAGTCTAGCCGCTCAAACCTAGAAGTAAAATGCAAACAACAAGATCATTAATTCCTCTAATTCATATTTAGAAATCTTGAAAACCCCAAAGTATAATCATTAAAGAGAAACCCACAGAGGGTCAAACTGAGAGTTTATTTTTCAGAAATTGTATTAATTCCTATATATTAGGGAGAATTACTGTGGGTTCCTGTGTCTGGGAGCTGGGCCAGAAATATCTTCCAGTCTGCTGCTTTTTGCATTTTCTTTGTCCTTAGGAATCCCCAGGAATATTTTCCTTTTTAATAAAATTTGGTTAGTAAATGAAGAGGATGAGAGTTCTTCTCCTGGGTATGTGTCCCCCATGGAATAGGCATGGGGAGGGGTGGCTGGGTTAATAGATTACCTCTTAATTAGTTATTCACCAATTAAAGACATCTTAGGATGGTCAAGAGAAGGGGCTCAATAACAAGCTTCTGAAAATCTATTTATTAAGTTACCTAATTCAGTTCATGTTTTCCCTGGTCATAAGAAAAAATCTTGGAAGCTTAAATCTATTATCAGTTATTGCTAGCCTAACCAATAAACTTGATATAATCAACAAACTTATATTTCTGCCCAAAAATAAGCCCCTCAAGATAATTTTAATCATAACAAAACTTTTTTTCCCAAACCAAAAAGATGGCAACAGTTAATGTAGAAACATGCTTACCACTAGATATTTAGAAGCTTTTATCTTAAAAACAAGTCACTGTTAAAATAAATGTTCAAATATCATTGTCAGTTCCTGGACTCACGTCTTCATATGTATAAAAGCCTGCCAGTGAGGATCATGTCTCAGTCACAAAGGTACTCTTAATTTCCCTATCAATAATTGACAGCCAGTTGAGTCTAATTATCAAAGTCAATGTGGTAATGAAACCAGGAGAACATCTATTTTTAATGCCAAATTCTATTCAATTCAGCCACATTTATGTCACTGGGATTTTAGAATGTATTCCCCAAAGAATAACTAAAGGAAGCTACCGCTGAATCTATTCATTGCATAATGAGCTATTACAACTTTATGTGATCTAGGCACCTATCTTTTTTGGAAATGTATGTGGAAATGTGGAAATTTCCACAATACAAAAATAATCTCCTGACTTCAGCTTAACTAACTATCCCCAAAGTTGCAAATTTAAATCTACATTTTAAAAAATTGACCAAGGTGGAACAAAGTATTTTTCATGTCTTACTATTATTCCTATGAGTGATAAAACACAGCACTGAGGTAAATAATATATTGCTCGGTGGAACAAAAATGGCCTAAATAAGCAAGCTGGAGGATAGTTCCAAAATGCTCTGAGGTCTCATCACACCCTTTGGGTCTCCTTTCAAGTCAGGTACATTTAATGTGCTTCTATAACTTCCAAACCATGACAGTGGGGACAGAGGGTACAATTAATTTCTTAAAAAGGAACTCTTTTTACTTGGGATACCCTCCAGAATAAGCAAAAGTCCAACTCCCAGAGTGCAATGGTCTATTCCAAGACCACAGTTCAACTCTATAGGGCTCTAAATCAATGAAAACCCTTTGAGGACCTGGACCTGAGAGTTCATCAGTGCAGAGAGTAAGAGGGTGCAAGATCCCTAAATGGATACCAATCAGTGCCTCATCTTGAACTCAACCGATAATCCTAAGAGTTGCAAAGGACAGTGAAATTGACTTGCATATGGTCACACAGGCAGCATACATCAGGACCAGAACTTGAACCCAGATCTTTCTACATCTAAGACCAACTCTCTAACCACTATCACCCAGATTCTCTAGGCTACTTCTCTTTTTTAAAGTTTTATTGATATGGTTTATTTTTATATTACAAATGTTTCCAGAGTACTCCCATTATTTGAAAGCTTTTGGGTAACAAAGTAATCCAATTAGGTAAAACTAATGATAGCGACTTCATCTGAAGGTGAATATATTCAATACCTGTAGGAACACACTCTCAAATCTTTTAAAAAATTATTTTAATTAACAGATACGTATCTTCTTTCCCTCTCACCACTCTCTCCTATCCCAGTGAAGAAAAAAAGAGAAAAGAAAAACAAAGTCCTTGTAATAAATATGTATAATTAAATCATAGTCCCTCATTGGCTGCATACAAATGTACATGTATACACATGTTTAGGCACAGGTGTTTATATACATATGCACACAAATAAAATTCTGCCCCCTAAATATCACTTCTCAATAGATAGTATCATAATTTCTCTGGAATGGTCAATAATTGATCATTATTCTTATAGCTTTCAAAGTTATTTTATTTTTACACTGTTATTATTGTATAATTGTTCTGGTTCTGTTCATTCTAACAATACTAATGTTACTGTATAAATATTTCTGATCCACTTCTTACTGCCTCAGTTCACATAAATTCTATCTCTTTGAAATTATCTATGCCCTCATTTCTAACACTCTAGTACTCTAACACATTCATTGACTGAATTATTTGGCCTCTCCTCAATTGATGGACATTCCTTAGCTTCCAATTTGGGGGACCATTAGAAGAGCTGCTATAATTTTTTTTAACTTACAAGTTCTTTTTATATATTTTTTATTTCTTTTGGGTAGAGGCTTAACAATGCTATAATTGGGTCAAAGGCTATGCACCATTTAGTAACTATTCGTATGTAATTTCTCACTGCTTTCAGAATGGCTGGACCTATTCAGAAATACACAATAAGTATTATCAATGTATTTTCTCATAGTCCTTCCAACATTGATCATTTTTGTCAACTTTGACAATCTGATGGCTGTTTGGTGGGATCTCAGAACTAGTTTAATTTGTATTTTTTTAATACTGATTTGTATTTTTTTTCATATGGTTATAGATAATCAGGCTGTCTTCCTTTAAGAACTGCCTGTTAATTTCCTTAGACCATTTATCAATTGGGGAATGATTCTTATTCTTAGGAATTTAAATCAATTCCTCATACATTGTATTAAAGAAACATGGTGCAAAGATTTGTTTCCCCCAGTGCTACTTTTCTTTACTGGCACTGTCTGTGCAGAAACATCTATTTTATGTAATTAAAATGATCCATTTTAATTTCTACGATTCTCTCTATCCCGAGTTTGATAATGAATTTTTCTTCTATCCATAGATCAAAGTAATTTTCCCCATGTTTCTCTAACTTTAGATCCCATCTTAGAATCAGATATGAAATGTTGGTCTAAATCTAATTTCTTCCATACTGCTAATTTTGCCAGCAGTTTTTATCAAATAGTGAGTCTCCATCCCAACACTAGGCTACAAGATACATTCCTTATATTGTGTGTATAATGTTCCATTCAAATCTTAAACAGTACCAAATTGTTTTGAAAATTACTGCTTTGTGATATTTTGAAATGTGGCACTGTTTAGTTGATCTTTTGTGCCTCCATATGAATTTCATCATTATTTTTTCTACTTTATAAGTAAAGGTTTGGTAATTCCACAAGGAACTGAATAATTAAATTAATTTAGATAGCATTGCCATTTTTACCATATTGACTCATCCTACCTCTGCGATTAATTTTTCTCCCATTATTAAGGTCTTTAAATAGTTGTTTGTAGTTGCATTTATATAGTTCTTGTGTGTAACGTGGAAGGCAGAATCCCAAGAATTTCATACATTTCATAGTTATTTTAAGTGGAATTTCTTTCCAACTCTTTCTTCTGAGTTTTATTGGAATTACATAGAAAGGCTAATGCTTTTCATTAATTTATTTTATATCAGTAACTTTGTGTAGTTACTGTTTCAATTAAGTTTTTAGTTTTCTCTTTAGTATTCTTTAAGTAAATCATCATATATTATCTGCAAATAAAAGATATAATTTTGCTTCTTCATCTATATTTAATTCCCTCAGTTTTTTTCTCTTTAATACTACTGGCAACAGCAATTCTTATACCATGTCAAACTGGAGAATTGGCAAGATATCCTTTCATTTCTGATGTTATTAGAAGGGATTATCTTGATTCCATGCTAAATATTATTTATCTCTAGGCTATTATACATCATAGCCAATGGTTCTGGGGTGAAAATAAATTACTTTTCAGAAGCTGAATTTAGAGAATGCACTGTTTCTTAAAATGTATTTTCTAAATCAAAAACATGGGACAGGGAAATATCAGTAATGGAATATGACTTAAAAAGAATCAGTGTAGTGGGAAGAAGTGGAATTTGTCTTTCTGAATTCACAAATCTAGAAAAGGGGAAATGGAGTGGTTCTGATGATATATATAGGGAAATAAATTTCAGGCCTTGTAGGCCAGGAAGGCAAAAGGAATACCAATATTTAAGAACAGATACTGGTACCACAAAATAACCCTATTATTTTTTTCCTCTTTTTTTCCTTTCCTCTTATCTTATTGAAGATGGCACAGTGGACAGAAAGTCAGTCTCATGGTGAGGAAGGAATGGATACCCACCATGACCTACATTGACTCTGTGACCCTTGGCAAGTCACTCTTCCCTCTTAATACTCAGGAAACTTTCAAGGCTGCAAGATGCAGAACAGCCAGTGACAGGCACTGGTAGAGGAGTCTTTCTTGGCAATTCTCTATAAAAATGAAATCCTGATTCCAGTTCTTTTTATCTGCACAAGGGTATGAAAAGAGGCTGATTAAATTTCTCCCACTGGACTAATTTCAGAAAAATTGGACTATTACTACCCTGAGCAGCATTGGGAAAATGTATGTATGCTCTTAAGGAAAAGTACACTAGCATGAAGTTAGAGACTTGGGTTCTCGTTCAAAATCTGTCCCATTTTGTGCCATCTCTGGAGATTTATTTTAACCTTGTTACGCCTCACTAACAAACAGAAATAAGACCTAGCCCATCTACTTTACAATGTGGTTATGAAGATTTAAAAAGACAAAGAAATGGATATAAAAGTGCTTAGAGAAATTTAATATCCTATCCAAATGTTATAAAATTATAGACAATGATGTGTCCATTTAGAAGTATCAAGAAGAATGCAGACATTTATTACATATTACAAATCAGGAATAAGAGACTAAGAGGAAATAGTGACTTAGGCAGATGAGTCCCATCAGCAGAAATCAGGAGCCAAAAGAGAACTATGTGACTTTCCTCAAGCCATTTAATCCTCAATTTCCTCATGCAGAAAATGAAAGTAATGACTCTAGGCCTTTTGTAAACCAAAATGCCCTAAAGAAAAGTAAAAACCATTTCCTACTTGGTCTAACTACCTTCTTCATCCTGGAAAGTCACTTTAATCCAGGGACTCCTAATCTCTGCTCCTTGGGATCAGAGGGCTCCCTCCATGTAATAAGGATGCCTAAGTCAGTATCTCTTCAGTTCCCACAAGGCTGTTCTTCCCTGGACTTCCCCATTATGCCTTGTACCAGGTACTCTCCTTTCCTCCCTCACCCCCTCCATGCCAAGCATGGCATCTAAGTGTTAGATCACCGGTTCTGGAATCCCAAATCCAGCCTAAGACAATGATCCGCAGCATGACCACGGACAGATCATTTCACCCATTTCCTCAGTTTCTTCTTCCTTCAAATGGAGATGATAATAACAGCACTTACCTCAGGGAAGTTGTGAGAACAAATAAGATAATAATTGTAAAGTAATACTGAGTATAGTGCCTGGCAGTTGCTGCTTATAGACTGACCTTACCTGGCTTGACAATCCTTTTTTTAAAGCGTATCCCCATCACTCCAGGAGACACATACCTTTGTTTCAGTTCTCTTGAGGCCTGAAACACGGACCGCAGGTTACTAACGTCTATCTGTACCAGTGTGATCTCCGCTGTGGGGTGAGAAGACAGCAGAGTGACTCGGGCAGCTTCAGCCTTTGCCAGGTTCCTGCATGCTAAGCATAGATGAAGCTCCTCGTCCTCAGAGAGCAGCCGTTCACAGAGAGCCAAGCCAATGCCACTGAAATGACAAGTCAGGGATGCAATATACTAGCACCAGGGCAAAGTCCCGAAGCAACCAATGTGAAGCTCCGTTTCATAGAACTCATACTACCCACTTTGGGAGAGCCAACCCTCAGAAGCAGGCAAATGGGAAAATTGCAAAATATATATATTTAAACCCTTACGTTCCATCTTAGAATCAATGCTGTGTATTAGTTCCAAGGCAGAAGAGCAGTAAGGCCTAGGCAATGGGGGGTAGGTGACTTGCCTAAGGTCACAGTCTCTGAGGCTGCAAAGTATTGTTTTTAATTTCGTCAACAGACACTCATTAAGCACCTACTATGTTACTTGAGTAGCACAGGTCCTGTGCTAAGTGTTTGGGATGTAATAAAAGCAAAAACAGCCCCTGCCCTCTAAGAGATCCTAATATGTGGGAGAGAAAACCTGTACACAGTTATGTACAAATACAGGGCATATTGGAGATGATCTCCTAACTAACATTTAAGAGTTTCTTGCAGAGGGTGAGATTTTAAATGAAATCTGAAAGGACAGAGATGAAGGACATTCCAGGAATGGGAGACAATGGATTAAAATGCAGAGTGAAGAGATACTTCCCATGTGAAGAACATTAAGGGGGCTGGTGTCCCTGGATAATAGAAAATGTGGAGGAGACAAAGGTGTAGGAATTGGAAAGGTAGGAAAGGGGACAAGGAATGAAGGGCATTAAAAGTTAAACCAAAGATTTCATATTTGATCCCATAGTTTATTTAATAGAGACCCCCTGAAATTTAATAAAGGCAAAGAAGGAAGGGGTTGACATAATAAGACCTAAGTTTTCGGAAGATCACTGCAAAACAACAAAACAATCTGTTCAATCATTCTATAAAAGCTGAATTTTTTAAAACTCTTATCTTCTGTCTTAAAAATAGATACTCTGTATTGGTTCCAAGACAGAAAAATGGTAAGAGCCAAGCAATTAGGGATAAATGACTTTCCTAGGGTCACACAGCTAAGAACCCAGGACCACTCCTCTCCAGATCTGGTTCTCTATCCACTGAGCCACTTAGTTGCCCCTAGCTGAACAGTTTTCTGAGTAGCCCCAAACCACCAAAGAGTCTTTAAAATGTTCAAAATGAGTGATTTTTCATGTGTAGTAAATAAGTATACAAAATTGGAAAGGAAAAGAGCCCAAGCCCAAAACAGAAGTATCTGAATGATTGAAGAATATTCTCCAGAGTCAATTGGGGCATGTCGGGAGGGCTGAAAATGAGGTATGATGCAAGTTTTGAGGCCTGGAGGTTAGTCTCCAATATCAGGTCATCGGGTAAGAGAAGAGACTATAACAGCAAAGTCCTTAACTTTTTTCCTTCTAACACAAGCCATGCTCTATTTTGGATATATGTCAGAAATAATTTACCAGTTTTTCTAAATTCCAAGTGACTAGTATGAAAGCAAGATATCTCTTCCCTCTACTCCTTGAGTGTTGTTTTAGGATCTCAGAGCCAAAGAATTGATTAAACAGGTGAAGGAGAAAGAAAAGAAAAATGAGGAGAGAGTTCCATTTACTAATTTGAGCAACTGATTGTAAACTGATTAGTCCTAGTCTAACAGAAATAGAGGCCTACTCACAAGATTTTGATCAGATTATGAAAATCATTTATCCACAGATTTCCCAGAATTCAGAGGCTTATCATCCAAAGGATTGTTTAATCATTATTTCACAAAAGTTTTCAAAGCAAAAAAAAAAAAAAAGAACAAGGATGTCATTAAGTTTGTTCTTGGTCTGAATTTCAGACAGCTCTCCACACTGGTCTCAACTCTAAAGCATGCTATTGATAAAGTTAACAGGTGGACATGCATTTATGGTTTTCACGAAATACATCATCTTAAGGTGTGCTGGTTCTATGAAATGAAACAGCAAGCAACTACAGGAGATAAGAACAGACCCACAACAAGATCCACAAAGGGGAAAAACTGACCAAAGAAGTACCATTGATATGATAAGCGTTGAATATGCCCAATTACTGGAATATGGCTTTGGAAAGTAAATGGAGGAAAAAGCAGCATGAGCTAACATTGTATGTTAAGAAGTCATAGTTTTTTAAGGAAATTCAGGAACTTGAAAGGGAGAGGTAGTGGTGAGCATCAAAGAAGACAAAAACAGAATAAATATTGCCCAGGGAATATATGACAGAACATCTGGGCAGAGAGAAGAAACAGATCAAAAGCCTAGCATCATGGCAGATAGTAGTGAACTGTGCAATGAATTACAGGAACAAATGCTAAAACTAGCTCTTTTGACCAAAAGGTAAGTAGCTAATAATCTGCTGACCTGACTTAATCATTTCATTCTTATAAAGATGGAAGTACCCATAAAGAGAAATCTCTTCCGAATAGCTTGGATATTCTTACCAACAAGGTTACTGGGGTAGAAATGATAGATACCTTCAGGAAAGTGACTGCCTCTATCTGGTGAAGGAGAAAAAGAAAATCATCCTTATTTATTTAGGGAGAACATAGTTCAAAGGATTCACAGAAAGTATGGGAAGAATTCCATGGGCTAAAATTATACAGATGAAGTCAGTCTAGAAAGATGAAGTCCTCATGAATGTAATTCTGAAGATATAAAAGGAAACTATTCTGATAAGGAAAAAGGGTCTAAAAAATCAATGTGGATGTGCAAGAAATTCACAAGTCAACAGATCTTTAGAAGATAGAGAAGCAATGATAGATAAGAGGATGAATCCAAGAGCATAGTAAATAGTTGTTTAAGACATGTCAGTACTGCTGGAGCACATCATGTTCTTAAGATGGCAAGGAAAGATTTCTCTTTCCCTCCCTTCAAAAAGTGTCTTCAGCTATACTGATAAAAAGAAATATATCAAAGAAGAAACAAGTCTCCTGGTTGGGGGGGAAAAAAAGTAAGCAATGAGGGAAAATAGGCCTGTTCCTTAATTTAGCTTGGGTTTTGTTTGTTTGTTTGTTTTTGTTTTTACCAAGGATAATGACTTTTGATTCTTTGGGAGAACAGAATAGAGAGAAGATATTCAAGATAAGTAAGAATACTATAAGAAAGTTCCAACTACTCCTGACAAGTTAAAATTATCAGGCCCAGAAAAACTGGGGGGGAAATGGCCAACTTGACTACTATCAGATAATGTCAAAAACAGGAGACAAATTGCAGGTCTGAAGGTCAAATGACCTCATTTTGGAAAGGAATAGAGCCCAGATTTACAGGCCAGTGGGTCTTACTTCAATTCTTGACAAGAGATCACAAAGAGACAATAAGAGTTCATAAGGAATAGGTCAGGATACTATATTACATCAGACTTTTCCCCCACTATGTTGGCTAGTTTTGTCCTTAATTTCTTCTTTGTCATAAGTAAGAACTCTAAGGAAAATATAGGTGATGTAAAAACAAAAGATAGCAATCAAAAAAAAAACTAATTCCCTTTTTTGACAACTACTATACAGGTAGATTGGGGAATGTTATAGCTATTGTTTATTTGGACCATTTTATTTTCTTTAATTGAGTTTGTTGATGCCTTCTGGTTATATACCTCATGGTCATTTCTCTCTTCTCCAATCTGTCTTTTTTTCTAAAAGTCAAGTCTTTCTCTTTTGCTTCTAGGATTCAAAACAAGCTCCTTTACTTGCCGTTTCCATTATTTCAGTTCCTTATTACCTTTCCAGTCTTCTTACACCCCCTCCTCAAACAGACCTATTCCCCTCCTTGAGTTCCTGCTATAACCCTCCTCAGATGTCATTTGGTCCAATTTCTGCCTGACTCACTTCATTGTATCCCTTCTTATGAAATGTGAACAGAGGGGGCAGTTTCACCTAGATGATTGCCAAAATCCCTTAGAATTGTGTGATTCTATGCCATATGAAAACTGACTGAAGGAATAATGTAAAGGAGAAACAGGGCCAGACCTTGATAAATGCCTTCAAGTACTCAAAAATCTGACTGAAGAACTAAATTTTGGGGGCTTCACAAGCCAGAACTAGGAAAATGTAAGCTGGGTCAGATGAGGAAGAATGCTACTCATATGAAGAACCAGAACTACATTTCTAGACAAAGCCAATATGAGAATTAGTTTTGCTTGACTTCCCAGACAAAGATCAACAGCAAGCATTTCTGTAGCCATAGTCTGCAAATCGCTTTACACTTTATCTCATTTGTGCCCCACAACCTCCCTGGGGAGGCAAGTGCTAATATGAGCCCCATTTTATGAATGAAGAAACTGAGGCAGACATAAGTGAAGTGACTTGTCCTGAGTCACAGAGCTAAGTGTGAGACAGGACTTGAATTCAGGGTCCAAGTCCAGCCCCCTTGGTCACTGGGGCCCCTAACATTTCAATTCAATATAGGTGCATTAAGCATCTACTTGGGTTTTGTCTTTTAGCTAAAATGAACCTCATAAATGAACTCATAAATGCACTTTGCAAATTTTAAAGCACTATATAAATGCTAACTACTATGACTTTCTTCGACTGAGATATGGGAGAAAAACTAAATGGATATTATTGGGGAAAAAATTGAATTTATGAAGTTTTTTCTTTTGAAACAATTGGAATTGTCCGGAAAAGGAAGGACTGCAGCCCTTTTGGTGTCATAAACATCCTTAAAGCAGGTTTGTGCAAGTTGGGTATGCAGGTGGGAAGTGATCTGGTTGACCTTTGAACTCCCCAGGTCCAGTTTTGTGCCCCACTCCCAAGATCCCCCCTCCCCTCCGAGTCCCGACCCCGATTCTTCCTGTTGACTGGCCATTAGCAATAGGGAGGGATCCGCTCACCTGCTGGCCCCAGTGACCACCACAACTTTCTTCATCACTGCGGACCGTAAAAGCGACTGGACGAAATTCAGGTTAAGGAGGACTGGAAAAGGTACACATCTAAGCACCTGAAATACATTAGACGCCCACCATCGATATTCACCAATCTCGTCTCGTTCCGGATCTTTAAGCCCTGCCCCATCTCGCGCTCCACTTTCCAGCTGTCCAATGATGGTTCGCTATGGGTTCGCCCTAGCCGCCTCGCTGTCATTCTCACCAATAATAACCTAGCATTCCGGCTAGGTGAAACACTCATTGGTGAAATGAAGGTGGGACGAGAGTCGAACTCAAAAGGGCGCGACCATTCGCGCTGCCAGGATCCGCCCCAATCGGATCCTGACAAAGTCTCACCCTTCAGAACGTCACTGCGCCTGCTCCACAGTGGAGATGCTGTTTGATTGCTCCGAATGACCTCTGAGATGGGGTTTGGCGAGAGATCGAATGATAAGCGTGGATTAGGCTGAAAAGGGATATCTGCCTCCAGTCTATGCGGAGAATTGGGTGAGAGACAATGGGTGGGGTTTAAGAAACCCCGTTTGAGGCCAAGCTGTGAGGAGAAGGACTGAGCAACCGCAATGTCAGAGAAAGGCGGGGTCTGTGACATGTGACGTTAAAGCAGAGTCCGGGTCAGCTGACCACCTCCAGGTGTCTCCTTGTTTAGACTTCCATCTTTTTAGAATATAAATCTTTATATTTTTCTTCTAAGAAACATTCATTTGCTCTCCTCTTTTAAAAAAAAAAAAACCCTGTAACAAATAGGTAGTTGGTGCAGTGGAGAGAGTCTGAAGTCAGGAAGATTTAACTTCAAATCCAAGTTATTTCCCCTGTTTATCTTAGTTTCTTTATCTGTAAAATGGGGATAATAATAGCAACTGCCTCCCATACTGGTTATGAGAATCAAACGGGATGATATTTGTAAAATGTGCTTAGGACCCTGCCTGCCCTAATATAGGTATTATGTAAATGTGTAATATATAAAATATATTACATAATATACTTATACATATATAAACTATTGTTATGTATGTATACCTATGTTATATTATAGATTATTGTTATATATGTAATTATATAAAAAGTAAACTATTGTTATGTATATAATTATACAATATACATTTTTATATTTATATTTTAATACACATAATAAAACAAAAACAAATTCCCATATCAGCCATGTCCAGCAATATTCAGGGCTACTAGATGTTGCAGTGGATAGAGTGCTGAACCTGGAGTCAGGAAGACTGTTGTTTTCAGACACTTTACCAACTACATGACCCTGGCATGTCACTTAACATGTCTGCCTTAGTTTCCTCAGTTATAAAATGAGAATAATAATACATTGAGAATATATGTGAGAATAAATAATAAAAATACTATCTCACAAGATTTCTGTGAGAATCAAGAGATTTTCAAATATTAAAAGCACTCCCCTTTGGACCATCACCTCTCTACCAGACAATGTATATAGCATGCTTCATCATGGGGTTGCCTATCATTGCACTGACTAGCATTCTTAAGTTGAAATTATTGCTCTAAATGATATTATTGTATAAATTGTTCTGCCCTGTTCACTCTAGGTCAGTTCATCTAAGTCTTCCCAGATTTCTTTGAAAATGTATTTCATAATTTCTTACAAATGAAAGATGGTCCATTATGTTCGTGGGCCATAATTTGTCTAGACTACAAGGTCCTATCCAAAACTGATTCCTTCCTTAATTCTGATGCTTTCTCTCTGTGATTATTTCCAGTATTACCCGGATACAACTTATGTGGACAGAGTTGTCTTCATGTTGTTTCCCCAGGAGACTGGAAGCTTTTTGAGGAGAGGGGTTGGCTTTGCCTCTTTTTGTATCACCAGTGCTTAGTATAGTACTGGCACATGGTAAACTTTTAGTATATATTGATTGATTAAATTTAGATTGCGATTGATTAATCTTAATCCAGAAATTCTAAAATACCCTTAGGCTTTTCCCTTCCTGAGTCTCTGTATCATCAGTGTATCAGTGATCCTTGGATAAGAAGAAAGCTTTAGGAAATGTGACTGAATCTGTTATAGGATCCCTAATTTAGATCTGAAAGGGACTTTTGATTTTATCCATTCCAGCCCTTTTTTTTTTCAGATGAGGAAACTGAGTCACAGTAGAACAAATGGAGGCACTCACTTTCTGGATACTGAACCAGAGCAGCTCCCTTGTTCCTCTTTGTAATTCTGTAAGAATGTCTAAATAATTCATCATCTGTGTAAACACTTTGTCAAGATGTTAGGAATATTTGCAGAGTTATTTCAGCCTGTGTAAAAGCCATGATCTCTGGACATACACATTCTTACGCATCATCTTGAAGTCTGTCAAGAATTATCAAGAACATTCTTCATTTCCCAAGTGATAATAGTCAAAGGATAGGCATTTTTCAGATAAAGAAATCAAAGCTATCTATAGTCATGTGAAAAAATGCCCCAAATCACTGTTGATTAGAAAAGTGCAAATTAAAACAACTCTGAGATACCACCTGTTACCTGTCAGGTTGGCCAATATGACAGAAAAGTGATAAATGCTGGAAGGGATGTAGGAAAATTGGGACACTAATGCATTGTTGGTGAACTTGTGAACTGATTGAACCATTTAGGAAAGCAAGTTGGAACCACACTCAAAAGGCTATAAAACTATGCCTACTCTTTGATCCAGAACTACCATGACTAGATCTTTACCCCCAAAATGATTTTTGAAAGGGGAGGGGCATTTTTTCTACAAAAATGTTCATGGCAACTCTTTTTGTAATGGCAAAGAATTGGAAATTGAGGGAATGACCATCAATTAGGGAATGGATGAATAAGTTGTGGTATATGATGGTGATGGAATACTACTGTGCTGTAAGAGATGATGAACAAGAAATTTCCGGGGGGGGGGAGGGGGATATGGTAACCTGGAAGGATTTATATGATGCAATGCAAAGTGAAGTGAACAGAACAAGGAGAATGTATGAATGGCACAGTAATGTCATTGTATGATGATAGGTATTATCAGCAATGCAATGATCCAAGACAACTCCAAAAGACTCATAATGAAAAAGACTGTCTATCACCAGAGAAAGAACTGATGAAGTCAAGATGCTTATCAAGTTCTTTTTGAAGTGATATATTTCTTCTTCCACCTGATGAATATGGAAATATGTATTACATGATAGCACATGTATAATCTATATATGAAATTGCTATCCCAGGGAGGGGGAGGGGGAAAGAGGAAGGAAAGAATTTGGAACTCAAAATGTGAAAAAAAAAACAAAAGTTTAAAATTCTTCCACATGCAATTGGGAAAATTAGTAAAATAAAAGAGAGAAACCTGATGAGAAGTCAGATATAAAACTGTCTACTTTTGAGCCAATTATTGCAAATTGTTCAAATTTTTAAAAAATTCAATAAATTGTTTCTATGTGATTATTATATCATGTTGTTATGTTTATCTTTATAATTATAACATATATAATCACATATATTATTCACATTATTTTCTGATATTATTGTGTTAAATATCTTGCAAGTTATAACATTTCATGAAAATTTTATTCATATTCAACAAATTTATAAGATAAAGAAATTTGCTATAATGTCTTGCAGATAATCATAAGCACATGAGGTCTTCTGGATTACTTTAATTCTCATAGGATGTCCTACGTACAATGTTTGTAAATATTTTATGATTAAATAATTTATAATAGATAATAGTTTACAACTTCATTTTTAGAGTTTTCATAATTGTAAGAATTAAACATGTTTTGTTATTACAATAATCTAATGTAAATTTTAATTTAGAATTTTTTTGGACTAAAGTTATCTTTGTACTGTCAACACTTGGGAAACTCTAGGCCCTTACTCTGCTCTGAGCAACACTTTCCAACTGCCCCTGTTTCCAGACAGTAATAGATCCTTGAACATTTCTATGTTTCTATTTTCTATAATGAAATTGACCAGGCTTTTTCTTCTAGCCTATAATTATAATTATGCTAGGGAGTGTAATAGAGGGGTTGATTGGATGATATTAATGAGAGTGAGAATTGGAATCCCTCTAGTTAAGGGCAAGGGATGTGAGGAGTAGATGTTATTTGCCCAGGAGGTAGAAGGAGGGGGAGATAGGTTTGTTCCCTTCTTCAGTCCTTTCAAGAAATGTTTCCTCACTAAACCTGGCCTTTCCCTTTCTGCTATTAACTGTGATTTGAAATATTCTTATTCCCTAGTGGAAGAGAGAAACATCAGTTTCCCCTCAGCTAAGCTAGTGTTCTTCACTCACACTGGAGTCTGGATGGTAGTCTTTATTTTAATTATTAAGTGGGTCAGGGTTAAACAAGAAAAATGAGAAAAATGACTACAGGGTTTTGGGGTCTAGAGGAAAGAGGTGAAAGGAGGCCTGACTAAGTTTCCTTTCCCTCTCTGCAAGTTGAGAGACTCAGGCTTCACAGGCTGGCCTCCCAGAGGTTCAGGTGGGATGAACCCTGATCTTTTAAGGGCTGAGCAATGTCAGCAATGTCCACACCCAGGGTGTCACAGGGGTGTGATGGATCTTGAAAACTGCTTCTTGCTTCTTTCAAGTTCCTGCCACCCCTCTTTGGGGATCTTTGAGGGGATGATGGTTGGGTTCAAATAGGGATCAAGTTCAATGCTTGGGACCTTCTCCTTTGCCTTCTCCAGACCAAGAGAGACACAACTGTTTTCCTCTTGGAAACTCCTCTTCTTAAGGATTCCAAGCCCTTTCCCCCACCCCCTGCTGTGGATGGAAATGAAGGCTCTTCTCTAAAAAAGGCACCAAAACTCTTGCTTCTCTCTTCTTTTTATATCTTCTCAGACACCTCCCACAAAGGAAGTGGGATATGTCTGAAGAAGTTGGGGTAGAGAGTCCTGGGAGATGTAGTCTCCCAGGTTTCAGAGCCATTTCAAAATGCACAATATCCATATTGTACGTTGAGTGTTTTTTAAGAAGAAATCCTATTACCTGTGTTTTGAGGAGGCCCTAGACAGAAGCCATATGTAAACTTTGTTTTAGAGATTTCCTCAGATTTTTACTTGTGTAGGAGCAAGATTCAGTGAGACATAGACTTGACCCTCGAAACAGGATTTGATGATCCACCACAGAACCTAGCTCAATGAGCCTAGAACCCAGCCTCTCATAGGAAGGAACTCCTCAGACCTTAGAGTTTTATATAGAGAGATGTAAATATATATGTAGATCTACTCATATGGAATATGTTTTATAAACTATATGAAGCTAAAGCAATCTTGGGCCACATTAAGAAAAGTATATGAGGAAAGCTATATTCCTTTAGTTCTCTGTCCTGGTATACAAACTCTCCACCTAAATACCATACTTTTATGATACTCCCCATCATACCCAAGGAATCTCTTTTCATTCTCTAAGATCAATTTAGCCCTCTTCAGTATCTTCTGTCCCTCTAACCCTTCTCCCTTCTGATTTAAGGGTGGAAATGGAGATCCTCCCAGAACCTCCATTTAAGAAGGGCACCTAAGGCAGTCATCTCTTCATTTCCCACCTGGCTGGACTCTTCTGAACTTCTCCATCACACCCCCAGGTCAAGTACCTTCTTTCACCACTATGGCATCCTCTAATACTCCCCAGTTTTTCTGTTCTCTTTCATTCATTTTTACCTGTTAGATTGTAAGTACCTTGAAGGCAGGGACTGTAGGCTTTTGCTTTGCTTTATATTACTATTTCCAGTTCTTAGCACAGTGTCTGCTATATAGTAGGTACTTAATTAATGTGTATTGACAAATAACTAGCATTCACTAAGCACCTACATACTGTGAACCAGAAAGAGGTTAAGTGCTAAGAATCAAAGGATCTAGAGGTTTTTAGTCTAGAGGAGAGGAATTTGGGTGGGGAACAGTGTTGGGTGGGAAAATATGGTAAGTGTGAGGGACAATAGGGCATCAGAGTTGTCTTCCATTATTTGAAGGATTTATTTAGACTTGTTTAGAGTATTCCCAGAACAAAGAGGAAGGAGTTGAAGTTTCAAAGTGCCAGATTTAGGATTGATAAGCAGTAGTAATAGTATATATAGGCTGTAGTAAAGAAGTCTGGATGACCATCTGCCAATTACAATTACAATGTAGAAGGGTTAGGGTTCAGGCCCATGATTACAATTCTTCTTCCTTTCATGCTTCCTGTTGATTCCTTGGCAGGTCGTGTTGCCAGGATTGAGTATATTGTATGAATGAAGAACTATGGACCAAATGTCTGGATGAGAAAAAGCTGTAATATAACAATATTTTGCTTAGGAGGTTCCTAGGGAATTGATTATGACATTTCTTATGACTATTCCATTTGCTACTGGGAATGTTTTCACTTCTACCCCTACCACCATACATTATTCTTGATTCTTTTTGATCTCAGGGTCAACTCAAATTCCTATATTGCTTCAGAATTACCAAGACAAAGTCAGAGCCCCATTAAAAGAAGTGTCCTTACCCACCTCAAATGGCTCTAGAACTCACTTACCTCTTTTTCCAATTGAAGCCAGCCCCCTGCATCCCTTAGTAGAAAAAGAGCTCCTTATGGACCCACATGCTTTCTCCCTAATGCTTTCATAACTATTTCTACAATTGGCCCTATTTGAACAAAAGCCACTACAACTCCTAGCCAAGGACGGCACTGCCTTTAATTCAGGTTTCTCAAACAAGAAAGGAAACTGACTGATTACTTCGAAATGTAAACTATACCCCTAAAGGGATTCCATTTTCTTCTTAGAGTTTATCATTCTCCCTATTCCATTATGACCATTAGACAAACATGTAGAATAAAAGCTAGAGTTGGGAAGAGATTTGTTACTGGGATTCAGCCCTGAACAGAACTTCATATAAACAAAGCTGATCCACTATCCTGCTTGTTCTGAATTGTTACTGTTATTTCCTATGGGGGTAGATATCTGGGGGCAGTCTGTGAAGGGGCGAAACTGAACAGGAAGGATTTTGTATATTAATTCTATAACAAAAGTTGCCTCCTTCAACCTTTGTATTTGAGGGGAATTGTTTGTCCTATGAAGACATTAACTCCTCATCTCTATTAATGGTTGCATGGGACTGAGTTAATAAGGTTGGTCAAGTCTACAGAACAGCAAAATCTCTGAGATCACAATGTTCTTGTCCACATGTAGAAACCAATATTTAGAGCTTTATATAAATACTCTGATGGATGCTAAATGTCCCCTTAGCTTTGCTACCACATCCCAGCTTCCACTTCCCCAGAGTGCTGCCTTCCCCCTCCAGAGGCCAAAGTGCAGAGGTGGTGTGTATACACATTAAAAAAAAAAAGGCTCCATCAGCAGCATATTTCTTTAATCATTATTATTTACATTTTATCATCTGACAAATGGACTTACAGAGAATAAATAAAGAAGAAAAGAAAATATACAATGGGTATCACGTCTCATTTTTTTCAAATACAGAGAATTTGTATATATTCTATTTTGGAATGAGTATGATTTCTATAAACGGAGATTAAATCGGTTTGCTATTCATCAGCACTCAATAGGACACAATGTCCTCTGAGCTGTTAGGAGGGACAGAACAGGGCACACATATTCACTGTCCTCAGGAGGAATGTACCACTCTGCTATAGAGACCCAAGTTCTCCACAAAAGATTACTCAAGAATAGAGTGAGGGAAAAAGAAAATAACCCTAAAGATAAAATGGCACCAGGGTGGACCAGACAAACTATACAAGTTTGGTGTTTATGCAGATGTCATCAGAACTCTAAATTTCTAAACCTCTATATTAAGAATAAATCTTTTCTTTGAATGTGATTATTTTAGCCCTTTCTGCTTTCTCAAATTCCTCTGAGATTCTCTGTATGCAGGCTGCTTTGACACTGAATTCACATAAGCCAGCCTGCCTGCTCCAAATGTATGGCCCTGATTATATTCTCCTTCCTCTCTTAGAGAGTCCTGTAAAATAGTTCTCAAGAACTATGCCTGAATGACTGAAGGAGCTGCTGGTTAGCTTATTGGGAAAGGCCCATGTTTGGGACCAAAGAGTTTGGGTTCAAATCTATTGACAGAAAAGCTATTGTCACAAATTGGATATTATAGATCTGGAACTATTAGTGAATGCACAAAGGAAGGGAAATTAACATCTTATGTTAGAATTCTGTACAATATTGATTTGGGTAATATTTTTAACTTCCTCACTCTTCCTTTAACATTTAAGAAAATATTCAGAGAAATAGAAATTCATTCTTTCCTGATTTTGCACCATGTATTTAGGTGAAATTGTTTTAATGATAATTTTCTTTTTACTCCATTTCAGCTCTAACACTCCTCCCCTCCAACTCCATCTAATTTGATATTTAAATCTATAATCCTATTAATTTGAAGCAGCGACTGCAGAATTACAATGTGATTCTAATACTTTAGGACAGATTTTCTAAATAGAATCAGTTTAGTCCATAGTAGTGGTTGGGCTACTTAGGAATTCAGTGGTCCTTTTCATGTTGATAATGGATGAAGATAAAATTGTCCTTCCCTTCTGAAGATAAGCTATTGAACCCATGTTTGATGAATAGGGAAAGAAGAAAGGGAGCCATGCCCAATGCTATTTTCAGTATGTTCTTTTTCACTCATTGTCAGTGGAAACTTTGGCTTAATTTGGGAAGTTCTCTTATTGTCTGGCCACAATTACACACAGGGACTACCCGGT
This sequence comes from Monodelphis domestica, assembly GCF_027887165.1. NCBI lineage: Eukaryota > Metazoa > Chordata > Mammalia > Didelphimorphia > Didelphidae > Monodelphis > Monodelphis domestica. Next base: position 56,179,309 of record NC_077228.1, on the reverse strand, counting down.
ATTCTTTTATCTAGCTAGAGACACAATAGGAAAGGTCTTCAGTCTTCAGCCAACAAAAGTAAAGAGTTCATATCTCCCTGAGGTTGTTTTATGTCTTAAAAAAAAAAAACATATCCCTATCTCTCTAGAACAGTAAGCACCAGATTTTAATGGTCCTGTTTATTGATTAAGAAAAGCAATCTACCTATTACACAGCATCTCTTTTATACCTGGATTGATAATGTTCCCCCTTGTATTCAACAGAATTGCACTTGGACAGAATTTCTCTTACCACATCCACTCAGGCTAAATCACAAGGCAGGAAGAACTAAGAGTATTATAAAAACAAAACAACCATCTACTGTGTGATCATGACAGTTAGTAGGGGAGCTATTTGTAGCAAATGAGCTTGCAATTCAGGAAATCAACTCACCATTAGCAACTTGGGCCTTTTGACCTTCTAATTCAAAATTCCAAGAATGTTTACCAAGAGGAAATGACGTTCATATATTTTTGTAAAAACATTTAAATTGCAATTTAGAGGCATCTTTCTGTGTAGACTAAGATGCCAATATTCCAGGAACAGTTTGAGAACTAGGCACATTCAAAGAAATATGCTCAAAGGAAAGGATTTGGATGGTCTATTGCAAGCCTATGAATTATAGTTAGAAACAAAGACTTCTAGTGGTTCTGCTCAGCCATGATGCTGTTCACTTTTCTGAATAATCAAATTCTTAGCTTTTTATCTTCTCATTTATTGTTTTGCTCCACACCGAAGCTGTTTCTTTTCAACTTGGTTCTTTCCTTGAACCACCTTCTTCTCCATCCTCTCTTTTCTTTTACCTAAAACATGCAGACTACCTCCACATTGTTGATATCTAACACATTTTACTTCCTTGTGTGTCATGTGAAAAACCTGAGTCTTTACAAACCTTAATGGAAAAATATCTTCACACATGGAACATAAACTCCGTATATTTCTTTCCTAACTCAGTTGAATATTCCTTTGACAAGGTAGCAATGATTTCTGACTGAATTCAATGATTTCTACTGCTTGGCTTTGACCACTCTGAGTGTTGTAATCATGAGTGTTATTGAAATTGGTACATCCATGTATGCTTGGAGGGCTTCTTAATGGGAGGATTTCATTTTCAAAAGAAAAATTTTAAAACTGCATTCATCTTAAAGCAAGAAGAGTCACTCCTTTCTAAGATTCCATGCCACTTAATGTCCTTCTTTAGAAGGGGCACTGTTTGGATATGCCTAACACTGAACTTTCCTACTCCTGGCAGTGATCATATCTACAATGATTCTTCAATACTAGCCAATGGGATAAGTGGAATCATGAAGAGCAAGAGAGACTTGGGAAACATGTTATAGAGCTCCCATACCAAACAGTACTGCTTAGACTAGGACCTTCCAGAGAAATCATGCAGCAGGGGTTCCTGGTACATGACAGAAGTTGGATATAAATGATCTGTATCTTCTTGGTTATGCCATGGGCTTTCTTGGCTATGATAGTTATTAGCATCTGTACTTTTCCTGTTTTAGTGGGAGCCAACCATGAAAAAAGGTAGCCAGAAAAAGCCAATAGCCCATAGAAAAAAACATCTTTAGGAGCAACAAGTGTGCTCTAGATTTAGAGAAGCTTAGGGCTGAAAAGACATTCAAGAAATCATCCTATCTATCCACTCTTCTGGAGGTTGGATGGTCCAGTTCTCTTAGGAGCATTTTCATTGCATTTCTGTTTTCCTGGCCTATGGAACTAGAACCTAGTACAACCATTTCTTTCAAATAAGGCCAAATCAGTATCCCTAGACATATATATCCAGCATTGACCTATTAAGTTAATAAGCCAGAAGTCTGTGGATAAAAGAAGGTTAGTAGGAGACTGTATAGTCATTGGTTTTGCTTAGATTTACTCTTTCTTTGTACCAGGAGGTAAATTCCAGAACTAAGTGCCAAGAGAGATTTGGTTCAACTCTCTCTGAAATCTCAGGATTTCCCTAAATACTTTAACCCATTGCTCTCTACAAAACCTCAAAAAAGGGGGCCTCTCTGATGTGCTTCTGTTGTAGGATAATGCTACCCTCTGGTGGATGAGTATGGGCTTCTAAATCATTCAAGAATTCCTCTCATCCCACCCTGAACAGCTCCATTGTCCTTCATTCCCTGGTCACTTTTTCTTATCTTCAATACACTCACTTGTGCCATCCAATGTCTCTTGCCTTCCAGAAAGGCCACAACATCACTTCAGCCCTAACTTGCTTTGCATGATACATCATTCCATCCTCACTATATTCTGAAAACTTTCTTACTCCATCTTCGCTGTCTCTGTCTCTCTTCCTCTTTGTTTCTCGCTGTCTCTGCCATCCATCATTTAACAAAACATGCTTGCTCTTTGATTCTGCCTCTTCTCTTCTTGCCAAACCTCATCTCCCACCCCATCCTCAGCACACTTCAGTCGACATTACATTACAGCCTTTCCTCATTACCCACAATATCTTTGGCTTCTCCTCTTTCTCTCAGACTTTATTCTGCTTTATGCATTGGATTATTCTCCTCCTTGTGAGTAAACCTTCCAAGTCTGGTTATAGTTCTCTCCATAGTCACTGGCATAGTTACAGCTTGGGATTTGAAATGTCTAAAAACACTGCTTAGATGTCACATCATCTCTGAACATGAGAATTGACTCCAATGGGAACGAGAAAAGTTCCACGTCTGCCAAAGCATCTGTTTCTTTCTTCCTTCTTTGTTCAACAATTGCATGCTTCCCTCTTGAAATTAAATAAATGTGTCTTATGGTCAGTGGCCTGCTATTAAACTCTGAGGCCTCATGCAACATTTTTAAGGGGATTTCTCTACTTTCAATTCATTTTTCTCAGAAATGCCCTGATCATATACTATGAAGGTGCTCTTCCTTCCATTTAGTCTTTGTTTTGAATATATCCCATATTTACTTCCCTATGAACATGATATGTACTCCCAATAGAATGTAAACTCTTTGAGGGTCAGACTATTTTACTTATGTATAACCTAGCATAGTATTGGGCAAATTTCATAGGTACTTTAAAAATGCTTAATGATTGATTTCTTGATGATTTATTGGTCGCCACATTAAATATTCCTTATTAGTAAAAGTCTTCAAATAGAAGCTAGATGACTATTTTGGGGGTATATGATAGAGGGAAATTCCTGCTCAGGTCATGGCTGGACTAAGGTCCCTTCCAGTTCTGAGATTCTATCATGCTATGATTCTATATGCTCTTTGGATGGTAATTGGGATTGTCTCTTAATTTTAAAGCTTAAATATTGGAAGATCAAACTTTCATCCAAGAAGAGGAGAAAGTGTTTGGTGATACCACCTGTTTAATGTTTCAATTTAACAAACATTTATTAAGCACCTACTACTATATGCAAATTGCCAATTTGAGTCAATTTGATAGCCCACTGAAATGGTTTTCTAGGGCAAGACCAATCTAGAGCAAATAAGCTAGTTTCAAATATATGAATTTGTATGGAACCACTTTAGTACACAAAAGCATCAGGTAGATGAATTGCTGCAGAATAAAGGAGAATAAATGGAAAGGAAGAAGGAAAGGGAATCAAGAAACTCATGCCTCTAACCTGGCCACTTTTAGAAACAGTGGGTTAAAGCTGGGAATCTAGGATCTCAATCTGCACTTTTGCTCCAGTAGTGATTCTGAAAACTGGTTGAGAGAAGACAATCAGAATCTTGAAGAATTGTTTAAATTGGATAGAGGGAGTAGAGAGAGCTGTGAAATAGTGGCTTGGCTGCCTGGTTTGGAAAATATGTCCTAAAATCCAGAGCTGTAATTAAAAATTTGGAGACCTAGGGCAAAAGGGCATTTCACATGGAGTACAGTTTCAGGGCGTAGAAAAAATGCCTCCAGGAGAGGCTTTTTGTGATGCCAAAGAATTGGCTGCTACTAGAGAGATGGAGTTGGCCTGGCACCAAGTGTCTGGCCAACAGTGAGAGAAAACATGCCCTGAAATGAAGCAAGTCACTGAAAATGGGATGAGTGGGAAGGATCTCACCTTCAATGTGAACCCCTGGAGATTGGGGGAGGAAAAAAGTATATTCTAGGGAAATTATGCTGGTTCCTTCCAAATTTCATGACCTTGTGTCTCTACTGTGTCTCCCTGGAAGTCTCCCTCTCTGAAATTCTTTCTGTCTCTCTCTGTATTTTGAGTTGAAGTTTAGTTTTTCTGCTAGGCTGGAGAGCTTGGAGTTTGTGGACATTCAGAATCAACTCTGAGACCATTTTAATACAAATTTGAGAAAATTTAAGGAATGATCCAAGTGTCTAAAGGAGGAAAACCCAGCCTTATATTCCACTTCCTATTGGCTTTGTCACGTATGACAAAGACACAGGGAGTCGGCTCACAATCGTCCCTAGAGATGATGACTGGGATTGTACCTCTCATAGATCTCTTGAACTGGGAATTGATTTCTAAGGTCATTCCATAGCTAAGATACTATAATAACAATCTCAGCCATGGTTTACCAGTCCCAGATATGCCTTGAATCTGATTTAAAAATCAGTTCTTTCTTGGAGAAATCCATATCTGAATATACTTGAATCAACTAAAGAGAAATACAGTCCAGGAGCTCCTACTGGGATTATAAATGGATATTCCACACTTGCACAGATTATATTCACATACCCTTTTTTCTCTACAATTGCCTAATCTCCTTTCTTAGATTCTCTCTACCATGCTGCTACCCTCCACTGTCATGCATGGGAACAGAGTTCCTATCTCCACAGGACCTGGGTTCGTAATTGTCGTTGTCATCGTTGTTGTGTGTATGTGTGTATAATTATGTGTGTTTACAAATATGCTATCAGAATCATTCCTACATATGACACTACTGTGAAGAAATATTCAATTACGGATCCAGGTTAGCTCATGAGTAAATGAGAAAGACCTCATTAGAACTCAAAGCTCATGATCAGTCCATAATCTGGTGCCTCACTGAACCCTTTAGCTTAAACATACTCCCACAGCATACCTCATGTATCCTTCAAGTCTTTCTCTGTTCTGATTTGTTAAATGCTTCCTAAAAAGGGAAACACAGAAGGAAAAAATCACAGAATTTGCACATTTATGAACAAACATATTTAACATTTATAAATTATTTGAATTTTCTGGCCTTTGTCATCCAACTTTGGTATGTCAGCTGAGATTTCTTTTTTTAGACTTCTTCTGACCTAGACTTCTTTCTTTCTTTCTTTCTTTCTTTCTTTCTTTCTTTCTTTCTTTCTTTCTTTCTTTCTTTCTTTCTTTCTTTCTTTCTTTCTTTCTTTCTTTCTTTCTTTCTTTCTTTCTTTCTTTCTTTCTTTCTTCCTTTCTTTCTTTCTTTCTTTCTTTCTTTCTTTCTTTCTTTCTTTCTTTCTTTCTTTCTTTCTTTCTTTCTTTCTTTCTTTCTTTTTCAGTTCTTTAATGTAAAAAAAAGGAGATAAACAAAGAAGCCTCTGTCTCCCAGGGTCCATTAGAAGTCCAGGTGAAGTGGCTTAGATTTGGAGAAGTGGTGGGTTTTAAGGGGAGAGCCATGGACCATCAGAGGTGCTCCAGGGTTGATACCATCATTCCTCTCCATTTCCTTGCTGGAGAAGTAGAAGGTGGATTTCTTGGAATGAGGGACGGTTTTTGGTGTCTCTTCTCCAGCAGCTGAGCATCAGCTTATAAACAGGATCTGGACAAATTGCAGGCTGTGGGAGGTATGTCTTCAGAAACAGACAAATAAACAACAAAAACCAAGATATTACAAGGAAAGTCAAAAAGCAAAAAAAAAGGCTTGAGGGTAGCAGGGAGGTGGGGGGGAAGTAGTTAGGTTCATGTTTAAACTTTCTCCACCCTATTTTCCCAATTTGATATCTGAATAGGTATGGACCCAGAATAACCCAGGCATTGAGATCATAAATAGGTAGCTAGGTGTCTATGTGGATAGAGTACTGAGGCTGGAATCAGGAAGACTTGAGTTTAAATTAGGCCTCAGACACAGACTAGCTATGTGACAGTGGGAAAATCACTTAACCTCTATTTGCTTTAATCCACTGGAGAAAAAATGGCAAACCATTCTAATATCTTTACCAAGAAAACTCCATGGATAGTATGATCCACAGGACCGCAAGTAGACAGACATAACTGAACAACAATATGGTAGAAATGTTATTACCTGGGTTACTAAGAATTGGACTGTCACTTACCTACTTAGAAAATGCCAATGACTTTCCATTACCTCTGAGTAGAGCTCCAACTCCCTTACTCAGCACTTTTAAACTGTCCCCCATCTATCTTTCTAGCTTATCTAACCGACTTCCCCTCTTCTACACTTAAGAATTGACCAAGATGCATTGTGCTTGACTTCCAAATATGCCTAATATTTTCTTGCCTTCATAACCTCTCTGCCTCTAATATCCTTCTCCTCTGCACCTGTCAAAGTACTCTACATCCTTCAAGACTCAGTTTATATGTTTCCTTATCTGAAGCCTTCCTTGATTCCTCCCTCTTGCCAGAAATAATCTTTGCCTCCATATTCTCATAACACTTTGCCTTTCTCACAGTACTTATCCCACTGAAAAGGCATTGAAACTAGCCCTAGATTTGGAGTCAGATGATTTGGGTGCAAATTTCAGTTCTACTACTTTCTATTGCCTGTATTGTCTAGGCTAAATGACTTGGGCAAGTTGTTTAACAATTTTGTGTCTCATTTTTCTCTTCTGTAAAATATGGGAGCTGGACTAAAATGGTGTCTAAGGCCCCTTTGCATCCCTAAGACTATAATCCTCTATAACATCTTTCTACATTGAAACATAGTTATTTGAATACATAGATTAAAGGAAAAGAAAGAAAGGAAGAAAGGAAGAAAGAAAGGAAGAAAGGAAGAAAGGAAGGAAGGAAGGAAGGAAGGAAGGAAGGAAGGAAGGAAGGAAGGAAGGAAGGAAGGAAGGAAGAAAGAAAGAAAGAAAGAAAGAAAGAAAGAAAGAAAGAAAGAAAGAAAGAAAGAAAGAAAGAAAGAAAGAGAGAAAGAAAGAGAAGGGAGGGAGGGAGGGAGGGAAGGAGGAAAGGAAGGAAGGAAGAGAAGGAAGAAGGAAGGAAGGAAGAAGGAAAGAAAAGAAAGAAAAAAGAGAAAAAGAAATTTGAGATAGATAGATAGATAGATAGATAGATAGATAGATAGATAGATACTGAGTCAGATTAGTATTCTAATCTCTTCTCCAGGAGTTTGCATATCCACATCCATCCTTCCTTAGTTTTTACTACCTGCCGCCCTTGGTCTCGGAAGAATTCTCCAGTATTCTCGATGACTTGCTCATCTGACAGCTGGGAATATGGCTGCTCCTGGCAAAAAGTGAAGGTCTCCCACAGTGTCACCCCAAAGGCCCACACATCACTTGCTGTGGTGAACTTGCCCTAGTCAGTTACAAAAAGAGAAGAGGAAAAAAGAGAAAAAAATGAGGATAATCTTCCCCCACTCTCTCCAAGGAAGCAATGCTTTGGACTTTACTCCCTCACTCATCTCTAGAGCAGCAACCATTACCAAAGCCTGAGTTGTGTGAGATTCTCTAAAGTGTGAATATCTCATGTTTTTGAATTGTTCTCAAGGACCTTTGTACTGTTTAAAAGTGGTTTTCCCACTCTACATTTCTTATTTTCAAAAGGCTTTCATGGAGCTTTGCACCATTTAAAAGTGATTTTCCCAGCCTCACTATTCAGTTCAGGCTATACCTGAAAGGCTTACTACTTTTGATGAGCAAACACTAAAGATTAAACAAACATGGAAATAGGTTTTGAGTAACAATACATGTACAACCCCAGGGAACTGCTTGTTGGCTTAAGGAAAGGGGAGGAAAGAGTGGGAGGAGGGATCATAAATCATGTAATCATGGAAAAATAATCTAAATTAAAAAAAAAAGATTAAACAGCTTTCAAAGATAAATGAATGTTCAATTTGGTGCTAAAATCTTGTGCAAGAAAACAAAAGTGAACCAAGATGTGAAAATTTCTGTGTTAGAAAATATCAACCACCCTTCAAACCCAATTATACTTTAATTACTATATCTTCTTCTCCCTAAATGTAGGTATTTTCAGATCTTTGCCCTAAGTGCTTTTCTCTTGCTCTACATCCTTTTTGACGATTCATCAATTCCCATGGGTTCAATTCTCATATTCTTGTGATAATATCATCATCTCTATATCTAGCACTTATTTCTTCCGTGTATGAACTAATAGCCTCTTTTTTAAAAACCCTTACCTTCTATCTTGGAATCAATATTGATTCCAAGGCAGAAGAGTGGTAAGGGCTAAGCAATGGGGGTCAAGTGACTTGCCCAGGGTCACACATCTGGGAAGTGTCTGAGGCCAGATTTGAACCTAGGACCTCCCATCTCTGAGCCTGGCTCTCAATCCACTGAGCTACCCAGCTGCCCCTGAACTAATAGCCTCTTAAACATCTCCAACCGCTTGCTTTGTAAGTATTTCAAACTCAACCTGGCCAAAATATAACTCATGTATCTTACCTCTCTAAACTCATCGCTTCTCCAAACTTCCCCATTTTGTTAAAGTCATGACCAGTCCATGCTCAAAACCTCAATCATCCTCAACTTTCCATTCCCCTTCCCAGTCTATTACTTCAAGGGTGTTACAAGTCATATATACATAATGCTATTTCCAATCTATTACCAAGTCATACAGAGAGAGAGATCTATAGATAGATAGAATGCTTCCATGATATTTCTCACATTTATCCCTAAATAAGACTTTTACCAAATCATATATACCTAATACCATATCCAGTCTATTACCAAGTTATATAGAGATCTATAGATATAATATGTCATAAATAACATGTAATAGATATAAGGCTTCCAGGATACTTCTCACATACATTCCTTTTCCTCCACTCCTAACATACATTACCATCCTAGTTCACGATCTTGTGATTTCTCACCTGTACCATTGTAAAAGACTCCTAATTGGCCTTTCTGCTTTCATCACCTTAACCCTCCATTCCATCTTCAACAAAACTGTCAAAATCATATTCTTAAAGCATAGCTCTCACCATAACATTCCCTATTTTCTTTAGGATAAAGTACTAATTCTTCAGTTGACATTGCCAGCTCTTCACAAGTTGCCTCCAGCCTTCTTTTCCTTTTTATTCCCCAAACCATCTAGGGCCAAAGGTTTCTGCCATTAATAGAGGGATCCTGAAAACCAGAGGTGTCAAACTCACTGTTGGACTATGCAAGTGGCCAGCAAAACTCCTGATCAAATCAGAATCAGATTAAAATGAAATCAAGAAATCTTCAGCAGAATAATCAGGCTTATTTCATGTTACTTCTTTTTATCCATCCATTCTGTGTTCCACCCCAAATAACCTACTTGTTATCCTCTGAACCCAGCACTCTTATCTCTTGCCCCAATATCTTTCTGCTTAAAGTTCCGGACTTCCTTTATGACTCAGCTCCTAGACAATCTCCTAAGGGAAATTTTCCCTGATCCTCCTCACTGTGAATAGTCTCTCTACCTTGAAATTATTATGTGCACTTTTCTCTGTTCACATGTTTTATTATTACCTCAAGAAGCATATAAATTCCTTGAAGAAAAGGACTATATTTTGTTTTGTCTTTTATTCTCAGTGCCTAGCAGAACTCCTTAGAGGTAGCAGGAACCTAAGAAATGCCTGTTGGACTGGAATTAAGCCGTACACATTTGTTTCTTTTCTTATTTTCTTTTCCTTTAAAAAAAAGTTTACACAGTCATTAATAGAGGTTGAGATTTTTGTTTTTAGAGAATGAGAAAGATGGTAGAAAGAGCACTGGACTTAGAGTCAGGTAACTTGGGTTTGGGTTTGGATTTTAGCTATTCCTTTAGTAAGTCACCTGCCCTCTCTGGGCCTCAGTGAACTTAACTGAAAAATAAAGTAGTAATTCTAGATTATTTCTAATCATTTTAAGTATATAAAATATATTTGTGCATGTAAAAATATAGATTGAGTATATCAAACTATAATCCTATGATATTTAGAGAATCCAAAGCCCAAGTGATTTGCTCAAAACCACTCAAAAAAGTCAACAACAAAGCACAAGTATTTATTAAGAAGCTTCTATGGGCAAGATGAGAGATGTCATGTCCGAATTAATAAAGAGCTGGCCTCAAGACCTGAATTCAAATCTGGCCTCTAACATATACTGACTGTGTCACCTTAGACATACTTGACCTTTTAGTGCTCCAGGTAACTGTCTCCAACTGTAAGTCACAGAACACATGCTGATCTGCATTGGCAGAGGGAGTTTTCTTACCAAAATTACTATATATGGCTTAAATCAAAGATCCATTGTGTAGGATTGTACTAATCATTGATGACACAAAGATAGATATGAAACAGATCCCAGTCTCAAACAGTATCCAGTTTAATGGGCAGGAGGGGAAGGAAAAGAGGGAAATATAGACATACAAACAAAAATGAGAAAAGGAGAATAAGATAATACAAAGGGGAGGACCAGACACTGCTATGAGAAGCTTGAGGAGGGACAAATCATTCTCACCTGGCCAGGACAGGGCCAGCATCAAAGAAGATATGATGGAAGAGTTAGGTTTTGAGTTGGGTCTTGTAAGAAGGGAGAGACTTCAAGAGACAGTTGGGCTGAGTCCATTCTAGGCACAGAGGACAGCAAGAACAGAAGTATGGAGACAGGAGAGAGCAGACGAAGAATGAGGCACAGAGACTGGTTCAGTTGGCTAGAATATAGAATACAAGAAAGCAGGGATGTGCTAGTACATTTTAGTAAACAACTCTCTGAAAAAAAATGGGGTCAATATAACACATTTTTAAGTTTAATCCAAATTATTCACATTTCTCCATAATTTTCTTAAGCCCAAACATTCGACAAAACCACAAAGAAGTCCATTTGCTGATTTCTAAGATGTAAATGCTCACACCACAAATATAACAATGAGCTAGCATTCAGTAGAAGTAGGAAATAAAGTTGGAGAGCTAGGTTCAAGTCATATTATAAAAGAGCCTTAAATAGCAGAGATAGGAGTTTATCATGGGAAGCTAATAAGGATTTTTAATTAGAGGAGATATTTGATCATGGTGGTTCTTCAATGAGATTACAGGGTAGTGGAGTGAAGGATGGTTAGGACATCCTGGGGGTAATGTTGAAATCCTTTGGGGAGAGATACCAAACTCTTCAAGTATTTTCTCCTATTATCGCAGCCATGATTCTATACATACCACCTTATGGACTGAGGGCAGTAGAAGACCATGGATAAGTCTTTTTGACTAGCAAGTTAGAACTTAAAAAATGGAAACTTACCAATAAGATACTCTCCCAAGACATCCAACGAATAGGGAGCACTGCCCGACCTTGGATCCTGTAGTAGTCTCCACTATACAGGTTCCTACTCATCCCAAAGTCTGCTATCTTGATGGTGTAGTTCTTTCCCACTAAGCAATTTCGTGTGGCCAGGTCTCGGTGGACAAAATTTAGAGAGGACAGATACTTCATGCCGGAAGCGATCTGTGTGGCCATGAACTTCAGGTTTATATAACTGAGGAAATAGAAGAGGAGACAATGAGGAGCCAGGAGGGCCCAGATGAATGCAGATGAACACAGCCAAACCTTATCACCTTGCCTGGACTTTTGCAGTTAATGCCTAATTGGGCTCCCTGTTTCCAGCCTCTCCTCTCTCCAATCCAACTTCCACACAGATATCAAAACTTTGTTCCTAAAGCACAAGTCTGACCATGAGCTATGCCCCATACCCTGGCCTTCAAATCTTCAATGGTTTCCTGTTATCTGTAGGATAAAATTCCTACCCTCAGCTTGGCATTTAAAGGTCTCTATCGTCTGGCTTTCACCTTCCTTTCCAGATTCTTTCAAAATGTATAGCTTTGAACATTAGCCTACTTGTTATTTATCCTACATGACATTCCATCTCCCATCTCCATATCTTTTCTTTGGAATGCTCTCCCTCTTCACTTGTGAATTTTTCAGTGGAATTCTTGGCTTTCTTCAAAACATCAAATTCGGTGCCATTCCTAATCATCTCAGTTATTAGTATCTTTCCCTCTTAAAATAACTTTGTGTGTACTTTGCAGTTAATTATATTAATACAGGCTGCATTTTCCTTCTATCCCTCCAGCCCTCAGTAGCATATAAGCTCCTTCACAACAGGAAGAGTCTATTTTTGTCTCTTAACTCCCAGAGAGACAAGCATGATTCCTTGTACATAAATTTGTTGACTTTAATTGAATCATGGATATGGAGAGGTGAGTCTCTCCAACTATACAGGAAGTTTCTTGAAGGTTGGGACAATAGCTTGCATTCTGATTTCCACTTGTCAGGTATGGTGTAGATGAAATTTTCACTGGTACAGTTTTGGTTGCTGCTGAGACCCCTTTTGACTTTGGGATTCTGCCATTTTGTATCATTGATAACACTTAGCAAAGTGCTTGGCATAAAGAACTATGTCTATTCAATAAAAACGTACTGAATTTACGATGAACTTGTTTGATGATGGAATGTCTGAGAACAGATCCCCAAAGACCTCAAACAAGATTAAAACATTGCTCATCTTTTTGAGCTTTTTTTATTATAAAGAGGAAAACTGTAATATAAAGCTAATAGTAATGACAGGACTTTAACAATATAAATTCCTTGAGAGAACAAACTGTTTCATTCTCTGCATTTGAATCCCAAATACCTAGAGCAATGCCTGGTTGGTAGAGTAAAAGAGAAACCATTATTTCTAGAGGCAGCTCACCCAACCTTTGGGGTAATTTTAATTGTTTGGAACTTTATCCTTATAATAAGCCTAAAATAGCTTCTCTGAATGTGTGCCTCCAACTCTATCTGCCTCTAGTTCTGCCTGTTGGGACCAAGAAGGCAAGTCTAATCCTTTCACGTGACAACCCTTCAAATGTTTTAAGAAAGCAGTCATTTCCTCCTTAAAGGTTCTCTTCTTTGGGATAAGCGGTCCCAACTTCTTCAACTGCCGAGTTGAAGGTGATAACAAAGTCTTCAGTCCCTCTTACCATTTTCCTCCTTCTTGGGATGCTCTCAAACCTATCAGCATCCTTCCTAAAATGCAGTGTCAGATTCCAGAGATGAAGTGCCCTGATTCAGTTACCTGACAGTAGGTGCATTACTGGAGGGAGGGCTCTGGGGTTCGTGTCGGGAAAGGAATTGGTTGAGGTCTCCATTCTCCATGTACTCAGTGATCATACAGAGGGGGTCTTCTGCAATGCACACTGCCAATAGCCGGATGATGTTTGGGTCCTTTAGCCGGGACATGATCTTTATCTCCTTGAGAAAATCATTCCTTTGGAAGGATGTAGACAAATACAGATATGCACACCAGTCACAGATCAATACAGAGGTCACTGGAGTTAGAAGGCATAATGGGAAAAGCATCCCTAGCAAAGCCTCCTCCCACCTCCATTGCCCATAACTCTGCCAGACCCTGCACTGCTCTGAAGAATTGGTATAAAAATGCCTGATGGTTGTTCATTTTCCTTTATGTCCTCATGGAACCATATGTTCCTATAGTGCTGTTGGCAAACTAAATTTGTAAAGAGAACTCTATTCTAAGTGCATTATGGGAGTTTGTTATTTAAAGGAGCCCTAATCAATAAAATGAAACATCTTTTTTCAAAGTGAATAGTTTCTTCGTGATTTAAATATCTTATAAAGCTTCTACACCAACTAGTAATCCAACAACCCAGATTATTAACAGGATGGCTCCAATTAAAGGCACAATCTGATAACATACTATTATTTCAAAAGCTGCATTTAGGTGGACAAGAATAAAGCAGTAGATCTGTATTGGCTGGGGACCTCTAGAAAATCTCCAGATCCATTGAATGATGGAATAAATCCCCAAGCTGGGCCAGTACTGATAATGTCCCATCTAGTGGCTGGCTCCAACAGCTTATCTTGGACTTTATAGGAACAGCTCTGAATGGCAAGTCCTAAGACCAAGAATCATTGATGGTGAGAGGTGGGAGCACAGTGGATAGGGTACCAGGCCTGGAGTCAGGAGGACCTAGGTTCAAATCTGTCCTCAAACACTTCATAGCTGTGTGACAATGAGGAAGTCACTTAACCTCAATACTTATGTTAATTCTAAGGTAAAAGGTAAGAGTTTAAAAAAAAAAAAAGAATCACTGGAAGTGTGAGAGTGGCTATTGCTCTCCCAAGCTGAAATCTCCTTGAGATGGCTGTGACTTCCCCTATCCACACAAATTCTGACATAATTCTCTTAGATTACTTCAAGTGCCTGATAGCTCAGATACCTCCAAGAGGTTCAGGGACTCAGACATCCAATCTTGCTGAGTAGAATAAAGAATAAAAATGGATGTGACCCACATTTGTGTTACTCAGATTTAAGCACTGGTATTGGTATCCTTATCTACTTGTCACTTCCCTTTAAAAAGTCAAGTTGGGAACAGCTAGGTAGCTTAGAGAATTGAGAGTCCAGCTTAGAGATGAGAGGTCCTGGGTTCAAATTTGGCCTCAGGCATTTCCTAGCTGTGTGACCCTGGGCAAAGCACTTAATCCCCATTGCCTAGCCACCTACTGCATGATATTGATTCTAAAGCAGAAGTTAAAGGTTTCAAAAAAAAAATCATGTTCCAGGATCATAAATATATGTTTAAGGATAAAGAACTTAAGCCTTCTTTGTGATTTGGAAGGCTGCACAGTCCATTCAGCCTAATAAAATCTCACAGGTCATCTTCTGAAACTGTTCATAGCTTTTTTTCCTCTCTTCCTCTCAAACTCTGTGTGCCAACTAGAGGTCTCCCTAGGGGCACGCTGGCATGGTTCCTGGGGCTTAGCGTGTTATTTGAGACAAGCACAATAAATTTTCTCTTGAAGGTACTTCAATAAATCAATACATCAAAACAGGGTTATCCAAATATATAGCTCTTGTAGAGAGAGCATACCACGAGCCAGCCTGAGAAAACTGGAACTCGTCTAGTGCAGTGATCAAATAACCAGCTGCCCATAAGGATGACACAAAACTGAGAACACTGCAAACAAGACACCAATGAGTAAGAATCAAATTATCTAACAGTGAAAATGGTAGCAGCATTAAAGATGGGAGGAGGAAATGGACTCCTTTCAAGGAGAGTGAGATGAATTTCTAGGAGATGCTACACCTTCAATAAGGCCTTTAAGTCCCCTGGGCCAAAATGGAATCATGATCTGCATTCTGAATTTCAAGGATGGTACTAGAACCTGGGGAGGAGCTGAAAGAGAAATTTTATTCTATTCTATTTTATTATTGTTTTTAATAACCTTTTTTTTTCAACCCTTACCTTCTGTTTAAGCATCGATACTAAGTATTGGTTGTAAAGCAGAAGAACAGTAAGGACTAGGCAATTGGGGTTAAGTGACTTGCCCAAGGTCATACAGTCAGAAAGTTTCTGAGGCCAAATTTGAATCTACAACCTCTCATTTCTAGGCCTAGTTCTCTCTCCACTAAGTCACCACCTACTGTTCCTTATTGTTTTCTGATGTTCATTATTTTTAAGCTCTACTGTTGTGTAGGGAGAACAGAAAAAAATATAACTCTTAAAGAGAACAAAAGCCAAATTTCTGATATTCCCAAAGGAGACCATCAGTAAGAACACGTGTCATAATGAATATTGGGAGGGAAAAGTTTTCAAGATTGCAACTAGCCCATGCGAGCTTAGTGGAGATATTGAGTCAAAGATTATATAGAGGCTTATAAGTGCACAGTGGTAGAAATTCACCTCTAAGTTAGTAGATATACCAGAAAGTATCTAGTGAGTCAGAATATAGTATAAGAAAGTGAACCATGGAGCAGCAAGGTAGCTCAATGAATTGGGAGTCAGGCCCAGAGATGGGAGGTCCCGGGTTCAAATCTGACCTCAGACACTTAACCCCCCTTGCCTAGCCCTTACTACTCTTCTGCCTTGAAACCAATACACAGTATTGATTCCAAGACAGAAGGTGAGGGTTTAAAAAAAAAGTGAACCAAATGCAAGAATTCATTTATTAGCCACCATTATCCCCAGGCATTAGGCAGATCCCAAACTTTCTCCTAAATAAATTCCTTGGAAGTTTCTGGGATATATTCCAGGGTAAAAGCTGCAAATACATTTAAAAAGAAGATTCAAAATGTAGATGACAAACCTGGCATTCTTGTTGGCATCTGCTCGAAGCATTTTCACAGCCACCAGAGCAGGCTGGTTTGTGTTGACATCCAAGGCAAAATCTTTGTCCATGAATTTTTCCATGCCCTCCACTTCACAGAGATGAACCTAGACAAAATTCATTGAGTCTTAGCATCATCATTTGAATTTTCTGAGTTCTTGGTAGGCTTTTACAAGAGCCAAGCTTACTGGGACAGAGGAATTGGGAACCTACCAGATACTTCACCTGTCCCTTCAGTAGATGAAAGAACTGAAAGGATAGAACAAGGATGATATGATAATTCTCATGTTACAGAGGCTGGCACTAAGAAAAAGTGCCAGGCTGAAGAGTGTATAAAACTGACCACCTCAACAGGGGAGGGGCCCCAGGAGATTGGAATCTGGAGGAGGAGAAGATTCTGGCTGGTGGATGAGCAATTGGGCTCTCAGTCTTGAGAAGCTGAAGAGAGAAGGTTGAATAAGACTTTCTGTTGAGGGTTACTCACTTTTTCCTGCTTGTGACTGGAAATCTTTCCCTTCAATATTTCCCAATTGAAAAAGACTATTGGAGAGAACCTGAGAAAGGCATTTTAAATCTCTATCAGACTTTACCTCAGCTCCTATAGCCCTGGGTCTGAAATGTGGCCAAGGGGCAAAACCCAGGGTCAGCCAACTTGACTGTCTTTCAGGAGGCCCAGGCTGCCAAAGCCTAAGTTCCCCCCAAAATGGAGGAGGGAGGGAAAAGGGGTTTAGATAAAGACAGGGACTCCCTTTTTCCCACTTTCCTTTTCCATTCTTTCCCTGCCAGTTATTCCTTTGTATTATCCTGATTGAATTGACGTTAAAATAGTTATCTTTTCCCCAATCTGTTAATCAAGTGTGAGTGAAACAGATCAAGGGGAGACCCTTTGGTCTCGAGTAGTGGAGGGGGGACAAGAGGGACAAAAGCAAATCTGGGAGAGCAGCCATAGCTAAGGAGGAAAGGCAGAAGGAGGAAAATCTTCAAACCCCTCTCCTTTATCTGAGACAACCCTAAACATCAGCTATCTCCCCTGAACCCCACTTTGAAAAGTGGAAAAGCCTCCACTCTTTTCCTCTCTCTCTCTCTCATTTCAATACAACTATCTTTCAAATACACTCATGATCTATCACTTGGCCTAATGATATAGCATCCTAATTGGTCTCCTTTCCTTAAATCTCTACTCTAATTCTTTCCTTCCTTCCTTGTTATTGGTAAAAAATGTTGAACATTGCAAGACCAAAGAGAGATCCTTTGGATACTTCATTAAAGGCCTCACTCCAAGTTGATCTTCTATCAAAGGCTATTCATTCATTCAAGAAGTGGTATGAACTACCTTAGAGACAAGATTTTTTTTTTCACTATTGTCACTTGGGTCAGATGGTTTCAACTAATAACCTTTTGGGCTCATCCTAGTCATATGATTCTATGTCTTTATAAAGAGGAATTCAATATAAAGTGGGTTTATCTTTGAATCCTCTAAGGGAACTTAGTTACTGGAATACCAAGGAGACATTGTTTTTGTTTTGTTTTGTTTTCAGTTTTTTAAATTATATACTTAGTAACCACTACCAGAAACAAACAAAAAAATTTAAATAAACAAATGCATAACAATTATATACAAAACCACAAGCTCTACATTGTTTACAATTTGTTTTAAAATATGTAAATTATATATGTATACTAATATAAAACATCCTCTGCTTCTGAGTTCCTTTGGATTTGATTTATTTGATAGTTTTCTCTTGATTTTGACTGCTGTTTTTAAAAAAATGTAAAAATAGTATATACCACTCTTTATCTTTTCTTTTCATCTCTTCATGTAGTTCCCCTATTTCCTTTCTATTTCCAATATCTGTCATTTCTAATGACATAATATAATCCATTATATTAAAATACCACAATCTACTTAGCTATTTCTTCCCATCATTGCATTTATGTTATTTCTAGCTATTTTTGTCATTACAACAAGGCTTCTGTGAATATTTTCATATTTATATATCTCGCTTTTTTAGAACCTAATCCTAGTAATAGGATCCCTAGGTCAATGAGAATGAACAGCTTTATAGTTTTTAATGTATATTTCCATCTTGTTTTCTTTAAAAAAACAAAACAAAACAATTCACAGCTGCCCTAGCAATGTAATATAGGCCTGTTTCTCCCTATTCCTATCAGCATTTAATTTGATCAACTTAACCTGTCTGGTTCTCAGTTAACATACATTACAGGGCCATATTTAGTTAGATTGGTCCTTACACAGCAAAAATTAAAAAAAAAAATCAGTTGTCAGGACCATAATCTTTCCAAAGTCAAGTCTTTCCAGTTTAGTCGTAACCAGTGGAACTTTTGTTCTAATGCCATAACCTTTCAGGAATGCAGGATTCCATAGTATGATGAGTTTTAAAGTAAGACTTGCAGGATATTGATGCTCTCTAAGCCTTTGTTTTCCCACCAGAAACTATTTTGAATTATGTGCGTGCTCAGGTTTAAATATACTTATTATGCCTCATTCAGGTGTGTAGGGGCTTTACAGATATCTATCATATTTATCTAAGATTGATTTATTTTACTCTTTAACTTCTTCCTTACTTATTTTTGGTTAGATTAATCTAGTTCTGACAGGAGAAAAGAAAAGTCCTCCTATGTTATTATTTTGTTATTAATTTTCATGTGTTTCTCATTTAGTTTTTTTTTTTCATTAAAAATCTTCATGGACATTAATTCATTGCTGGTGGAATTGTGAATTGATCCAACCATTCTGGAGGGCAATTTGGAACTATGCCCAAAGGGTGAAAAAAGACTGTCTGCCCTTTGATTCAGCCATAGCACTGCTGGGTTTGTATGCCAAAGAGATAATAAGGAAAAAGACTTGTACAAGAATATTCATAGCTGCGCTCTTTGTGGTGGCAAAAAATTGGAAAATGAGGGGATGCCCTTCAATTGGGAAATGGCTGAACACATTGTGGTATATATTGGTGATGGAATACTATTGTGCTAAAAGGAATAATAAAGTGGAGGAATTCCATGTGAACTGGAACAACCTCCAGGAAGTGATGCAGAGTGAAAGGAGCAGAACCAGGAGAACATTGTACACAGAGACTAATACACTGTGGTACAATTGTGGTACTTTTCCATTAGTGTCAATGCAATATCCCTGAACAACCTGCAGGGATCAAGGAGAAAAAAACACTACCCACAAGCAGAGGACGAATGGTGGGAGTAAAAACACCGAGGAAAGGCAACAGCTTGACTGCAGTGGTGGAGGGGATATGATTGAGGAAAGACTCTAAATGAACACCCTAATACAAAAAATAACATGGAAATGAGTTCAGATTGAGGACACATGTGATACCCAGAGGAATCACGCATCGCCAGTGGGAGGGGTGGTGAGGGGGGGGGGGAGGAAAAGAAAATGATCTTTGTTTCTAATGAATGTTTGAAAATGACCAAATAAAATAATGTTTAAAAGGGAAAAAAAATCTTCATGCTATAGCTCTTGGTGCATATAGGTCTAATACTGATAATGCTTTATTATCCATATTATCCATTAATCCATTATTATCCTTGAATATTATCCATATTATCCATTACTCTATTCATCCCTTCCAATTGTATCCATTTTAGCCCTTACTCTGTCAGAGATCATGACTACTACCCCTACCTTCTCTGGATCTGCTAATGCTTAGTATATTATCCTCCAACCCTTCACCTTCACTCTATGTACATCTCTCAGTTTCAGCATGTTTCTGGTAAACAACACATTGTCAGGTCCTGGTCATGGTCATGCTTGAATTCATACCATTTACCCTCAGAATCATAGTCACTGGCTATACATTTCTATCAACTCTGTCTCCCCTCACTGTTTGTTCCTATCTTCCTTCCTTTCTGCTGTATTCCTCCTCAGACGTCCAGTTTCCCAAAGAGATAGCATAAAAATCATAGTAAAAGTAAGTCCTCCTATAGGATAGAATTTAGACATAATGCTTTGGTAAGGATCTATTATGTTGTCTCCAATAACAATATTTTGAAAGTAAAAATGGATTAACAGAAACACAAATTAGGAAGTTTTGTGCTTCCTTCCCTAACCTCCACCAATACCAAACTCCCACCAAAGAATAGGTATGGGAAATGAGTTAGCCTTAGAATCAAATAGAAGAAGCAGAATGGGCCTTTAGTAAACTAAACTGCCTTTCATGACTCTAGACTTCTTCTTAAAAACAAAAGCCTATCTTCTTAACCATAATATTCTTCTAGTGGTGGTGTAGAGCTAAGAAAAATGAAATATCTTCCCAAGAATTAATTCAAGTTTAAGGTTACCCAAAAGGCAACAGAGAGGCATAACTACCTTGCAACATTGCCAAAATTGAGTTATGCAAGATAATATGTGTTACTGAAAAAGAAGAAAGACCAGTTCTCTGAAAAGAGCAAGGGACAACTGATAGATAGCTGGCATGCTTCATTGATATCCACCCAGTGTTATAAGAGCTAAAAGGTAAATCTTTGACATACTGGATGAAGCCTTGGGGTAAGATTTTGGGGGAGAACAAGTACAAGAGTCCCACAGAAGGAAAGAGTATGGATGTCATATTCTGCACTGTTGGGAGGAGTATTCCAATCAATGAGACCATAGATTCATTGAAATATCAGTTTCAAAATAATTTCTTTTAGACTGAAGTGCTGTATGTCAATTGCAGGTCCTCTGAAAAGCTACTGTCAACTGAAATCATTATACCTCATATTCTCAGAAAGTTCCTGTTGTTAATATGCCTTACAGGTGAAATGGACCCTTATATATATATATATGTATATATATATATATATATATATATATATATATATATTTGTGTGGCATCCTCTTTTCATCCATTAAAGTGACTTTCCTAAAATACAGACCCAATATGTCACACTTCACAAATGATTGCTTCCTCTCTTGGGTAGTTGACTTGCTAGGATGCTAGAATGAGAGCTCAAATGTGTCTCTTTTTTGTTCATTTATATACAGTTCCCATTAGAGGGAGAAAAGGGACATGACTTTTATCCAGTAGTGTATTTCTGGACAATTCATAATGGATGATCACATTTCTGAGCTTTATCCCCCTCCATTTCCTTCCACTTATAAACAAGATTGAAATTTTAGGGTGTTTTTCAGTAAATATGAAGCACAGTTATTTATCTTCAAAGAGGAAATATGAAACAGTGGCAAAAACATTGGCATTAGGGAATATGGCATCTAGTCCCATATTTACCCCCACCCAATTGTTCCATCTCCTGGAGATTGGTAAATGTTGATTGATTGATTGATCGATTAGGATCACTGCATCTTTCTGGACATCACTTAACCTCACCTTGAAAATGATGGGTTTCAGCTAAATGATCCCTCAGGTCTCTAGATATTCTAATATTTTAGAATTCTTATGAAAGTTCAATTAAAAATAGTCTAAAGACAAGTTCCCTCTTTACTGTACGGGGAAAGACTGAAAAGATCAGATGCTCAAAAGGATGCATCAGTAGGTATCATCGGAAAACTGAGGCATATCTGATGAATCAACTTACCTCTCCAAATTGGCCTTCTCCAAGCTTCTCCTTGAATGTGAGGAGTTTCCTGGGAAATTCTTCCACAGCTACATCTTTTCCAGAGAGTAGATCCATGGTAACTGCAGGTACTGAGTAAGTATTGCCTCCTGTTACACCTTGCAGGTTCACAATGTCAGCTTCTGCATAGTGGGGAACACCCTCAGGGCCATTTGGCTGGACTGGCTTTACTACACCACTGCAGCCTAGACCAAAGGGAAGAGATGGAATCTGGTTCTTTGGAGTTCTCCAAAAAGGAATCATCTGAATTTAGAGTAGGGTAGACCCCCTAAAATATCAAGCAGTTTATCATAATATTATAACTCTTAGTATGATTTGACCACTATCTAATTGATAAAAGAGTCAAAATAGGAATAGGTAGTTTTCAGAGAAAGAAATCCAAGCTATCAATACCTATATAAAAATATTCTAATCCATTAATAATTAGATAAATGAAAATTAAAACAACTCTGAGGTACTACCTCATGTCTGTCATATCAACAAAGTTGAATTTGTTTTTTAAAGGAAAATGACAAATGCTGGAGGGGATATGGGAAGACAAATACATTAATGAACTTTTAGAGGAACTATCAACTGGTCTGACCATTCTAGAAAGTAATTTGGAACTGTTCCCCATGAGCTATTAAATTGTCCTAGGCCCTTTGACCCAACAAAACAATGACTAAAACTATACCCTCAAAAAAATCAAAGAGAATTAAAGGACCCATCCATACAAAAATATTTATGGTAGTTTTTTGTGGTGGCAAAGAATTGAAAACAGAGGGAATGCCACCTATTAGGGAAGAATTGAACACATTATGTAATATGAAAGCAATGGAACACTATTGTATTGTAAGACATAAGGGAAACCTGGGAAGACTTGTGTGAATTGATATAAGGTAAGATGAACAGAACAAGGAAAACAATTTATATGGTAAGAAAAATATGGTAAAAACAAGCAACTTTAAAGACTTAGAAACTTTGGTCAAAATAATCAACCACAATTCCAGAAGAATCATGATAAAATATGCTATGTACCTCCTAATAGAAAGGCAGTGGATTCAGAGTGCAGATGAAGACATATTATTGTGTTTTTTGTTGGGGACATAATCAATTTGAGAGTGTGTTTTGCTTGACTGCATGTTTGTAATAGGGGTTTTGTTTATCTTGCTTTCTCGGGGGAATAAAAGAAAGGGAAGGAGAAAATGCAGTTGAAAATGAAATTAAATTGAATTTTTTAAAACAGCATATTTTATGGAGGCAGAGGATCCTTTCTACCTTCCCCACCATCTCCTAAGGACTTGGAGCTTATTTTTGTGTGGGCAGGCTTGCAACCTGGGTGTCATCCTTCATTCCTTATTTACACTCCTCACTCTCATATATTCAATCAGTTGCCAAGTCTACTTATTTCTACTTTCTCTACATCTCTTGTATATATTCTCTCATGCAGGTGTCACCCTAGTTCAGGCCTTATCACCTTGTGCCTAGACTAGTCTACCGATTGGTCTCCTGGCCTCAAATCTCTCCCCATTTCAGTCTAGCTTCAATTCAGTTATAGAAGAGATCTTCTAAAAGGACAGGTTTGACCATGTCACCTCACCCCACTCCCTACTCCATAAACTCCTTATTAGATTGTAGACAAAAAAAAATTCAACATCTGGTATACTTTATTCACCCAAGGGGAGAGCTGGACTCCTACTTACCAGGTAATGAATGATTATTGTTGAACATGTTGGAAAAACTAGGCTACCAATCATTCCATTGGTTAAGAAGGATATGTTTCAATTCTTTTAGTCATAATAAGGCTTTCTTTGGTAACCCCTTCCCCCCATTCCTAACCTGCCTCCTCATCTCCTGGAGCAAATTCAGGGAGTTTCCGTATGAGCCGGGAAGGCTCCTGGTAGTCAGGACCAAGGGGGAAAATTCGGTCATAAGTGGAGTTGGACTCCTGCTCACTGGGTGATGAAGAATGATTATTGTTGAACATGCTGGATTCACTAGGCAGGGAAAGGCTTACAGTCATTTCATCATCTAGCATCCTCCGGGAAGCCTGCAAAAGAAAGACATACAAGAGGGCAGTGCAGGGATGACAGCAATGAAGAAGCATCTATTCCTCCCTGCCCCATACTCCCCATCCCAAACTCTTTAGTTCATATGAGCAAGAACTCAAACATAGTCTGAACCCTCTCTCCCCAATCTCGTCCCTCTCTGGTGTACTTAGCATTATCGAACTCAACTAAGACAAAATTAAGCTTCCTGAAGACAGGATCCAGATGATATTTGAACTCTGCATTCTTAACATCTAGTACACTGTCTTTCACATACTAGGTACTTTAAAAAAGTTTGTTGAAATCCTAGAGAATCAACTAAAAAGCTAGTAGAAATAATTAACAACTTTAGCAAAGTTGCAGGATACAAAATAAACCCACATAAGTCATCAGCATTTCTCTTTATCTCCAGCACATCTCAGCAGCAAGAATTAGAAAGAGAAATTCCATTTAAAATCGCCACAGACAATATAAAATACTTAGGAATCTATCTGCCAAGACAAACAGAGGAACTATATGAACACAACTACAAAACACTCTCCACACAACTAAAACTAGACCTGAGCAATTGGAAAAACATTGATTGTTCATGGGTAGGATGAGCTAACATAATGAAAATGACAACCCAACCCAAATTCATTTACTTATTTAGTGCCATACCCATTGAACTACCAAAAAACTTTTTTACTGAATTAGAAAAAAACATAACAAAGTTCATTTGGAAGAACAAAAGAGCAAGGATATCCAGGTAAATAATGAAAAAAAAATGTGAAGGAAGGTGGCCTTGCAGTCCCAGATCTCAAACTATACTATAAAGCAGTGGTCATCAAAATAATATGGTACTGGCTAAGAAACAGAAAGTAGGATCAGTGGAATAGACTTGGGGTAAGTGACCTCAGCAAGACAGTCTATGATAAGCCCAATGATCCCAGCTTTTGGGACCAAAATCCATTATTTGATAAAAAAAAAAAAAACTACTGGGAAATTTGGAAGACAGTATAGGAGAGATTAGGTTTGGATCAACATCTCACACACTACACTAAGATAAACTCAGAATGGGTGAATGACTTGAATATAAAGAAGGAAACTATAAGTAAATTAGGTGAACACAGAATAGTATACATGTCAGATCTTTGGGAAAGGAAGTATTTTAAGACCAAGCAAGAGTTAAAAAAAATTACAAAATGCAAAATAAATAATTTTGATTGCATTAAATCAGAATGTTTTTGTATAAACAAAACCAATGCAATCAAAATTAGAAGGGAAGCAACAAATTGGGAAACAATCTTCGTAACAAAAACCTCTGACAAAGGTCTAATTACTCAAATTTACAAAGAGCGAAATCAATTGTACAAAAAAATCAAGCCATTCTCCAAATGATAAATGGGCAAGGGACATGAATAGGCAACTTTCAGTTAAAGAAATCAAAACTATTAATAAGCACATGAAAAAGTGTTCTAAATCTCTTATAATCTGAGAAATGCAAATCAAAGCAAATCTGAGGTATCACCTCACCCCTAGCAGATTGGCTAAAATGACAGCAAAGGAAAGTAATGAATGCTGGAGGGGATGGGGCACAGTTGGTACATTAATGCATTGCTGGTGGAGTTGCGAATTGATCCAACCATTCTGGAGGACAATTTGGAACTATGTCCAAAGGGTGCTAAAAGACTACCAAATGTTGGCCTTCCCATCAGCACCACAGCCCTGCTGGATTTATACCCCAAAGAGATAAATAAATAAAAAGACATGTATAAGAATATTCATAGCTGCGCTCTTTGTAGTGGCAAAAAACTGGAAAATGAGGGGATGCCCTTCATTTGTGGAATGGCTGAACAAATTGTGGTATATGTTGGTGATGGAATACTATTGTGCTCAAAGGAATAATAAACTGGAGAAATTCCATGGGAACTGGAAGGACCTCCAGGAAGTGATGCAGAGTGAGAGGAGCAGAACCAGAAGAACATTGTACATAGAGACTGATACACTGTGGTACAATCGAATGTAATGGACTTCTCCATTGGTGGCAATGCAGTGATCCTGACCAACTTGGAGGAATCTATGAGAAAGAACACTATCCACATTCAGAGGAAAAACTGTGGGAGTAGAAACAAAAGGGAAACAACTGCTTGATCACATGGGTCGAGGGGGATATGACTGAGGATGTAGACTCTAAATGATCATCCTAGTGCAAACAGATACATCATGGAAATAGGTTCTGATCAAGGACACACGTAAAACCCAGTGGAGTTGTGCATCGGCTATGGGAAGGGATAGGGGGAGTGGAGGTAGGGAAAGGATATGATTCTTGTAACCAAGGAATAATGTTCTAAATTGACTAAATAAAAATTTCAAAATAAATAAATAAAGGTCATTTAAAAGATAAAAGATGTCAATAAAAATTTAGAATTAAAGGAACACGATGGCTTCAGTAATAGATTTCAGACTAACCTTGTTTTAACTTTTGACAAGATTATTAAACTGGTAATTTGAAGGAAAAACTGTTTGTTGAACCAAATTCTTATTTTACTGTAAATATTTGTATTGCTCTTTTATCCTTAAGCCTTGTTTGTGTTGGGCACTGTGTTAAACACTTTATAATTATGATCTTATCACTATAGCATGAGGAAATTAGTTACACTTTTAGTTGTGTGACTTTGGGCAAATTATTCCCCTTTAGGTATTAGTTTCTTCATCTGGAAATTGAGAAAGGAAGGCTAAATGATATTGAAGTTCCTTCTAGCAAAACTATTCTATGTTTCTGTAAATTGGGTTCTAAACCATTTACTAAGATATTCTGAAATCCTTTTCTCTACGAATGCTATCCACATCAAGAGAAAAAACCGTAGGGGTAGAAATGCAGAAGGAAAACGTGATTTATCACTAGTTTATATGGGAATATGATGTGGGGTTTTGGTTTTTAAAAGATTACTCTATTACAAAAATGATTAACATGTAAATAGGTATTGGATAACAATACATGTATAATAACCCAGTGGAATTGCTTGTCAGCTCTGGGAGGGGGGAGAGAACAGGGGAGGGAAAGAACATAAATCATGTAACCATGGAAAATACTTAATTAAATTAAAAAATAATTAATTAAATAAAACCCTTTTCTTTGGAAGTGATAGAGTAGGAAAAGTAAAGGATTTACAATGACTGCTCATGATTCACTGACCTACTGGGTTTTTGGAATCTCTGTTTATGTGAACCTGGCCATCTTTCTGGTTAGTATGGGAATTCCAAATGACTTGGTGCCCTGGACAGTGAAATGGTAAGAGTATTAGACTTACAGATTAATAATCTGGGTCTGCGTTCTATTCCCATTTCTACCACTGGCTGTGTGAAATCGGCTAAGTAATATCACCAATTTTAGTTTTTGTTCCCTCACCTGTAAAAATAATGCTACATAGTCTGCTTATCTCACAGGAGATCCAGTAAGATATGTGAAAATGCTGTGTAAATATGACATCTGCCAGTACTGAAGTCTTTCAGTCCCTAAGCAACTGTATGTAGATCATGGAAAGGGAGAGGAAGATATGATTACATTCCAATTCTGCTCTTCCTCACCTTCTCTAGCATTTTTTGCCAGAACTGCCTCCAGAGGATGATGACAATGATGGCCACAAGAATGAAGATGATGGCCACCAGGCAACCAATCAAGATGCGGGTGTTGCTGTCATCCACTTTGAGCATTGGGTCTATAGAAAGAAGATGAGAAACAGAAGGATGTGGTTACCTCCTCAGGAGAGAATCGAACCCAGAATGGATGACTGCTGAGATCCCTTCCAACTATGAGATTCAATGATGCTTGAAGAGGGTAGGAGAATATCTTCCTCACAATGATTCTAGGAGAGCCACTTAAACATCTCTTTGTTCTTTGTCTTGCTTTAACTGCTGGGTGATTCATTCCAAGTCCAAGGCTTGACCTAATTAATAAGTTCACTTTTAACTACTCCAGGCCTAGCATTAAAGGTATTTCTCCTATTGGCCTGCAGATTTGTGCTGGTACCAATATAGGTGAGATCTGTGGGTTCCAGTATACCTCAGATATAGAGCAGTTACATAGTCAGAGTGACTTTTTATCTCGTTTAGGAACATGCCAGGTTCCTCTTATGGTAAACCTGGTTACAAAATGTCTATAGATATTGGCACAGCAAAGAAGCCAGTGGGATTATCTAAGGAATTGCCCTTTTACTCCTTTTTTCCCAATGCAGTTGTTAATCTTTCTCCTCCTCTGAGAACCTACCATTAGCTTCACCTAGGATTGGTCCTTCCCTCCCTTATCTGTCTGAGATTTTTCCGTCTCTCACAGAATTGTTCCAGGGTAGGTGAAAATGTCCCCAAATTCTCCCACAATTTATGTATTCCACAGCTGGGCATTTGACCTCATTTTTTTTACAGTTCCCAGTCAGGTTTTGAATTCTCTCCAATCCTCTCAAAAGCCCTTTGCCAACAAATGTCTTCACTGGATAGATATAAACCTCTGGTTTTCTTCTTCCTCATCCCAGATCTCCTATAATCAATGCTTATGAACAATAATTATACCTACCATAAGTGGTAGGTGCCACTGAGGAGGTGGGAAGGGCTCCAGAGTTGTTGTACATTGCAGCATCTATGAAAAACAAAACAAAAATAAACTAAACAGAGTAAGACCCAGCAGAGGGGAAACTTAGCATCCTGTCAATGGGAAGGTCTGCAAATACAATGGGTCTAAGAAGACCCAGGCTCAAATCCCTCCTCTAAGACTCAGAACCTGTGTGATCATGGATTAATCACTTAACATCTCTGAGCCTTGGTTTCCTCATTTATAAAATGAAGGATTGGATTATCTGAGTTGACTTTTAGCTCTAGACCTATGATCTTATAATGACAACTAGTTGGACCACTAGGAAGTCATTGGCAGACAAACAATGGCAACAGTGGATAAGCATGGAACATGGATCTGTGTGGAACCTGGATACAAACTGTGATTTGGTAAAGTGGATGGAAAATGCAGGTAAAGAAGAAGGGGCCCAGAAAAGAAACTACCTTTTTTTACTACTATGCAGGACAGACATTTTCCAGGATTGGGCATGGTAAATAGAATATTGGATTTGGAGTCAAGAAAATCTGACTTCAAATCCTGTCTTGGATCCTTATTAGCCATGTGACTGTGGGAAAGTCACTTAACTTTATTCAGCTTCAAGTTTCTCATCTGTATGCTCCACACAGGCATATTGTGAGACACAAATGAGATGATGCACAAAAAATATTTTCAGGTCTTAAAACAATACATAGATTCCACTTAATATTAGTGTTGTTATTATTATTATTATCAAAGAAAATATGTGAAAAGAATAAGACTACTTTTAATTACATTGACTCCTTTTCTAAGTTAAATTGTATGTAATATTTATTGCATGGCCTTAGAGAAGGCCCCGAATTGCAGGTGCCAGGTTGATAATGGCAATTACATTTTTTCCAAGTGGAATGTCTTATAAAAGTGAATAGAAATGAGAAATATACTTCTTATGACATATACAAGTTCATTTGGTTGAGACACTCCTGGTTGGCCAACCCATCCAATCCAATTTTTCCACTCCCTTTTAACATCACATTTTAAGGAAAAGCAAGAACTTCAGACCACAGGACATGAAAAGAAAATTGTCCAAATTTTAGAAAACAAAAAAGTAGAGGGAAAGTAAAGCTTGGAAACTGTATTCCAAGAATTTTGACTCCTAGAAAAATTCTAAAGCTCATCTTGTCTAGAAAATTGTCTAGGCACATGTAAAACCCAGAGGAGTTGCTCATTGGCTATGTGAGTGGGGTGGAGGAGGGAAAGGAAAGAACATGAATCATGTAACCATGGAAAAATATAATTAATGAATGAATTAAATAAAAAATTTCAAATAAAAAAATAAATCCAATTACAAAAAAGAAAATTGTCTACAAAAAAAGTTGATCACAAAGTCAGCATGTTACCATCAAAAAAAGGTCATGCAGTGTTAACCTCATTTGCTTTTTAGGATAGGTTTTTATTTTTGCTTTTTTTTTTATTTTTATTGATATATTGTTGTTGTTCAGTCATGTTCAACCCTTCATGACCCCATTGAGGTTTTGTTGGACAAAATATACTGAAGTTGTTTGCCATTTCCTTCTACAGATTGTTTTATAGATGACAAAACTGAGGCAA
Source organism: Monodelphis domestica (assembly GCF_027887165.1). Classification (NCBI taxonomy): domain Eukaryota; kingdom Metazoa; phylum Chordata; class Mammalia; order Didelphimorphia; family Didelphidae; genus Monodelphis; species Monodelphis domestica. The sequence goes on along the minus strand of NC_077228.1, from coordinate 56,149,322 downwards.
ATAGAGCTAAGTGTCTTGCCCAGGTCACACATCTGAGGCTAGATTGGAATTCAGAAAAGTGAGTCTTGCTGACTCATCCCTAATACTGTGTTCACTGTACCACCTCGTTACCCATTTATAGATTAGGGGAATTCTATCAGTATAGTTGATGTAATTTTAGCAGAGCATTTGATAAAGTGTCTCCTGTTATTATAGTAGAAAAGATAAATAGGTTCAGGTTGGACAATTATACTACCATTTTAGGAAAATTAAGGTCTGATTAAGGAACTGGGCTCAAAGAGTAGTCATTAATGTTTCAAAGACATTTTGGCAATTTGACATTAGTAAAAAGGCTCCTGAGATCTGTGCCTAACCCCAGCCTATTAAGCAATTTTATCAATGACATGGATAATGAAATAGGTGATTTGTTGAGTAAGTTTGCAAACAATGCAAAGCTGTGATTAAACATGTAATATAGCCAATGGGCTGGAACATTAGGCTGAATCTAAGACAATTTAATTCAATCATTGTGTTACATCTCCTCTGGTCACTTATTTATCAGAGACTAACCATGTCGCTCTCCACGTTCATGGTCCTCTGCCCATTGATAAGAAACTGACTAGCTTAAAACTGCAGTAAGACTTTTGGAATCCTTCATATAGTAATTTATACGAAAAACTCTAGAACTTCCATTTGATCAAAAGTTCAGTTTGATTCAATAATTGGATATGTTTACCTAAGAAAGTTAATCTTAGACTATAATGAGAAACACAGCATCTACGATTATTCAGGAAGTGACAATCTTGCCTTAGCCAAGCATCATCAGATCATATTTAAACACCACATTTTACCAAGGATTTTAACAATTAAGGGCACTCACAAGATGTCAGGTAAGATGGAAAAAGACCTAAAGATTATGTCAAATTTCAAAGGAGGACTTATGTTAACAACAACAAAGCTATCTACCTCCAGTGAGAGAAAGGATTAAGTCTGAGTGCAGATTGAAGAATATTTTTTCACTTTATTTTCTTGATTTTCTTTTCTTTCAAATGGCTAACATGGAAATATGATTTACATGATTTCATCTGTTTAACTGATATCTTATTGCTTGCCTTTACAGTGAGTTGGGGGAACTAGAGGGAAGGAGAAAATCTGGAACTCAACATTTTTAAAAGAATGTTAACATTTTTTAAAAAGATAATTGGAAATATGGGAAATATTTAGCAAAAGAAATTAAGCTACAGTAAAACATTTTAAAAAGGAAAAAAGATGATATCAAAGAAGTATGTTATACCTGGAGAAGAAAAGGTTTAATGGAGACACGACTGTGTTATCTTCAAGTATTGAAGAACCGTTGTTTGGAAAAGTTACTAGATTTTTTTTCTGTGCTGAGGGCAGAATTTTGAGCCAAGAGTAGCAATTGAAAAGATTTACATTTTATCCAAGGAAAAGTTTACTCATAGTAAGTGTGATCTGATGGTGGAAGAAGCTGCCATGGGACGTATCCATTGCCTTTTAGTGGAAGACTGTATAACAATAAGCTGCATACATTATAGAGTGGATTCTCATTTGGGAAAATGATTCCTTACTGTGCAACCCCTGCCAGTCACCTGCACTGAATCTATAGATCTGTCTGGTCTCTAAGTCCAAGCCATCCTCATCTGGTCATTCCCACCAGTGGCTGAGTCCCGATCATATGTCCCGATCATATTTTATTTTTCTTATCCAAATCCTGAAGAACCTTTTTTGATAGTCCAGTTCACTGTGATCTCTTCCTCCTCTTAACTCTTATGGTTCATTGGGTACTTAGTATATATTTTAATATAGAATGAAAAAGAGGAGGAATTATTTTGCTTTCATCTTTGCAAACCCACCAAATAGAATAGTGCCTTGCATGTAGTAGGCATTTAATAACTAATTGGTAATTAGATGTCTTTTGCTCTTCATTAGATTATACATAAATAATGACCATATTTCATATTTCTTTTGATTTTTCAGTGCCTCGTCATAGATGGTGGTTAATAAATATTTGTTGTTGTTATTGTTGATGATAATAATGATGATGAGGAGGAGGAGACAGAAAAAAAGGTATAATAATCCTAGGGATGTACCAAAACCAGAATGATTTGATTCAGAAGAGTCAATTTTTAAATTGTCAGTGTGAGCATTTACAGTTTGGAAATAGCAAATGCTACAAAATTGGGCTTGATTTTTTGTTGATTTTTAAATTTTAAGATTAAATGAAGGAGAAAATGTTAATAATGAAGATTAAACTTGAAAGGGTGTCATGCATACATTTTTTCCCTCTGATGAACTGGTTGTTAAACATTTACCAGCATACCATTGCATAAATGGGTTACATATGCTGACTCATCTTTGGTTCACTGATGGGTTACATTCTCTCTGGCCACTTGGTAGCCAGAGAATATTTACTATAATTCTCTGCTTTCACATTCTCTAGATCCATTGATCAGAAAAAGTCTTTTAAATTCACCACCCTGAGCTGCCCATCAGCCCGGAGCCCCCAAATCCTGTGATGTGCCCATCACCATCCTTTTCCTTTTCCACCCTCCTCCCTTCAATATGTCTCTCTTCTTCAAATGGGTACCTGATTGAAAGGTGATCTCACTGAACATCATCCAGGTATCAGCAAAATGGAATTGGCACTTGATGGCACTGGCCATTCGGTGAAGAAGGGGCACTGTGACAAAGCGAGCGCTAGGGTTGACATCATCCAGGACTGGTAGGAAGGAGACAGCATTGGGTTCCCATTCATTGGACTCCGAACGGAAGTAGCAATGAACCTCTTTAAAGATCTTCACCCCCTTAGCAAACATGTTGTTGCAGTGAACCTGGCAAGGAGGAGGGAGATCCATGGGTGAGTATGTCCATTATAATTTATATCTGACGGCTTGGGGAATCAATGCCTGGCTATCACCCTAGAACACTTAAAGATTTTCTCCCAATGCAGAATCCACATGAACATGGTCCATTTTATCTTATCAATTCTCCCTTACAAGAACCTTAAAAATAATCCTGTTAATCTTGGATTATATCTTGGAGAGATATGGAAGACTGAAAAAGGGAAAGTGCTATGTATAATCTGGGAAGTCACAGAGATGGTGATGGAGAAAATAGGGCAGTCAATCCTTTCACCACTCCTCGCCACCACTCCCCAAAATGTATTATCTCCTCCATTAGGGCAAGGGCTATCATGCTTTTGTATTTGTATACCTGGCAGCAAGATGCTTTATTGTGTAGTTGTTTCAGTCATATTGGACTCTTCATGACCCCATGTGGCATTTTCTTAGCAAAGATATTAAAGTAGTTTGCCATTTCCTTCTCCAGTTCATTTTACACATGAGGAAACTGAGGCAAACAGAGTTAAGGGTCTTGCCCAGGGTCACCCAGATAGTCAGTATCTGAAGCCATATTTGAACTCATGAACATGAGCCTTCCTGATCAGGCCTGCCACACTATCCATTGAGCCATCTGGAACACTGGAACAAAGGAATGAACACCAGATTTGGAATCAGGAGACTGATTCAAATCTCAACTCATCTACTAACTATCACAGTTTTTTACTCTTCATCTCTCTCACACTTAGTTCATTCCTCTGGAAAATAAGGTGGAGAAAAGGGAAACAAATTATCTCTAGGTTCCTTTCCAACTGGAAAATCAGATGATTTCTAAGAATAGTGATGGATACATAGAAATAGATTGCCTACAAAATGGTAACCAAATAAAGATCCCCAGAGGACTAGTAGCAAAGTTCCATCAAATAGCTAGTATAACAAGCTTGATGTTCAGGCCTTCTTCTGTTTTCACAAAGACTATTGTCATCATTTCCTAAGTAGTCTTCTTGCCTCCAAGATAACCTTTCTTACCACAACCAAAGCAATTTTCCTAATGTACTCTTCCACTCAAAAGTGTTGAGCTGCTCCTTTTTCAGTGGCTACTGGTGTTCCTGGCATTCAAGGTCCTCAAAAGTTTGACTTCATCCTACCTCTTTAGGGTCGTCTTGTCCCATTCCCCTTCACATAATCAATATTCCTGCTATCTTGAACTACTCTTACCATACCTTTTCCTATCTCTGACTTTGCTATCTTCTACCTTTGCCATTTTGGTGACCTGTCTTCTATGACTGAAATGGGTACTCTTCCCCTCTTCATCTGGTGACACCTCTCCAATCCCTTAAGTTCCAACTTAGCCCTTGCTTCCTCCATTGACTCTTTCCTGACCTTGTCTCTTCCCTACATTAGTCAAAGTCATCTTTTTCTTCTTCAATGCTCTCTCCATCGAATTTGTCTCACTCATTCCTGGAGAGCCAACCTTGGAGCCAGGAAGACCTGAGATCCAGCTCTCCCATGTACCATGGATGGGTTTTGTTGCCTTATACAAGTCATTTGTGCTTTGGGTGATCCTCTAAGACTGTAGGGAAATGCAAAGACAGGGAGCTCCCCAAACTGAGAGTTCTTTATACTATTGAAAAGAGGTGACAGAACTAGGTCTAGCTGGTCTCTCACCTGTATGTAACACAGGCTGGTCTTGTACATCTAGCTGAGGTAACAAGGAAACCTACATCCTCTACCACATGACTGCCTGAGTGTTTGAAACTCCCAAGACTGAGAGGACAGTTCCTTTTCTACCATCCTTTTTTGGGGGAAGGAGATGAGGGAGGAAGGGAGGTGACAGCTCTTATCTGCCAAATACAGAGGGTGAAGATTCCAGATCTCTTATAGAAATGAATTGAATCAGTGAAAGGGGAAGGATTTCCTTCCTCCTACTCTCACTTTTATCCTGGCTCTAAAAAACAGGCCTGAAGGTATTTGTTTCCATTATATTTGTTTGCTTTCTTCATTTTGAGGTACTGGAGGTGATCCCTAAAGCAATTCCAGCCCAAGTGACCTGGAAACCAGGATTTCAGGGAGAGTGACTGCTAGTCAAGCCTGCATGGAAGCCCTAAAAAGCCAGGATGCCTGGCCCTTGAATGGGAGAGGGTTTCTGGCTTTGGAACTGGGATTGTGCTCTATGGGGACTGTGCTAAGCTATGAATCTAATATTCTTTCCTTCCCCAAAGACTGAAGAGGCACAGGGAAGGAGAGGGACCATACTTCTCGCATGTTGAAGGAGTAAGTTTATATATTTGTAATGATGCCCTTTCAGGCTAAATATTTCTGTGTAGAAACTAATGTGACTATTAGCAGCTAAATGGAATAGTAATTCAGGGGATCCCCATGACAATGGGAAGCAACACCATTGGTGGTGGCAAGAGCCCTTTGCAAAGAAATTAGATGCCCTTAACCCCCGTAAGGGTCCTGGAAAGTCCCGAGAGTAAGGGTACAAAGGTAAAAAATAACTTATCTAGCCTTTGGGCCAGGGAAGTAAGTGTATGTTACATGGATCCTTTGTGGCTGTTCAGCTGTGTCAAACCTTTCATGTCCCCGTGGACAATACTGCATCAATACCACCCATGGGGTTTTCTTGACGAACATACTGGAGTGGTTGTCATTTCCTTCTCTAGTGGATTAAGATAAACAGAGGTTACATGACTTTCCCACGGTCACACACTTAGTGCCACTTCACCTCTGTCTCAGTTTCCTACCCCCGGTTTGCCTCGGTTCCTCATCTAGAAAATAAGCTGGAGAAAGAAATAACAAAATACTCCAGTCTCTTTGCCAAGAAAACCCCAAATGGGATCACAAAAGAGTCAGACATGACGAAATAACAGCAAAAACACCTCCCAGAGCTGTGGTGAAGATCAAATGAGATAATATTTGTAAAGTACCTTCCATAGTACCTGGCACATAGGATGCAGTTAAAAAAATGTCTTTCCTTCCTTCCTTCAGAGAGCCAATAAACCAAGTGGAGTCAGAGGACTTTGGTTCCAGTCCTACTTCTGACATTAATTACTTACATGTCCTTAGACAATCAATGAATCTGCCTAGACCTCAGTTTCCTCCTATCTAAAATGAAAGAGTTAGATAGATCCCTGTAGGGGCTAGATCTATGCTATTACCAAGTTTTCTAGTTTCCTTTTGGTTTTTCTCCAGCTGTTCCATTGATGAAAGCATGCATTAACACCTTTGTTGGGAAAAATCGGCTGCTTTCATTTACTGAGCATGAGTTAATGGGACAAAGCTTTAAAAGAGCGAAAGAAAATCGAAAGATACCATTCACAGCTACAATAATCTTCTCAGATGGTTTTGAAATCTGTAGAATGAGAAAAGTGGCCTGTGGGGAAGGTGATAATCTTTTCCACAGATGTTTTGAGGAATTTTTCTGGAATGCAAATAAACAGCCTAGAATGTCATTCACATATGTATACACTCATCCTAGACATTTGCTGGGTCTTTCACTACTTTCTGGAAGATACTAGTTCTCAGCACTTGGACAGGCCCTCATCTGGTCATTTGCACATAGTCACACCATATGGCCCTTAATGAGTGGTTTAAAGGGATTAACACTGGATTTGAAGGTAGAAAAGGTTGCCTGGGTTCAGATCCTGTCCCCTCTCTGTGTCCCTGGGCAAATCATTGTGAATCTCTCTGACCTGTTTCCTCAGCTTTAAAATTGTGGCAATACTTGTGCTACTTATTTCCCAGTCTTGTTGTGAGAAAAGGTTCTTATAAACTCTAAAACCATTATAGAAAAAAAAAAGTATGTTTACAATATGAGGCAGTGTATAAAGTATCATGATGAATTTTTAAAGAAACATATTTCCAAAGTCATTTAAATTCTCCAGTCCCGTTGGGTCATCTGTTAAACAACTGGCTTGATACTTCTGTGAACCTTTTTAATGGGTTTTGTCTTTCAAAGTACTCCTAAATAAATAGAGGCCATACTAAACCTTCATATGCTCACAAAAAAAAAATTGGACTAGATGATATCTATCTAATATCTCTTTTAACTTCAATATTTAAAAGATATTTCAATAATTCTACAATAAATGGCTTTGGCACCCAAGTACTTGAGACTCAGAGAGAAAGATGAATTGGTGCCTGATCTTAAGAAATTACATTTTAACTAGGGGTATTCAACAAGTACATGGGTAATTAGAGAGATGTTACTGAGTAGTGGGAAGCTGGAGAGAGATTAATCAGGAAAATAATGATGTTGGATAAAATCAAGGAGAGAGAGAGCTGGGGGAGAGGGCAGTGATCAGTGAGAAAGTAAAGGCTTCATGAAGGAGGTTGTATCTGAGCTTCACCTTAAAGGCCAGGATTTTGAAAGGTAAAGATAAGTTGGAAATGGCACATTGCTGGCATGAAGATGCTTTGGGTGGGTGCATGGTGGCCAAAGATGGCAGACTGAGGTAAGGGAACAGCTTGTGGTCTAATTGAGCTAGAATGTGTAGTGCAACTGACTTTCTGGGAAAAGTGCACATAAAACATATTTTAAGTTTAATTGATATTAATATTTTTCCATCACTTTCTTGAGTCTAGGCAATCAACAAAATAATAAATCAAGTCCTGATTTGTCTGTTGTGTTTGCCAATTTTTAAAGTGTAAGTGCTCACACTGAAATTTTAACAGTCAAAAACTGGTACAAATTGGCTCCAGCTCACCTCTGAATGCACGAGAGAGAATAACATGGAATCAGGCCAAAAAGGTAGATTTGAGACAGATTATAGAGGATCATTAACGCTAGACTAAAGATATTTAATTTTATACTCAGGGCAATAGGGAGCACCTGAAGGTGTTTGAATTTTAAGTAATAAAATCAGACCTGCTAAAGAAGATTATTTTGGGAGCTCTGTGAAGGATGAATTGGAAAGAGTAGGGATAATTGCAAGACCTATGAGGAAGTTATTTCAAGAATCTGTGGGAGAATTGATCAAGGTTTGACAGTTGTGTACTTAACAGAAAAAGACAAGTTTGAAAGAGAGGCACCATTTAGAGAAGATGTAAGTTATGTATTAAATGTTCTGAATTTCAGACATCTAAGTAGAAATGCCTAGCAAACCTTTGAAGATGCAGGACTAGCATTCAGGATAATAATAATAACAACTAATATTATATAATTCCTACTGTGTGCCAGGTACTGTAATAAATGCTCTACAAATATCATCTTATTTGAAATTCACAACAATTCCACTAGGCACTATTATTATTCTCATTTTTAAAAAACAGATGGAGAAACTGAGACAAACAGAGGTTAAGTGACTTGCCCAGGAACACATAGGTAGCCAAGTGTCTGGGGTAAGATTTGAACTTATGAGTTCCTGACTCCAGGATCAGTGCTCCATGCACTATGGTGCCATCTAACTGCCCCCAGGTGAGTAATCAGTGCTGGATTTACAGATTTGGGAGTCATCTATGTAGAAATAATAGTTCTTTTTGATTCCTCCACAAGAATAAATGACAGTATAAGAAGAGAAGAGAAATAAGGATAGATCTTTGAGGGGCACTCAGGCTAAATAAAAAGGAAAGAGATGCTGAATTAGAATAGGTAACTAATGTAATAAAAAGATAATCTGAGGAGATATTTCTAATTGTAATAATTAAGATACTTTGGCTTAACTAGAGAGCTACTAGGGGAAACCTCAGGGTACCTAGTTATAATGGAGAGAGATATTTCTGAGAGATAGAGAGATACTACTAGAGGGGATACTCTGGGGTTGCCTATTGATCACTACTGATGGCTAATAAATCAAGATATTTCCTACCCTCCACCCTTCACCTCCCAGTTTTCCACCCATACCCTCCTTCCTCCCTTCTCCTCCCCCCCCCCCTGTTAGTCAGCCACTTTTCTATGTAACTCAAAGGTGAATTGTGAGGTTTAGAGAAGATACTCTTGTTCTCTTTCTCAGGTAAGGAGGTTTATTGGGAAATATAGGACAGGATGGAAGATGAGATAAGAGGGATAGGATTGTTCCTAGTCTATAAGGAGGGTTAGGAGGATTTTGGGAAATGTCAGTCCTGTCACAACTGTGACACAAAAGTCTGTCAGGGAGATGAAGGACAACTGTTTAATCTTCTTTCTTCTTCCTTCAAACTCAGATCTCAAATATACCATCAGTTCTTCATACTCTAAGCTACCAACAAAAGTTAATTTCTTCTCAGCCTAGTTCCAGAAGCTCCCCAAGGGTCCTTCAGCCCAGGACAGAAGCTAACAGAGGTCCAGTTCAGAGCTTCTTCCCTCTTCAGCCTGGCTCGACTCCAACTGTCTTTCCTGGGAACATTCTGTTTGGAATGTTCACCTTGGTTGGCAGATGAGGTCCCTCACTTTCTGTCTTGCATGCATGACACACTAAAAAGGAGTAATCCCACAGGTAGGAAACCCAGAGAGGGATATGTCATAGAAACTAAAGAAAAAGAAAGGATCAACAATATCAAAAGCTAAAGAAAAGTAAAGAAGGGCAGAGGGGGTGAAAGAAAAAGAGATGGACAGAGGCAGAGAGACAGACAGAAGCAAAGAGAAAATACATAAATATACTGTGTGTCTGTGAGAGAGAAACAGAAATAGAGACAGAGAAGGAGAGAGACACAGAGAGAGAGACAGAGAGATAGAGAGACAGAGAGAGACAGAGGGAGAGACAGAGACAGAGAATATTCCAGTTGGGAAAAGTTCAACATCTGGAGCAAGGAAGATGGGTGAAACATGTAGAATCTTTGAGGTATAGATTTAGAACGATGAAGGTGCTGTGAGTTTCAGTCACAGTGGATTTTAAGCCAGGAATTGAAGCATCAAACCCTGGCTGGATTTGTGACTGTGGGCAGGTCACAACCTCTGTGGGCCTCAGTTTCTTCATTTGTCAAATGAAAGACTTGGACTGAATTTTTTAAAGCCCTTTTTAGCTCCAAGTATTCGATCATGTGATCCTAAAATGCTCACAACAAAATGAGTTTTAAAGTGAGGATATAAATTTGACTTATGATTCCAAATCCAATGTATTTTTTCCTGTTTTACCTCCTATCTCTCTAAAATAAATCCCAGTTAGTCAGAGTGCCCTTTGTGTCAAGATGCCGCTCCATTTTCCACCCATCCCATGAATGGGATTAGCTCCTCTCTTTCTGCCTTCTCTTCTTCATTAGTTTAGAAAAATAGTTTATATTTACTCAAAATAATCTCAGTCAGATAGGAATCTATTCCATTTCTTCCTCATCCCTTTAGGGTCTAGGGCCATTTCTCAACCCTCTTGGAAAAGCTCCCCCAAAGTCCAATGGCCACTGACCTTCATGGTGGTGAAATTCCTAATCCGGTCAAATTCAAACATGATCTCAATGTAACCATTGATGGCACTTTCATTCCTCCAGCCCACATAATCATAACCAGGCCAAACGTGGTACTCATGGGTCTGGGTGAAGTCATCCAAGCCAGAGACCCCATCTGTCAGTTGTCCCAGACCTTCTGTCATGCTGGCCAGCCCAAGAGAGTAGGGGAAAAAGAGAGGAGAGCCTGGAGTTAATACCACATTCATTGAATCATTCCTCACACAAATATTATAACACAACAAAGTTTCTCCAATAATCTCAAGAATGGAGAGTTGAGAGTTGTAAATTTCTCAAGAACGTTTAAAAAAAGAACTTGTTTTTACAATAATGAGTCATATATTTGTTGGATATGGAGGCATTCCAGATAATTGAATTTTCCAGATAAATAAAGCTTGCCCTTTCAAGCAGAACATTTCTTTCAAAAATTTAACTCTTACGAAGTTAAGGCACTGTAAGGTCAACACACAGAGAGATGAACATAGGTATTGTTTTATGGTTTTATGGTTATGGTTATGCTCATACAAAAAAAATCCTTCCACTGCTATCTTGGGAAGTGGCAAATTCATGGTAAAAGGGGAGCTGATATGAATGCTTTGGGAGGTGCGGAAACTGGTTGTGGTTGGGAACAGTGGATACAAGTGTTCAGATATAGTCTCTGATGCTTGCTACCTGGGTGACCTTAGAGAAATCACTTTGAACACTCATCTTCTTTGCCCTCAATTTCTTCTTCTGTAAAATGGGGGTTTACCGTCTCTAGATTTGTGATCCACTACTGCTATGAATTTAGTACTTGGTACTACAAGAGACTGGAGCGAGTTGATGGAGAGTCTAAGGAAGGTGGATCAATAAGGTTTCTAGTGGCGCCTGTACCCTTGGTCTTTAATACCCTCATCATGTGCCATCATTGCAGTGGGTCAGGGAGCATTCACAGGTGTACATGTGGATTGGGTTTCAAAGTACGTGCTACTCTAATCCCCAACCCTACATGATGTCCAAATATCAGACTTGAGGGAGCAAGTGCTGAAAAAGCTGTAAGTCAGATTTGGTCCAATGGTATCTCTATGTATTGTTCTGGCTGAGCTTGCTTCCTGAAAGAGGACTCTCAGGGGACACTGGGCATAGGTGGCTTTAGGTAGAAATCGTTCTCAGCTGGTCTATATACTTCCTTGTCCTTTAAGCAGCATACAGGAAGTATTATTTGGTCTTTTTGATGATTCAGGGTCATATTCGGATGTGTAAGACCTATTACCCCATTTTCAACAGCCTCCGGCTGCTCTTGGTGATGCTGTTGCTACATTTTCCCATCAGATATAATTTCTCAGTGTGTCAATGTTGAAGCAGATGGCTTTTCCCTTTTCCCCTAGATTTCTTTCCTCTCTTCCTCCCCCTCCCACTCCCTAATGCACTCACACACCAGCTCCCTGTGCCCTTAGGTCTAATCTATAAGAACTAAAAGGGAAAAGCCTTGTGCCCTCTTCACCTAGCACAATGTTTAGTATGTGGTAGATGTTTAATAAATGCTTGTTGAATGAATGCAAAACTGCCATTATTAAATCAGAAGCCTATGCAATTCTCAGTCAATAGATTTCTGGAAGAGTGATTCTAACCCTTTATTGTGAGATGAAGTGTTTGGCTTTGTGACACCTCATATTGGCGCTGGGAAATGTCTGCTTAGTTTTGAATTTTTTTTAACAAGTCATATCTAAATTCAACCAGAGAGACAGCTAAGTAGCTAAGCAGATGACCTCTTAGAGATGGGAGCTGGTTTCAAATCTGGCCTCAGACACATCCTAGCTGTGTGATCTTGGGCAAGTCACTGAAAGTCAGCTGCCTGGCCTTACTCATCTACCTTGGAACCAATACTTAGTATCCATTCTGAGACAAAAGATAAGGGTTAAAATAAATAAATTCAACCAGAACATCAAGAAAACTCATTCCAAAAATGTATAGCCTGGATACACTGACGTATACATATTTGTTATGGATAGGGGTGTTTAGGACAGACTGGGTCACCCCTTCTTTTTTTAAAGAAGATGATATCAAAGTGGCAGAAAAAGAAGAGGAAAACTAAATTCTTATTTTCAAGTTTCTCCTTCCTCTTCGGTCTCTAAACATTGTACTCACAGAAGGAATAGCATGAACACCACAAATGAAAAGCGCTAAGAGAATAACATGTCATTCACAATGAATACATTCCAATTTCAGACCCTGCATATGGATCACCAAGGAAAATTTGTGAAAATATGATTTAAAAATCTTTTTCACTTGGGTCAGAATCAAATCAGTGCAATAATTTATAAGACCCTAAATCTGATTCTCTCTGAGCCTAGGACACTTGAATATGATTACTCTTGCATATGATTGAAGACAATGATGCCAGGGAAAAGCCCACAAATGTGGTAAAGAAAAATGACTCAGTAAATGGAAAGGAAGTGCTTTGGATGAGTTGGCTCATCAAAGCATCATACAGAGATGACAACTAAGTGGCTTCCTGCCCACCCCTATCCCGGTGGGAGCTCCTAAATATTGTTCTCTCCTCCACACTCAGATTCATCCTTCCACATCTGCCCCTCTCAATCTTTTCTGAGTTTCTGTCTTCATTTATTCTGGTCCATTCTACATTAACCTGTAATGTTCATTCATGGCTAATTTTCTTGTCTAGAATTAGCAATGCTTCTTATGAAAAAAAAAACAATAACAAAGGATTCCATTACGTATCACACCAACCATTCCATCAGAAATTACAAATAGGAGGAATTCTCAGTGACACGAGAAAACTGTACAAGCTTTCATAAGATCATAAAATTAGAACTGAAAGGGGCTTTGGAGGCCATTTGGTCAAACCCCTAAATTTTACAGGTAAGAAACCTAAATGGAGGGGAATTAAGAGCTCAGATCGCATAGGAAGTTGGGAACTAGGCAGGGATTTGAACCTTCCAGTTCCTCTGACTCCAAATTCAGCTCTTTCACTTTGCCTCACTCCTTGTGTGATACAGAGCAAAATAAGCAGAATCTGTAATATCTACAAAATTATTTAAATAATATGAAGTAGAACAACACTACAAATCACCCTAACTCAGATTAATACAATGACCAATTTTAGTTCCAGAGGATAAACAATTAAACAGATCTCTTTTCTTCCTCTTCTCAATAGTCAGGGGGCAGGAGACAAGCCATTCTTAATGCTACATCCTCTGATGGTAAAGGTCTTTTTATCTCTTAGTTTTGCTTAATTATTTTTTCTTGAACAAAAAAAAAATTCAGAAGAGGAATATAACATGAAAAAAATATCACAATATAAAAAAGCAGCAATAAAACTTAGAAATAACAAAAATAAACTGACACATGCTCAATAAATTTCCAACATAAAATTGGTAAAAGGACAGCCACCACGTTAGATGATAGTCAGGACCCAAAAAGGTCTTAATAAACTGGGGTCAGCAAATTATAGGCTGAAGGCCAAATCTAGCCTGTTTTTGAGCTTCTCATGAACTAAGAATGGTTTTTACATTTTAAGACACAGTAAAACTTTATTTAAAAAGTAAAAACAATTCTTCATTTATGAGACCATACCAAAACTAGCCAAAACAGACAGTAGTTTGCTGACCAGAAAGTAAGAGTCTTGGGCTAAATCTTCTTTTAAAAAATGAAAGACAATATAGATATATGTGAAGTCCTTCCCTTGGGTTGAAAAAAAATCAGTTCCACAAGTATAGGATGGAAAAGAGTTGGTTAACCATCAATTTGTCTGAAAAAATGAAGTGGACTACAAATGTGATATGAGTCAACATCATATTTATGTTCAAAAGGCTGATTTGCTCTTATGCATACAAGGGAAGTAATAGTTCTTTGGTACTCTTTGTGCCTGATTTTTAGAGCCACACTGATGAGCTGAAGAGTATTCATAAGAGGATAAATTGAATAATAGAGAATCATGCATACTGATTGAAGAAACTGGTGATACTTAATCAGGAAAGGGGAAGGCCTCAAGGGATCATGAAATCTGTCTTGAAATATTTTGAAAGTTAAATTTGGAATGGGGTCAGAGAGTTCTAAATGCCTTGCTCATGGTCTCAAAAGTTAATGGCTTTCAGTTAGACCAATAATTCTTAAATTATTTCTCCTTGATCTATTTTCTAGGTCAGTTGTTTTTCCTGAGATATTTTACATTTTCTTCTATTTTTTTTCAGTCTTTTGGCTTTATTTTTATTGTTTCTTGTTGTCTCATAGAGTCATTAGCTTCCACATGACCAATTCTAATTTTCAAGAAGTTATTTTCTTTTCTTTTTTTTTAAACCCTTACCTTCCGACTTGGAGTCAATACCGTGTATTGACTCCAAGGCAGAAGAGTAGTAAGGGCTGGGCAATGGGGGTCAAGTGATTTTCCCAGGGTCACACAGCTGGGAAGTGTCTGAGGCCAGATTTGAACCTAGGACCTCCCCTCTCTAGGCCTGGCTCTCAATCCACTGAACTACCCAGCTGCCCCCAAGAAGTTATTTTCTTTAGTACTTTCTTGTATCTCTTTTACCATTTGACCAATTTTTATTTTCTCTAGAATTTTTTGTACCTCTTTTATCATGTTCTTAATTCTCTTTTTATAATTTTCTTATATAACTCATTTCTTTTCCCAATTTTTTTCTCTACTGGCTTTATTTTGTTTTTAAAATAATCTTTTTGTTCTCTCTCTCTCTCTTTCTCTCTCTCTCTCTCTCTGTCTTTCTGTCTGTCTGTCTCTCTCTCTCTTTCTTTCACTCTTCTGAGAATTCTTATTCAAATTGTATCCAATCTGCATTTCTTCCCCCTTTGGGGCTTTGCTTATAGATGTTTTCGAGTCATTATCTTCTTCTTAAATTTGTGTCTTGAGATTCTCTGTTGCCATTGTAGCATTTTATGGTCAGGTTCTTTTTGTTGTTGCTGCTTGCTCATTTTTTCAGGCTGCTTCATAATTTTGGGTTTTATATTAAAGTTGAGCTCTGCTCACCTCTATGGAAGGTGAGGATAGAGAGGGAAATGACTGAACTGAGCTTATGTCTTCTGTTCTGTTGCTTCATAGCTCACTCTGGAGGCCCTTAAGTTTTTGGTGCTTCCAAAGTAAATCCAAAGATCCACAGGGAGGTCTGTTCATTACCTTCCTGATCTGAACTCTAGTCTTTGCACAGGTAGAGCTCATGATTCCTCATGACCTCAAGTATTCCTCTCTGCCCTTAAATTGTGCCCAGAACTGGGTAATGGACACACAGCTGCCAAATGGCATTCTATCCTGTACCCTATGCTAGTACAGGGGACTCCTAGGTTCTCTTTCTGCCTAGTTTTCAGTCCCCTCCCCATCATCCCTGGGGGCAGGACTGCACCCAGTGCCAATACCACCATAGCCCATTGGAGGTACCATTTCTATTGTACCACAATCAGTCCTAATCCCAATGGCTATTGACCTCTCCTTCTGAGGTTTTCCTAAGTTTCTCTGGGTTAGAAAAATAATTGCTATAACTTTTCTGCTCAGAACTCAGGGTGGCACATTTTATGTGTTTGCTGGTGAAGAGATTTTGGGAAACTCTTGGCAGTTGCAACTTTTCATTCCACCATCTTGACTCTTTCTTCAGCTTCATGTTCACCTAGGTAATCAGTGTCAAAGCCAGGAGTCAAACCCAGGGCTCCTGACTCAAAGCCTACCATTTCTTCCCTACATCAAAGCTACACATAACTTGGCACTTTGAACAGTGTTAGGTACATAATGAACATTCAATGAATATTGACTGAAAGAACTGATAGAGTCTGATTGCTGATTAAACCACACTATTTTCACTATATTTTCTTCATGGTTGTTTAAAAAATATGTGTCATCTTTCACAATATGACCAATATGGAAATGGTTTGCATAATGTCGTATGTATAATCTATAAAATTGCTTACCATCTCAGGGAGGAGAGAGGGGAAGGGGAAAAGGAGAGAATTTGGAATGCAAAATTTTAGAAAATTGATGTTAAAAATGTCTATGTATAATTGGGGAAAATTAAATATTGAAAAAAATTTAAAAAAATAAAAGGGGATAGAATTTCAAAACCAAAGTGCAAGCCCATATTTTATATATCTCAATAAAATGTAGATAAGTATAAAAATTAATACTAGTTGATCGATACATCCCCAGTTCTTGTAACTTTGCTTCTATCTGGTCATTGCCTCATTTTTTTTTCAAAGTTCCCTGGAATTTACCTGTACCCAACAGCTCCATCATAGACAGAATCATTCAGGTAAATGATGGAACCTCCAGGGAGTACAAATTGCTGTCCAGCTGGAGCATTGTAAGACACCAATCCATCTGTTGAGGGAAACAAAGTGGTATCACTACCTTGAGGAAAAAGTTCATACTAGTATCCATCTCTTAACATTTATACTAGGCTTTGTGTTTAGAAAGTGCTTTCACAAAATTCACTGTCTACTTTTATTCACTTTAGGTGGGACAGGCATTACTATTTCTCTGAACCTCAGAGAAAAGTTAGGGCTTTATTTTTTTACTGCCTTACCTTGAACACATCATTTCTTTTAAGTTAAACCTTAGTTATCTAACTTATAAAATGGAAGCATGGAGTTTCCTTATGTTTTCTACTTCGAAATCCTCTAATCCTGTAACTTGCCCACTGTCACACAGTTAATAAATGGTGAGGGTCAAGTAGTATCTGAACCTTGATTTTCTGTTTTCATCTAGTAAACTTTCTATTCTCCTGTACATTTTTGTATAATCAATCGAGGCTCAAACACGTTCTCCCAAATACTTGATCAAAGGTTCAAAGAATGCCCAATACATTTTGCCCATGGAGGAATAGTACTAATTTAGAAGGGCTCACAGGATTGGGGATGGGAGGAGTATCAAATTCTCAGGTAAAATGGTCATAGAGTTACATCTAATAAAGTCAGAGCCAGCACATTCCTCGGTGGGGACAGAGGGGTCAGTACTGAGCTCTGGAAAAAACTTCTCATGAGTCACCATTTTTAAGCTTGTGTAAGGATGCAAAAACAGTCTATTTGGGGCCATGATGTCCTTACATTCTTCCTCTGATGAATAATAAGCGACATTTCAGGCAGGAAAAAAGGCAAAATCCTGTTTGACTAATTCTTCCACAATCCAGAGTCAAGTACAAAATCAAAGTTTCTCTCCCCCTTTGCCTGTATATTCCCTCAGATGCAGGCTCCCTTCCCAGACTCTACATAGAAAGCATTTCAGGATGAGCAGCAGGATCCCGGAGCCAATTTCCTTTTCCCCCATAATCTGAGCCAGAAGTTTGCTTTAATGATTTTCCAAGATGTGTGATTCAGGGGTGAAATGTCAGCATTTTGGTCATCCCCTCAGGCTAACATACATTCAAAGTAGGTGCCAGGGAAAGTACAGTTAAAGACTCTGGTTCTTGTAAACTAAAGGAGGGGTGGGTAGCTTTGATTAAGAGGGAGAGTGCATTAGTCATCCTTTCCTATTCTCACCCTGGAGAAATCAGAATCCTTACAGTCCCTTCCTAGTTCACTCAGGTTCTTTGAATCTTCATCATTCCAGATTCCCCAGCATGTAAGGAGCAAACATCTGGAGCCCAATTATTAAATAGCGACACTCCCCCCCCCCCAATCTAATGACCTTTCATCATGCTGTATATTTAAATTCTTTCTCTGTATATCTTGTTCCTCTAATAGAACAGATGTTCCTTGAGGGCAGGGGCTGTTTTATTTTTATCTTTGTTTCCCTAGGGTCTGGAATTTAGCAGGCACATAATAAATGCTTCATGGAGACAACATACTCAAAGCTCTTTGCAAATCTTAAAGGTAGATATTGATTAATTGGAAGCTAGGTAGTATAGTGAATACAGTTCTGGACTTAGAGCCAGGAAGACCTGAGTTTAAATCTTGCCCTGAATACTTAGGGCATTAGGGTATAGGGTATTACTGAGCAAGTAGCTTAATCTCCTTTAACCTCAGTTGCATAAAGTTGGGGCAGTGGGGGAGTGTTAAGGTCAGTGGGGAGGGCAGTGGTCAGAAAGTTGGCAAGATCTGAGTTCAACCCAGCCTCAGACATTTACTAGCAGTGTGGCCCTGGGCAAGTCACTTAACTTCATTTGTTCATCTAAAAAATGGAGACAATAGCTCCTAGGAATGATGTTAGGATCAAATGAGCTAATATTTGTAAAACACTTAGCAGAGTTCCTAGCACAGGATGGATGCTGTAGAAGTGCTAGCTATCATTATCATTATTATTAGAGTGCTATATAAATGCTAAATGTTACCGAGTCCCCGGAGGATTATTGAGTGATTATACCCCTCAGCCTTGAAGGCCACCTAAAGAGCTTGGGGGCCAGGTGTGTCTCTAGACATTAGTCATCCTTTCCTATTCTCACCCTGGAGAAATCAGAATCCTTACAGTCCCTTCCTAGTTCACTCAGGTTCTTTGAATCTTCATCATTCCAGATTCCCCAGCATGTAAGGAGCAAACATCTGGAGCCCAATTATTAAATAGCGACACTCCCCCCCCCCCAATCTAATGACCTTTCATCATGCTGTATATTTAAATTCTTTCTCTGTATATCTTGTTCCTCTAATAGAACAGATGTTCCTTGAGGGCCGGGGCTGTTTTATTTTTATCTTTGTTTCCTTAGGGTCTGGAATTTAGCAGAAACATAATAAATGCTTCATGGAGACAACATACACAAAGCTCTTTGCAAATCTTAAAGGTAGATATTGATTAATTGGAAGCTAGGTAGTATAGTGAATACAGTTCTGGACTTGAAGCCAGGAAGACCTGAGTTTAAATCTTGCCCTGAATACTTAGGAACTGTATTACTGAGCAAGTAGCTTAATCTCCTTCAACCTCAGTTGCATAAAGTTGGGGCAGTGGGGGAGTGTTAAGGTCAGTGACAGCTTACTTTGGAAGCCATTTGGAATGACCTCCGATAATACTATGCTTGTGCTTTTTACCCAAATTCTAGGAGAGTAGGTGGCTAAGGGACTCCACTAAAAGGACCTCTTATCTCTTTGTAAGTTAGATGGAGGCCCCCAGAAGAAGGGATCCCAGGTGCTCCATCACCCAACTCCTTCCGCCTTTCCCATCCCAACTCCAGCCCTTCCCAATTTCTACCTAGCCAGACACAACCATAGAGCTCCACCCTCATGCAGACATTCATGGAGTGGTCAGTGACGGGAATGAAGCGGACGAATCTGGCGACAATGGGGGGTTCCAGGTCCTTGAGGACAATGTCATAGGGGTTGCTATTTCCATCCAGCACCTGAGGAAACAAAAGAAGGCTGGTAGAGAGGGAACGCACATTCAGCCAGGACCTCCCCTTTGATGGCTATGACTATCTGAGGATTCATTTGCTTTTCATTTTGTAGGCAGTAATCACGACTCATGCTTGGAAATGTTTTGCCCCAGACTCCCCAAAGACAGCCTTCCCATCACAGAAATCCTCCTGCAAATTCTATCAGAAGGTAGATACTTCCTTCCCCCAGCCGAGGCTTTCTGTCCCTTGTTGGGGCATCATTCTCTCTACCTGTTTTCCATGCCTGTTCCTCCAAGAGATCCAGCGGGTGCCATCTCTGCTATAATTAATCTTGTACATAGGAGCAAACTCATTGCCATGGCCCCCTGCATGGCGTCCCTGGGTTCCCACAAGGGTGATAAAATGCAGATTGCGTAGGTCGATCTGTAGAAACTCCTTCAGATCATCGGGTTCCACTGGGATCTCTGGGCACCAAGCTCCATCCCCTTCTTCAGAGTCCAGCCTAGGGCAATGGGAAGAAGTAGAGAATGGGAAGGGGGTGGACAACCATCAAACCACATGCTGCCTGTATCAGCCACAGTGGAAAGCTACCCAGTCCCTGGGGCAGAGCATGGTCTGGGATCCCAGCATGGAACCCACAGGAGGAGCCTGTCTGACCGCCACCACATATCCGCATATGGCTGGTTCCCTTCCCCCAGGGTCCCCCACAACCCAGACATAGTCCAAACCAGGGAGCCAGGGACACAGATCACATGGAGCTCTTGTTTCCTATTCTAATTTAAAGACCTAAAAGGAAATAAGATCTCTTCCCTTATGCCCACCCTTCTATCCCTGCCCCACTTCCTCCCCCTACTGGGCGTTTTCAGCTCTTAGCCTTCCAGCTTGAGCTTAATGAGGCTGGGCTAGTCATGCTCCAATGCCACGCTGAGTGTTCTTTACAGTGGGTGTGGTATGGTAGGCTTGGCAGACTGGCAAAGATCCATTGGCCCATATGACCTAGGAAAGTACTAAAGAATGTCGATTTCATTTTATTTTCTCTAGTCGGGGCCAGCTCTCAGCAATTGTGAATTGTGAAATAGTGTGGAAGTGAGCCTTCTGTATACAGATTTCTACCCTCAAGCTCTCCATTATGGGTCCTTCATGCCCCTAATTATTCCTTTTCTCCTTTTATGGAGGTCAGATCCCCTTCTATTCCATTCTCATTTTCTTTCATCCTTTCTCATTCATTGTAAGTGATAAGATCAATGGAGAATTTTACTTCTTAGATATGAGAAGATTGTATTTTAAGAAAGTTAAGCACCTTAAAGGGGGATTCTTAACTGTGGATCTGTGAACTTGTTTTTAAAAATATTTTGCTATTTGCTATTTTAAAAATATTCCTATATAATTGGTTTCCTTTGTGATCCTTGGGATTTAATTTCATTCCTTTGAAACCAATATTTTGAGAAGAGGTTCCTAGATGGCCAAAGAGATTTATGATAGAGAAAAGGTTAAGAATCCTTGGCTTAAACAAAAAGAGTGATCCTCTAATATGGTAGAACTCAAGACTTACTCAGTAGGTGCAAGATGATCTCATGTGATCATTTCCTAATGATCCTGAAATTTTCCCATTAAGACAGTCACTGCATAAGTTTAGGAATAAAACTGACTGCTTCCCTTGTGGGGTAAGATGATCTTGTCAGAAATCTTTGTGGTTTAGTTAATTTTTTTCTGCCTTTCATAATAAGATGGCTTTGCATATCCTCCAAAGTGAGGGTTTTATCTTTTTTAGTGAGAAGGAACTTAAAGCTAAATGTTAAGGGGGTTAGGGATAGGGTGGGGGTTGATGGGAGTGTTGTCACATAACCACTCATTGCAAGATGCCAGGAACAGGATTCAGATCTCCAGATGTCTGCCTGCCTGCCTGTCTGTATAAACAACAGCCTGCTTGCCCAGCCTGGTTGTTTCCCGTCACAGAAGCTCAGACTCCCCTCTGGGCTCCCAGAGCTTATGTGAGGATGATGGATGTAAGACAAAATAGATACCAAGGAATTCATTTGCTGTGTCAACTGGTGATGCTGAGCAGCACCCCTCCTAGGTCCAGCCCACAATGCTGAATATCCCATCTACTCCCTGAAACTAGATACCATAGAATAGGCCTATTGACTGCCCTTTTCCCATCACTGCCTCTGGGTAATGTCGGCATAGACCCCAGAGACTACCCCCTCAATGTGTTCTTGTCCTCACCTTCCATATTTGGCAGCTGTGGATTCTGACCACTGACTGGAAGCTGTAATGTCTTCATCTGGAATGTGGCCTCCTGATGTGCCCAAAGGATAGCGACATACAGCTAGACAGGGCAGAAGCAAACAGAAAAGGGGAATGAGGAAGGCTACTTCAGGTTTGTACTCCAGCCCAAGAGGAACATTACAACAACTGAGACAGAAGATAGGGTACAATGTATTCAAGTTTCTATAGGGCAATGATGGTGAACCTTTTAGAGACTGAATGCCCAAACTACAACCCTCACACAGCATGTGAACCTCTCCGGCTTTCCCCAGAAAGGTGAGGGAAGAAGCACTCCCATTGGGCTGCTGGGCAGAGGGGCTAGTGATGGGAGAAATGTCCTCAGGTGCTCGTGGAGAAGGAGAGGGGAGCAGTCCCCCTTGGGCCCCTGTGCTTTAGGTTTGCCAACACAGCTAGATGGAGTAGGTCTAACTAGTATCTTCCTTCTGACTTATTCATTCTCTTTCAACTAGCATCAAAGCTACAACTAAAACAGGATAATTGAGCTTTGCTCA